>NW_024040928.1:16379627-16967127 GCF_014851395.1 Micropterus salmoides
AAAAAAAATTAAAGCTGCAAGCGCGTTGGGCGGGCCCTCGCACTTGTAAGCGCTCGCCGTGTGAGCCGGCCGAGTTGCATATTCTGGAGCTCTGCCGGTGCGGCTGTGAATTTCCTACGCGGTTTATGTCGCCGCATGAAGGTGCGATATGTCACTTCCTGTGTCCCCTATGTGGAGCTACATAGCACTTGCCGCTATGAATATAAATCGGTGTTGGCGTGTAGATGTCTGCGGGTGGGAGAGTTATCAAGCACGCAAAGTTTGGTTCAGATGTGAGCATGTACACTGAACATAATGTACCCAAACAATAAAATAAATTCCTTTTATATTTCCCTGCCTTGTTGTTATGTGTACATACAGAGGAAGAATGTGATAACAGCACACATTTCATCGTTCTGTGTGCTGTACCGCAGTTCTGTGTCCATGCATGCAGCAAACTGAAAGCACTGTCTGTCGGAGCGTCTACGTGAAAGAGAAGGAAACATGCTGGTAGTGTCTTCAGAGTTGTTAAACACCTCAGGCACTGAAGGAAGCCATCTGACTGTGAGGGGCAAGATCGTTGATGTCTGCAGGCAGAGTAGGCCTAGAGCTCTCCTGTCTGACTGGTCCACCATAGCAGAGAAGATGACCCCTTGAGACACAGCCCCTCCTCATTTGCATAATGAGTCAGAAATGCATACAGAAATTTAAAAAGGACAGGCAGAAAATAATACCATGGGTGAAATAAATAAGGTAGAAAAATACAAAGGAAGAATAAAACAGACAAAAATATTAAACACACACATAAATAAATATTAAAAAATTAGTAATAAATAAAGTTGAAGATTAAAGGAGAATAAATAAGGTAATTATAACAAAGGTGAATAAGTAAAGGCACTAATTAAAATATACATTTATGACTCCTTGTATAATTTAATTAATACCAACATTTATTTTTACTTTATTTTTTTGTATTTAATTGGAAGCTTATTTATTTATTGAGCATTTATTTATTTCTGTATTTATTTCTGACTGTGTCAGGATCGGTCCTCCATAGCGGGGTGGGAGAGTTATCAAGCATGTAAAGTTTGGTTCAGATGTGAGCATGTACACTGAAGTTACAAACTTCCTGTGTCATGGCGAAGACTTGATCTTTGACGCCACGCCACGGACACCACCCATTGACGAAAACTCGCAAATAGCACAACTTTTCATCTTCAATGCCTTTAGAAGGCACAGCACAAATTTGAAGTCGGTCGGACTAAATCCCTAGGAGGAGTTCGTTAAAGTACGAAGTGTGTAAATCATCCAAAATTTGACGTAAAATTCAAATGGCCGACTTCCTGTTGATTTTAGGGCATCGCTCCGAGAGGCTTTTTTGTGCGTCTGGACAAGATACACGTACCACAGAAAATTCGTGCACGTAGGTGAAACGTGCGGCGGGGGCTGCTTCGTTAAAAGTCATTCCTTTTGCCAGCAGTGGCGCTATGACTGTGGGTGAATGTCAGCATGTACATGTGTTCAGGGCGGGACTCTCATCCTACATGTACAGTTTGGTGCAGATGTGAGCATGTACACTGAAGTTACGACAACTTCCGTGTCATGGTGAAGAGCTGATCTTTGACGCCACGCCACGGACACGCCCATTGACGAAAACTTGCAAATAGCACAACTTTTCATCTTCAATGCCTTTAGAAGGCACAGCACAAATTTGAGGTCGGTCGGACTAATCCCTAGGAGGAGTTCGTTAAAGTACGAAGTGTGTAAATCATCCAAATTTGACGTAAAATTCAAAATGGCCGACTTCCTGTTGGGTTTAGGCTATGGCTCCAAGAGACTTTTTTGTGCGTCTGGACAAGATACACGTACCACAGAAAATTCGTGCACGTAGGTGAAACGTGCGGCGGGGGCTGCTTCGTTAAAAGTCACTTCCTGTTGCCAGCAGGTGGCGCTATGACTGTGGGTGAATATCAGCATGTACATGTGTTCAGGGCGGGACTCTCATCCTACATGTACAGTTTGGTCCAGATGTGAGCATGTACACTGAAGCTACGACAACTTCCGTGTCATGGCGAAGAGTTGATCTTTGACGACGCACCCGGACACGCCCATTGACGAAAACTTGCAAATAGCACAACTTTTCATCTTCAATGCCTTTAGAAGGCACAGCACAAATTTGAGGTCGGTCGGACTAAATCCCTAGGAGGAGTTCGTTAAAGTACGAAGTGTGTAAATCATCCAAAATTTGACGTAAAATTCAAAATAGCCGACTTCCTGTTGGGTTTAGGCTATGGCTCCAAGAGACTTTTTTGTGCGTCTGGACAAGATACACGTACCACAGAAATTCGTGCACGTAGGTGAAACATGCGGCGGGGGCTGCTTCGTTAAAGGTCACTTTCTATTGCCAGCAGGTGGCGCTATGACTGTGGGTGAATGTCGGCATGTACATGTGTTCAGGGCGGACTATCATCCTAGATGTACAGTTTGGTCCAGATGTGAGCATGTACACTGAAGTTACAACAACTTCCTGTTTCATTGCGAATCATCGACGCCACGGACACGCCCATTGACGAAAACGCGCAAATAGCACAACTTTTCATCGTCAATGCCTTTAGAAGGCACAGCAGAAATTTGACGTCGATCCGACTAAATCCCTAGGAGGAGTTCGTTAAAGTACGAAGTGTGTAAATCATCCAAAAATGGCCGTAAAATTCAAAATGGCCGACTTCCTGTTGACTTTAGGCTATGGGTTCTTGAGGCTTTTTTGTGCGTCTTGATATGATACATGTCCCCAGAAAATTTCGTACATGTAGGTTGAACGTGAACGAGGGGCTAATTTTTTCCAATTTTCTAGGTGGCGCTAGCGAGTCATTTTGCAACGCCCATGTGCGAAACTTGTAGAATACGAAATTTTTCACCGGTTCTGACATGTTTGCAAATTTTGGTGAGTTTTCGAGTATGTTTAGGCCATGTCATTTGGGCCTACTTTGCAGAAAAAAAAAAAAAAAAAAAAAATATATATCCGAGCAAATTCAATAGGGACCTCGCACGGTCGTGCTCGGGCCCTAAAAATAATCCGAGCAAATTCAATAGGGACCTCGCACGGTCGTGCTCGGCCCTAAATATACATCAGCGTGTAACTGCTGCCCTCAGGCTACCTGGCAGCTGTCTACTTTAAACAAAGCAGGGAGGAAACCTTTACTCAAATCCTAAGCAGTTTTTGTCCTGGTCCCCTAGTCCAATTAAAGTAATTTATTTGGATTCAGATGGTTCCCAAAGCAAATATTTTAACAATGTCTCAGACAATGCAGTGGGCTTATTTAAGCTAGAGTCCATCAGTGCTGAAAGTATTTTCAACTGCTTAATCTGTCTTTCGTTGACAATACTGTAATATATCCAATGCTATGAACCAAATACTCCAGATACTACAAGTTATCTCCAGTTAACCTCTGGATGACCTGACAAAAGCCGACGGGATCTGTTGTTTTCAAGCATTAGAATATGCTTTACCCATACTGGCCTACTTTCTGTTGGTGGTTTGGCAGTTCCTCATTAGCTAAAGCAGGCAACTATACAAACTAATTATATGACTTATAATTAAGTGTTATACTGAGAGAAAGCTGAGCATAACACTTGCGAAACCACACGCCGCCTGTTACAAAACGGCATAATCTACACAGAATTTTCCCTGAGTTCACTTAATTATTTAAATCCTTGCTGGTTCACACTGAGAATCCATCTGCACAAATTATAGCAGGTATAAACAAGCTGCAAGAACAAAAACCAACCTCTATCTATACCACTTGCCTCATCACTGACAACAGCCATTTCCCATTCTCATAAATGCTTCCTAAATGGATCATGCAAATGAGGCTATGAATTAGCAGGAGGGATCATGATGTGTTATCCATCTGTGGCATTGCACGTCCCTGATATAACGTCTCTAATTGACGATCACTGTCATTGTGCCGCATTTCAAAATGAGGTTCAGTGTTGGCCCCAGCCGCATAAATTAAGATGCGTGCTGTTACCTAATTGCTCTGATTAGCATGAGCGCTATGGCAATAGCAGTGATGCCACAGAGTAGCAAATCTGTACTGACTGGACTCACTCAGATGAGTGTCAATGGTCAAATACCAGACAGTGGTAAATAAATAGAATTTTAGCCCTTACTGACAATTCAGTCCAATATCCTTCACCCATATTGGAAAATTCTGCGCATCTTTGACTGTATTGTACCCTTAATGTAGCAAGGCAGAAAGTAGTGTGGAGCTGCTAGTTGAGCGAGTAGCGTATCTGACTTTAATGCAGAAGGTTGGAGATTGCTTGCCATGAGTTACCAACAATTTAAAAAAATTTAGGCTTCATCTTTCACTAACAGTATTTTAGTTGCCAAACCCTAACAATACCTTAACCATTGTTTATTTGCCATAACCACAATATTTATTGTTAACCATACCGTAGTGGACATTAAAAAGAAAGAATTTTAAAAACATTCATCAGGCATCAGGCATTTTCCAGAATTGTGAAAAATAACATTATCGTCTGGCGATAGGGTTGAAAACTAATTGAATCATAGATGAATTATTTTAGCACTAACTGATAAAATAATAATAGTATAATAAAGCAAATTTTACATGCACTGTATATAGGATATATCGTGTTTATGAATGAGGTAAAAGCTAATGAGCAGGCTTGAATAATGAACCAGCATTAGGAGGCTATTATTATTAGTGGCAATTAGGGCTGTATCAGAATTGTCTATAGTCAAATCATGTTATGTGTGTGCGCGGCGACTGCAAGGGGGGGGTTACACACGGTAACGGCGCTTTAATATTGTACATTTCCAGCTAAACTGAGTCTTATTGTTGACCCTTTTCTCTCTGATCGCTTTCACCAGTATTGTGCAGAGTTTTGCATGCATGTCGTGTGTCCGACAGCTGCATGCACGTCGCGGTTCCTCGCGGGTCCTACTATTTAAAAACAATGTAATATTCTTTGTGTGGTTCATCGATGGTGAAAAATTATCCAAACGTCCTGCGAGGTGCGGACAACTCTGAACAACAACGGTCTCGTCTCTACAGCAAGTTCCTCTTCTGCCACTACACACTCAGACACATACAGATACGTCTACACATGTGCACTGATGCCCCCTGCCTTGAGGGTTAGGGTTGCAGTTCTGGATTTATTCATGCAAAGACATTTATTAAAAGCTTTTTTTAATTTTCAAATTTTTTATTTACAGCATTATCTATTGAAATTTATATTGTAATAGACAGTATATTATTGGGAGAAAACTGGTAGTTGTATGTAAAATCAAACATTGAGGACCACCATATCGGCAATATCGCGTGATCCTCATTTCGCAACGAAGCTTCAACTGTGAGATTGACAGTAGAATCAGGCTCTGCCCATCGAAGCATCAAATCTTCGACTATTCAGGATCAGCCCTAGTGCCAATTAGACTGATCAGTGCCATTTGTTGAAGGCATTGACCTTAATACTCCAATAATAGCTGATCACCACAGTGGATGCAGCCACAGAGCGGGCCAAAAGTTTGACTGGCAAAATGTTGGTGGAACGAGATTTATCATCCACACAGGTCTGTTGTTGGTCCATGGTTTCTCAGGCCAAATTGTTACACTCACTGGACAGACTAAGCAGTCGCTGATAGATCCATTGATAATACTGTCACACCCATCACAACTATGATTAGCATGAAGTCATGCCGCTATATTAGTGGTTCTCTCTAATCCTTTTTCTCAAAGCTGCTCATTCTGATACCCATCAGAGATGCTGAGACAGATGATTTGTTATGTGCCCTGTCAGTACATGTGAAAGAAGAAAGTGCACAGGTAGCAATTATGATTTATACAGCTATAAGGAGCTGCACTTTAACTTTTGAGGAATACAGGGTAACAGGGAGAGGGATAAAAGGCCAGCAGAAGACTGGGGAAAGAATTACATGTAAGGGCACTACACATATTAAAATCATATAAAAAAGTAATGCAGCAAATATTCACATCTTAGATGATACAAATTAAATTTAATTAAATTAATTAAATCAATCATAAATTTAATTTATGATACAACCACTGGTCCCCCAAATCCTGTAGAATCCTGTATGGAGTTTATATAAAAACATCAACAAAGGGGAGGAAATTTGGGGATTTGCAGTTGCTATTCTGCACTAAAATTAAATCATAATCACTTATGGAACGATGATCATTAATAGTAATAAAATTATTTTGCCAATCTTAAGTAATATAATAGATGATGTAATCAACTATAGTTTAAATTAGTTAATGAGCAATCTGGTTTGGATTACATTTTTAAAGGAACCTGCACAGCAGCAAGAGCAATTGATTACAGATGCAAAGCTGGTGGCTGGCAGGCGATTGGAGCAAAACCCAATGATATATTGACACTGATGAGTTGTCTTATAGATGTTACTTTAAATATATTCTGTCTATATCCTTACCAAACCCTGAGATGCTCAAATGTGATGTGGCTGAGATACCTCAAAGTATTAAAGAATGGATTGTTGCTTTGAGGTGACGAACATACAGAAATGATAGTTTCTACAAAGTGATATAAAATAACCTGACCAGATTGATAAATTATTTCCCATTTACATAACATACACATACAACATAAACCTATAGCTAGTGCAGTCTGGAACAGTAAATCATTGGTCATGGGGAAAGCAGATACAGCAATATCATGAGTGGCCAACATGTGTCTATCTGAACCACTGTAAAATACATGACTCACTTATGGATGGTGTGAATCCATGCATGCCTTCAGTAATTGATTCAATGTCTCTCCTTTGATGCAGAATACAGACAGCAGGAAGTGCTGATTAGACACTAAAACAGGCCGCCATGTGAATTTGGGGGAGAGTGGCACGCAAGAGAAGGGAAAGGGCTCTCCATACTTCAGGCCTCAGACTGACGGATTGACAGTATAACCGCTTTTAACCACTTAGGCGGACTGGGGGTTGGAGCAGTCCAGCTAGCAATGCAGGCTAATGAAGTGCAGAAAGGAGATTAAATGACAGGGGATTGTGAAAGTGCTGATGGTGGCAATGTGGGAGGCTAGAGGAGAATCTCTCTGCCAGGCAAGCCAAAACCAAAAGTCACTAAAGTCAGATGTTACATCAAGTGAAGGCCTTAAGAGAGCACCAGCGAGGCATAAGAATGAAGAACAACACTCAAGAACACAAACAGTTGTTATGTTGCAGTTGTCCCCAGTGGCAGGTCAATGCCACGCAGCAGGACATCTACAGAGGTTGATGCAGACCTTATTAATGGTAGACAGTGAAAATGTGTTTTTATGCCAAAATCTATTGCGTTAGTGACTAAACCAAGGGACTGCTGATAACTAGGCTGCCCAGAACTGCTCAGTAATTATTTCATGACTTGTTAATGCTCAATTACGGAGCGACATAAGGCACCAGTAAATCAACCATTTAAACACAACGTTACTACTATGTAATACCAACGTCACCAAATGTGTGAATTCTGTGGTTTATTTCTTACCATGGTAACCAGCCACTGCAGAGTATCAACAGTGGGACTGCCGGGTCTAAATAAGACGACAGGATAACAGCAAACATATGTCATGGACAATATCAAGTTTGGGATAAAATGTGATTTGCTCATAATAGGATCATTACGATACATTGCAATGTGACAATAATAACAGCTGGTGAAACATTTGTGCATCAAATCCACCATGAATGATTCCATTACACCATGCAGTGTTATCAATAACGAACATGCTCGAGCTTCCTCTATCACAGCAAGACACAAAACCGGCTTTTGTGCTTAGTTGAAGACAGGCACCGATCAACACCCTAACCACCCATTGTGTGATGCCAGTCCAGAGACGTGTGTGTTGGGTGCTTGTGTTATTCACTCTAGATAAAATTCATTCAGAGCCGTGACAGAACAGGCAGAATCCAGAGGCTGCAAACATCAGCAGCACATTTTGCTGACAGCAGGAAAGAGCCGACACAGGGCCACAGCTCTGTTTATAGACACAAGACACACCAAGATCCAACATGATAAGACAACTGAAAGATAGTGAGAGATACGGCAGATGGCAGTTCTCTGTAAAAAAAAAAAAAAACATATATATATATATATATATATATATATACCCACACACAAATAGAGAGTTTGTTTTGCACTAAATGTGTCATGTTGTGCATTGGGTCTTTGGGTGACTTTGTGAATAGCTCGTGACAAGCATCTGGCCTGCCAAAGTGCCACAATATTCCCAAAAAGGGTTGGAAGGAGCAGTAAGAACAGTAGGATAGACCCTACAAATCAGAACACAATTTAAAACTATAAACTAACATGGCGGCTGTGGCAGAGGTAGAGCGTTAATCGAAAGATTGGTGGTTCAATCCCCGGCTCCTCCAGGCTGCATGTTGAAGTGTCCTTGGGCAAGATACTGAACCCAGAATTACCCCTGGTGGCTGTTCCACCAGTGTGTGAATGTTAGCTTCTGTTTGAGCACTTAGACTCAGTGTGAATGTGTGCAAATGGTGAATGCGATGTAGTGTAAAAGTGCTTTGGTCGCAAAGACTAGAAAGGCGCTATACAAATACAGAGCATTTACATTTACATTTTACACTGGATAATGAAAGGAAGATAACTAGATAAATATGTAAATAATAGACAAAGAAACTTAAATCTGGAGAATGAAATATAAAGCATTTGTATGATCTGGAAAGCACATGAGAGAAAATCCATTTAGGCAAAAATAATTGGGCTATAGTGCAAATGAAAAAAAAATAATTATGAAAAATATTAATCCTTTAATCATATTTTACAGTTCCAAATCATATTTAGCGGTGCCAGACTTTTGAACAAGAATATTGCTTCTAATCTGTTTTGAGCACTCAAACATCTAAGTGCCTTTTTCTAGGAAGGTTTACAGATATGACATGTGTCATAGTGCTCATTTCAGACAAAAAGTGACTATTTTTTCCAAGAGAGTGATTTTCTTTCATTTGACTTTCTGTAGCTTCTAGATCCATCGCTGCTCTTTCCCCCGGAGAGAAGCCTGACATGCAGGTTGTCAAACCTTCAATACAAAAATGACAACCCACACTGTACCTTAGAGCTGTTTTATTCGTGTGTGTGTGTGTGTGTGTGCATCTTTCAGGGTGTGTTCTGTATTAGAGTTTTTATAGGGGACACTTCTTTTCTTTGCCAAAGATTCTCACCAGAGATTCAGATCTGCTGCAAAGGCTGCCAGAAACTGCCAGCTCCACCTAAGAACTTCACAGCGGTTAGCTCTTTCATTTGAGAAGGTAATTTTGCTTGACAATCTTTTTTTTTTAAAAGGCTGAAAAAACAACCTTACAAAAATACCACCACCATGATAGACTTGTCAAAATGCATGGAGTATGTTGGCTAAGGTTGTTCAGATTGATTTTTTTTTTTACATTTTAGAATCAGAATCACTTTATTGATCCTGAGGGGAAATATATATATATATACTAGTGAATAAATAGCAGCAGAGAATATTGCATATTAATTATTAAACAGGTAATATTGCACAGAAAATAGATAATAAGGTCTAGTTTAATAACTGACTAAGTGTCAGACACTTAGGGAGGAGTTATAAAGTTTGATGGCCACAGGCAGGAATGACTTCCTGTGGCGCTCTGTGGTGCATTTTGGGGGAATGAGTCTTGCACTGAAAGTGCTCCTGTGTTTGAGCAGCACGTCATGGAGTGGACCACCGACAGAGAGTCCAGCTCCACCCCACAACGTCACTGGTCTTGCGGATCAGTTTTTGAGCCTGTTGGCATCCGCTACCCTCAACCTGCTGCCCCAGCATGCAACAGCAAACAGGATAGCACTGGCCACCACAGACTCATAAAACATCCTCAGCATCGTCCCGCAGATGTTGAAGGACCTCAGCCTCCTCAGAAAATAGAGATGGCTTTGGCCCTTCCTATAGAGAGCTTGAGTGTTCTTGGCCCAGTCCAGTTTATTGTCCATGTGCACTCCCAGGTATTTGTAATCATCCACAATGTCCACACTGACATCCTGGATGGAAACAGGGGTCACTGGTGCCTTGGCTCTCCTTAGATCCACAACCAGCTCCTTTCTTTCTCCTTCTTTGTCATGTTGAGCTGTAGGTGGTTTTGTTCACACCATGTGACAAAGTCCCCCACCACAGCTCTGTACTCAGCCTCTTCACCCTTGCTGATACATCCAACCAAAGCAGAGTCATCAGAAAACTTCTGAAGATGGCAGGACTCTGTGTGGTAGCGAAAGTCTGTGGTGTAGATGGTGAAGAGGAAGGGAGAGAGGACAGTCCCCTGTGGGGCCCTGGTGTTGCTGACCACGCTGTCTGGCACATACTGTGGTTTGCCAGTCAGGTAGTCAACAATCCAGGACACGAGGGGGGCATCCACCTGCATCGCTGTCAGCTTCTCACCCAGCTGGGCCAGCCGGTCTGAAAGCCGTCGATGGTGACGTTGTGGTCAGGAATATCCGAGTGTAGTCATGTCTCCATGAAGCACATTAAACTACACTCCCGGAACTCCCTCTGACTCCGGGCTAACACTGTTAGCTCGTCCATCTTATTAGCCAGTGATCTCACGTTGCCCATGATGTGAGAGGGGAGACACGGCTCTCCTTCTCCTAAGTCTCTGTTGTCTGGACCCCTCTCTCTTCCCACGCCGTTTCGTTCCTCCTCTGCGACCTCTGTGTGTCCTCCTCCAAATCTCGGTGGGGATGTCTGTGGGCCTGGGCGCCCCGTTCGGCTTCAGCGCGATTAGCTGGTCCCGGGTGTAAACAAAGCGGCCATGAAGTTGCTGCGCAACGGTGCCGTGGCTTACCAAAACTCTCTCAACTTCCTTGATTAGAGAGCTTCTAGTTAAAATTACGTATAGACCAAAAATCACACACGAGATATAAAAAAGAAAGTTATAAGTTAGAAAAGAAGACGACAAACGACGGAGCAACTGCAACAGGCTGCATGCATGTTGGCGCATGCGCACTACAGATCTTAGACAGATCTGCTGCTGGTGGTCATACAGGATAAGTAGGGTCAATTTAGGATAAATAAAAACAAATCTATTAACATACATATTTCTCAAAAGTCAGCTTTAAAAAGGTCTATTTCCTATAACTATTTTCATTTACTTTTGCGTTATTTGTTGTGGCTCAACGGTGCAGTTTGTGGTATTATTGCCATTTTTTAACAATGAAGAAATCTGGTGCCATATTGCATAGTAACTGTGTCTGTTGATCTCACCTCAGTGCACAGCGAGCCGCTAACAGCAGCTTCATGGTCCGAGCGAGCTAGCTGCTGGATGCTAATCAAAGTTACACAACATTGCAGAGCAAACTCATTTCTGTAACGTTAGTTTGGCCATTTCTTCTTCACACGCTAACCTACAAAACAAAACAACACTTACAGCTTACAGGTTTAAGTCGTGTCAGATACAGCCCATTACAATCTGTCCTTGAACCATTACAGAGCTCGTTATGCTTGTGGAATTTTTTAAGCACTAATTTATTAATTTAACAAGTGTAAAGTATGAACATTGCAGTTGTTGCAGTACTTGCCATCCTCTGTGGTTGGCTTGGCCAATTTCAATTTTGCGGTTATTGCGACAGCCCTACATTTACGTTGTCAAGAATTTTTGCAATGCATTTTTTTAATTTAAAATATTTTACAGCAAATACCATGGAGGAAATACAGGGTATACAGCATACTGTATGGAACCTTCATTTAACTGTCACTGGCAGTGAAGAGAAAAACAAGACTATCAGCATAGCTGCTAAATCACAGACATGAAGCTGGCAGGACAATTGGGAGGATTCCAAGTTCAAATCCTGGAAAACAGGAGTTTTGGGCCCAGATGAAGACACAAAAACAGTACAGGCACAATGTGAGGTGTATATTGCAAAAAAGTGGAGAACAGAATTGATAAGGAGAAGCAGTCCACAACAAAACAAATTCACTCCATACATAAACAGGTGAATTAGTCCATAAGTCCAAAGTAAAAAACCACACACAGAAAACCAGGAGTAATAATTCAAAGACGAGAAAACATGAGACACGGAACACTCAAAGGAAACCATAAACTGTGGAGAACAATGAACATGCAACTAAACTCCTACAAAATACAATAATACTACAGGGGGTAGGGATAATGAGACCAGGTGAAATACATTAGGGCAGGTCCAAGCAATTAACCAAAAAACACAAGGACAGGAAGTAAAACAAGACAAAGACACTAGGGGCAGATAAAACTACAAAGTAAAACAGGAAACACCGAAAACATAAACCATAACCAACCCTGAACTGTGACAGGGAGACCTGTGCCACCAGAGGAGAATCTGGAAATAGTCCAGGTTGGACCTGTTTCGATTCTGGTTTGTGTGGACAAGGAACATAACCAGAAACCAGATGGATTTGGTAAAGAAAAGTTATTTATTGTAGGGTAAGAATTGACATGCAGCAAACTATAACAGAAAAAGGGCCAAATGGATGCTGCTGAAACCAATGAAAACAATATAACCAAAAAGAAATCTCTACTGAGAGAGATAGCCAGTTAACCTACGCAAGGTAGAATCAACGATTTCAAAACCAAAACACAAAGAGTGCAGCGGTACCCTTAGACCTAGTGACAAAACAATTACACAGTTGTAGCAGAATCAGTAGTATAACCCGGTCCCTATTTCCATAAACAAAGTTAACATAAATTATTCCAAATAACACACTTGTGTTCGGCAAACAATATTCTTAAACACTGCCTGACACAGCGAAGGAAACCGATCAATGAAAATCAGCTCCCCGGGGTGACAAGCAAACACTTAACCACAGCTGTCAATTGTCATCTCTCGATGGAGGAATCCACCACCGGCCGTGCCAATAGTCATCAAGCCCAACCTGACAGCAGGTGGAGTCGACGTCATTTGATCCAATCTTCGGCGCGCAATCCTACGGCTGATTTAGCATGCAGCAACCTGTACACTTTCACTCAGAACACAGAAAACTAACTCACAGGGGCCGTAACAGACCATTCAGAAGTGCATTAGTGTGCTTTCATGGCTTGTCTGATGTGTGACAGTGTCACTAGGGCACATATTCTGCTCACACAGTGAAATGGCTTACAGTAATATGGTATCATACACACACTGTTCAGATTTGATTTGGCACTGCAGAGGTTTTAACCTTTTTTAATTACAACTTATTTGTTGGCTAGTCTGTATCATGAGTGGTAAGAGGTGGTCATTAGAGTAGATAATTATTTAGTGAGTTAGTGTTTTATTTAGCAATTTCTTGGTGAAAATATGTTTTTTGCCTTTTTTGATTAATGTTTGATATTGTCATGTTTTGGGGTTAGTTGGGTGTGTTTTAGTGTTTCCTGTGTTACGTTGTAGTATTGGTTTGCCCTAGTGTTCTGATCTTGTCTTACTGTCTCTGTGTTCCTTGCCTTTGATTATGTTTTGTCAGTTAGGCACTCGTGCCATGTTTTACGTTTTCTTTTGTGGTATACCTTGTGTGTTTATGTGAGCTTCACTTCCTGTTTTATTTTATAGTTGTCTGCCTCCAGTGTCATCTTGTTTTACTTCCTGTGTACCTGTCTCATTTCCCTGATTGTCTTCACTTGTGCCTTGTTATCCTCACCCCTTCTGTGCATATATAGAGGTTGTTTTCCTATTGTTGTTTGCCTATTCATTGTTCTACTTGGTGTCAATGCTCAGTCTTTCTTGTCTCATGTTTCTAGTCCGGATTTCCCCTGTTTCTGGTCTCTTTTGTTTAGAGTTATACTTAATGTTTGGATTTATGTACTACTCAGCTGTGGATACTGTGTTTTTGTTTAGTTTTGACTGCCATCTTCACCTCAAGTCCGTTGTAAGTTTCTCTTTTTGTGAATAAATCACAATAATATTGTACCTCATCTGCTCCCATGTCTGCATCTGGGCCCAATACTCATGTTTCCAGTGACTGCTCTCTAGCTGAACGAAAAGCGGATGATACACGGAGCAACTTTTAGAGCAGTGGTGCTGGGCAATGTTGCCGTCAATGGTAAGCAAAGATTACTACTGTAATCCCCCTCCCCAACATTGCTCAAAAAGTTGCCCCGTGTATCATCACCTTTACACATTTGCTAATGTAGTATACATGAAGCCTTAAGGTAAGCTTGTGATTTACTTTACTCTTTAGCTTCTTCACCCTTTGTTGGACTGGGCCTAGGTTACCATTATAGATCTTCACCCTTAAAAAAAAGGTCAAGTGGATCGCCGTTACAAGCACTTTTAGTAGTTATTCAAATCAAAGTTTTACATGGTCCTGGTAAGAGACTGAAGGATGAGAAGATAGAGGAGGTAGCACGGTGTGTGCCCCACACGAGAAAATGGCAAAAAGACCTGCTACACCTCAATCTAGTCTTCATTTTGTCACTTAAGCACCACATTCTACCTCCTTACCTTGTACTACTACTACTTGTAGTCTCCACCTGACTTCATGGATTCTAAGTCTCACACAAATGATTTTCCCTACATTAGATAATTGATAATGTCCAAAGCAGTCCAACTTTATGTAAACGTCCTTTTCATCTATGTTTTTCATGGGATTGTTATCAAAAATGTATAAAGAAATTATAGGATCGGCTCTGGTCCCCTGCGACCAAAGGATAAGTGGGTATAGCTAATGGATGGATGGATTAAGAAATTATATCGCTGCGGGTCAATTGCAAACAGTTACGCAACTCAGATGAGGGAACAAGTTTTATCATGAGGCACTTTTTAAATAAAACCTTGTATGACTTCATTTGGTCATATCTCTCGAGGCTGAGGGATTACATTTTGTGGTATTAGCGTAATCAATTTCTGTCAGCTCATATTTGTGCGACCCTTCCTGACCATTAAAGACCAGATGAGAAGCTTTTAGCAAAGAATTTGTTGCCACATCAACCAGCCTACTGGATTCCCAGTATCCCACAGTGCTTCTGTGTTCAAACAGATTAACAGTGGGCTTATGTGCCAGAACACAATGACATTTTTAACAGCAAATGTTTTCTTCCCCATCTCCAAATAGAACTCAAACGTAGGAGAAATCTTATTAATTTGTCCTATCTTTTAACAGTGTGTTCTTGTGTCAACCATGTCCTCTGGAATAGGAAGCCATTTAATTAAAATGGGGGGAAGGTGTGGAGGAAACAATATCCCATTTCAGGCCCAAATTGGACACAGCTGCAATCACAAAGTGAGGCGTGCTATTCCATGTCTGAGTCTCACTCCCTGTAGAGACTGTGTCATGTTAGTGTGTGGATTTGATGTTCCTGCATAGGGGCTGGCATAGGGGCTATGTGCCTGTGCATGTACATCCTGCACTATGCGCAATGTGCCAATGAAATGTTTGCAGGTAATCAGTGAACATCACTGGCCACTGAACGTACACGAGCCTCGATGTACAAACATGTAATTTCCTGAAGTGGTCCCTAAAGGTGGCAGTGGTTTTAAAGCCATTGTGGCCAATTACACAGATGAAATCCTCCTTTGCTTGTGACCCAGGTCACATCAACTGCCTGTAAATCTTCTGGAGGATCCATACCACCATGCTTCATTTAAAACTACAGACATTTCACTCACAGATAAAAAAGCTGCCAAATTTATTCACCAGGGTACTAGTACTGCCAGTAGCTTTGTCAACTAAATAACTCCTCATGCCTGAAAAGAAAAGCATCCCCGTGGTCACAAATACAGCTGAACTAATTTTAATTACGTGACTCACGAGTAGCTGATTCAAAACAATGTGACAATGTCAATCTTTTGATTCATGTTATAGCTTTTAATTCAAGTCTTAGAAAGTCTGTGACATTTTAATTGCTTCCATTTTACCCAACGACATAGTGAATAGCAATCTCTGTCGGGATAAAATGCATTCAGCATCGTAAATTAAAGACTAATACTTGTTAAGCTGGATTCTAAATTATTACAATGTTCTTACTGGGTACAAGATGACACAAATGAAAGCCTTGATAGTCACTTTATGAGTAGTTTCTCCTTCATTACTTTCCTTTCCACATTTTCAACCAATTATCACAAAATCACTGCAGTCCCCATCATTTCCATTACATACTTTGCATTGTTGCACTTCAATTCATTTTGAAACTAATGCAACGCAAGGTCATATTTCATAAGCTCCATGCAGCTATTGGCCAAAGTGTCTGCGCACAACAGTAGCACACAAATGTGTAATTTGAATGATTTAATTGTAGAAGAACGGTTGCAACCACACATAGACATATAATTACCTTGGTTGTGAATCACATTTTGGGTAAAAAGCTGTCACTCGTATCAAGGCTATGAGGTTTTCAAGAAGCCAAACGGCTGTTTACACAGAACATGACAGAAAGGATGACAATAAATGGATTGTATTTGGAATTGACCCTTCGCTAAGCCATGCCCCAAATACACAGCTGGCCAATCACAGCACAGTATAGGACTCGCTCCAACTGAGGTCTGACATTTTGATGGCTGCGTTCCATTGACTCAAATGCAAGAAGAGTCATTTTCTAGCTTTTTTTTGGCTGTATTTTTCCAAGATATGGTCAAACGATGTTCCTGGGGCACTTGTAATAGTTACAGTCGCTCCCCAGAGAGGTTGATAGGAGAAGTACGAATTATTCTCTTTCCTGAACCTAAAATAAATCCAGAAAAATGTCGGCTGTGGGTTGTTCCTAATGTAATGTTAGTTAATGTTAGCTAACTTCCTATTGAATGTAACGTAATAAAGCCCTTCTGTTCTGCTTTTTAATGATTGTAATAATGAATAGAGGCCTACCCAGCTTTACAGGAACAGTGTTGATCCTTAATATCGTTGTCCTCTTTCTCAATTAATACAGTGGTTCCTTTTTACTGTGTGATCGGTAGACTTTAGCTTCTGTCTTTCATTTTTTTCATGTCAGTTTGACAGCCTCAATAAAACCTTTAAATGCACAATGCAACTGCAAAACTGTCTGCTTCTTTCTGAGATTCTGAGTAATAGACAGTGGCAGCGCCGACAGTTTGTTGGACCTAGCAACAGTAACTAAGGGGGGCAGGGCTTAGCAAAGGGTCAATTGCCCGGTTAGGAAATAAAATTTTTACACTTGTCAGTGTCTGTGTTATAAAATACTCCTTTCAAGGACTGATTTAAAGCTTGTTTTATTTTTTAAACACTTACACATACTGTAAGACATCAAAACTAAGATAATCATTCTGAACCTCACATTAACAGACCATACCAGACTGTAGCTTTGTAAATGCAAATGCTCCGTTTTCTAGTCTTTTCGACCACTCAAAGCGCTTTTACACTACATCCACCAGTCATACACATTCATACACTGAGCCTAAGTGCTCAAACAGAAACTAACATTCACACTCATTCATACACTGGCGGAACAGCCGACCTTCCGATTAACGGCCAACCCGCTCTATCTCCTGAGCCACAGCCGCCATGAGCAAAGAATGAATTACCTTAACCTTGTGCTTAACAATGACCCATCAAATGATGTGCAAATGCAACAGCAAAACAAAAAACATCCATTACTTCTAAAACAACCTGTCACACTTTTTACATAGTATTAAATGGCTGCTGTGTTTTTATAACGATTATTATTATTTTTTTGTATTTTTAGTTGCTTTTACTCTTTAGTACTTAGCATAATCTGGAATGTACTCTTAATGTGACTCAAGTACATGAGTTTGAAAGGCAGAGACAGAGATGGAAGAGCATGGACCATCAGAAACCATTTAAAATATGAAAGAGCAAAAGTTGTTTCTGTTTAGCAAACATTTCAGCCTCACGGAAGCCTTTAACCATTGATGATGTTTGCACATGCTTACACTTGTGTTCAGGCCTCCTTTCTCCATTCTTCACTAATGGATTCAGCTTGACTGAGTGCTGGTTTGCCCGAGGTGAAAGATGTGTTTGTAGTGTTTAGGAATCTGTGACAGTAAATTAGCGGTGCGATAGGGGTTTGGCAAACATGTGGAAGGAATTCTTTGTTATACTACAAGGCTGTGAGCAACAGTACAAGCATCTTTTCGGTTAATTGGTCTGTTGAATCAACCTTGAAAAGCACCTGTGTTGACATGCATCTTCTGGTTGAACAAACATCTCCTGTGCACTGAAAAACATGGCTTTGCTTTTTATGAAACAGACAAAACTGCAAGTTGTAGCTTCAAGTTCAAATAAATTTTCCATTTTGTTTACAGCTTTGTTAGTTGGGTCATTTCATGGGTAAGGTGGTAAATGGGAGATGAAACTGTAGAAAAGACTTGAGAGACTCTTAAGTACTGAAATTCCGATCCTCAATAACCAGCAGCAGTGGATCCATAGCTCTGAGAGTCATGTCTGCTTTCTTTCTGCTGAGGTAAGCAGACAGGCTCTTCACCGCTCCATATCCACTGGGGAGGACGTTTTAGTGTGTGAAGAGCTCATGCTGGGACACACACACAAACACCCTTTCATAACAACTATTTCTCTTGAGACTCTTTAGAGTAACCCATAGCTATTCATTACCAAAAGTGTTCATGCTTTTGGGATTTGTGTGTGTGTGTGTGTGTGTGTGTGTGTGTGTGTGTGTGTGTGTGTGTGTGTGTGTGTGTGTGTGTGTCTACAGGCAAAGCTATGACTGCCAGTGTGATTGCATTACCTGCACCTCCCAGTGACTCTTCCTCTGTAAGAGTGTTCCGTTCTGATCTCCCCTGTGGCACTTGAGTGTGGTCAGCATCTCTGTGGATCAGCCAAAAAAGAAATCGGTGACAAGAGAAGAGAAGTGCCCCGGTGTGACATCCAACAGATTGCCATGACAACCAAGTGATATGACAACCTCAATTATTTTCCAACTGGACAAGTATCATCTATCCACCTGTCAGTTTTCTGAGTCGCCTCTCTGAGTAATAGTAGCAATGCTGCACTACAAGTAAACACATTTTATATCGTCCTGTAAGATTTTTGATGACTGATTTAATCTGAGAAACCTGTGGATGGAAGCATAACATCCAATCTGATAGGTTGAGTTAAGTCACAGAGAGACAAGAAGATAACTCAGCTTTGTAGTTTAAAAAACGTTAACCACAATACCCGGTAATGAGCTTAAATGCATTGTAGTGTCATATCTACTTATGATATATTGATAGTTCCTGTGGCTTCTTCATCCGATAATGCTTCACACAAACTGGCTAATAATGGCACAGCTATAAAATGTCTGTAATTGTGATTTATAACTTGATAAGCAGATGTTCCTTTCTGCCTAGTTGTTAATGCCCTTGCAAACATCCATTAGGTTCTAACATGCCTTTAGATTTGCCACATATATGAAAT
This sequence comes from Micropterus salmoides, assembly GCF_014851395.1. NCBI lineage: Eukaryota > Metazoa > Chordata > Actinopteri > Centrarchiformes > Centrarchidae > Micropterus > Micropterus salmoides. The sequence goes on from NW_024040928.1 coordinate 16,398,966, forward strand.
ATTCATTACCTCACAGGCACACAATGTGTCTTAAGTGACATTAACAGATCAGAGACGTTAAGATTGATAGAACCTGGCTTTGCTTGTCTCAGTTCAAATTCTGTGAAATTGTATTTCAGTCTTGAGATGTAACGTCAGGTTTTTGCTAAATGTATAAATGAATCAGTAGCTCTATTGTTTTGAAGTTAGGCCCATAATTAAATGCCCAAAGCCCAAAGAATAACATCTGAAAAAGTGAGCTAATAGTCACAGATATTGTACTTGTTGTTCATGAGTCTGTAATCTAAATTATATTCGGCTATAAAGTACAAGATATTGGATACAATTAAATTTTTACTTATGACCCAAATGCTTCCAGCCATACAAGCATTATATAATCAACATGTCAATGTAATGGTAACTTTTTATGGCTTAATTTTGGAGGGTATGAAACTTACTGGCAGCCGATCACATTGATATTTATTGGACTGTCAGGCAGACTGAACAGAATGGAGTTATAAAGACAGCATTCATGAACAACTTGGGGTAAAATCCTTATTTGTATGTTATGAAAGTGGCAGTTAACACAAACCGTTGCTGTACTTTATTACAGTATCAAAAAGGTAGTATTATGCTTTTTCCCTCTCCTTTATGGTTTGCAAAGTGAAAAAGCCCAAAGCCCACCCCAAAGGCAGTTGCCATCTCCCACAGAAAACTCTGCTCTGAACTGCCTGAAAACAGCTTGTTTGTAGTCCAGTCTTTACTTCCGCTTTCTTGTGATGTCACAAGAAAATACGTGTCATAATGCTCACTGAGTGACTAGTCTGACACGCCCTCAAAAACACCGGTGGAAAAACACTGAGCTGCAGCACACCTCTCCTCTCCCTTCAAACACTAGCTACCCTCCAGGCAGTCAATGGACATAAAGTTGTTACTGTGATGTAGAGACAGAGCTCAGTTAAAACTTTATGGATGAAAGATACATTTGCTACAGATTAATAACTCACCACTCTCGCAAACTCTTGCTCCAGTCCAAATTTCCAAGCTGGTCAGCAACATGTAGCCTACAGCTGAATCGAAACTGTTTATCGTCTTTTTGCTGACCTGCCCTTCTCTGCTTCTGATTGGCTATTACCGGCCTTTCGCTGACCTGCCCTTCTCTGCTTCTGATTGGCTATTACCGGCCTTTCGCTGACCTGCCCTTCTCTGCTTCTGATTGGCTAGTAGTCCTTAACTAGGAACTGTGCATGTGCAACTCCCAACAAAGATCATTTAGAGACAAGATGTATCAATCCATAGTTAAAACAAAGCCTTCAAAACAGGGTGAAAAGAGGAGCTGCAGCAATGTGCAGTATGACAAAAAAAATTTTTTTAATTAAACCATGTAAACATGTTCTGATACAACCTCTAAATAGGATTTTGAAACTGAAAATGAGCATAATACCACCTCTTTAATATTATGTTAATATACATTAATGTTGCTGTTCATTCCCATCACATATCACATTGTTCATTAAATGAGCTGCATGATCGAGAAACAGTGATTAAAAAGGAAAGCAAAGTCCAGGATGACATCTGCCCCCATAAGCCTGCATGAACTAGAAGTTCTCTTTAGTTACCCGCCCACTTCATACTGCCACACATTCATCACACAACATACTCCAGCTCTAGAAACCAGCAAGCAGCCTACCACTCTTAATGACATATAGACAAGTCAAGCAAAATGCAAATTAATATGCCTCACCAGGGTGAAGACTTAATAGAAGCTTATGATTGACCCACATTTAACGTAAACTCTCACAGGGTAAAATGTATTCCTGTGGCAGCGCTCAATTTTCCTCGCTGACAGCCACCATTCAAATCCCCTTTCCCAATCACAGTTGCCTTGGAAACACCAGCAGCTGCCAGGCAGTCTTTTTAAAAATTCCAAAATGAAGCTCCTGGATCTCTGGAAATTCCAGCGGGCTGATCCTCCTCAGCCAAAGATACACGGGTCCAAATAGGAGGACAACACACATCGCCACATACTGTTAATTTGTTTTCCATAGCACCTTGTTTTGTGAGCATTAAACAATTATCTCGTGTGATCTGAAATGACACAAAGGAAAACTGAATGAGGAAACAGGACTGAGCTGTGTACTTAGTGGTTTGTGTTTTATGGAGTGCTTTTATGCTCCGGACCATCTTCCCTGTTGTTGCCGGCGCTGCGCTGAGCAGCTGAGTTTGTTCATTCTAGGTTTTTATCACAGCGCCCAAACTACTGTTGCGGGAGAACAGGGCAATTTACTGGCCAGACATGTTAATTAGACCCTGTGTGCTATTCAAGCAGATAGGAGAAGTATAAAGTCCCACTGTGTACAAACACTTGTGATTCCATATTAAGGGGCAACAGTCTGTTTGTTAAAGAAGAAATTAATGCATTGTTGAGAAAACAATCTCACCACAAGGTCCATTTAGCAGCTGTCCAGGAGCTTTTGATCATATCAAATATATCAGGTATTCATACCCAAACCACACGATGATGGGAAGGAGCGACAGAATGTAGCATCAATAAATCGCGAAGCAAAGCTAGAGAAAAGCCACATTAAACTATCATCCACTTCTTACAATACTTCCATCCTCTCCAAGCCTACATTTTAGCTGATCCATTATTAAGGTTTGATGTGGGAAAAACCACTGACCAGCTTTGGTTATTGACACCCACAGTTTTTGCCCCTCTAGCCTTGTACTACTTAGACCGCTACATGTCCTGGAGGGCAGCAAATGGCTTCTGTTAACTCCCCTGTATTGTATGTAATAAAAGCAGAAGGTCACTACTGAATCACACTCTGCCTCTCTCTCTAAAATTTTTATCCTGCAAAGACTGAAACTTTAATGAATGCCCCAGCCAGTCAATCACAGAGGGGTACGGCAGGGACGCTTATCGTCCCTAGACAACTTTCATTACTGTTAGAGAGATTGTTATCAAGAACCCACAAGAGAAAACTTCAAGGTACAAACCTGCTTGAGAAAACACCAATGTTAAAATAATTTTACATCGGTAAAAATTCATTTGTGGAATGTAGGATTTGTGGGAAAAGGTCATCAGTGTTGTTTTTCAATAATACAGTTTCGGTTATTTCTGTGAGAGATGGGGAATAAAACTGAACAACTTTACTTCTGCAAATCCATGTCGCACAATTTGCCTAAACCAGGCCACACCTTTAGAATGACAAGCGTGTCACCATGGCACAATGAGGGAACAAGTCATTCTGGTCCAGAAATTATTGCTTACACTATACTACTGAAGAAAAGCAAAGGCTGCACTAATTGCAGCTCTTCCTGACCTCAGAGACCACAGGTTGCCCAAACAGCAAGTTACTATCCAGATTTGGAACAGCTTGTCCTTGGGCAGACAAATTAGGACAATGAATGGGTTCCCTCCCAGTTGGTGATCGGCTTTATGGCATTTTGATAAAAGGGCACCTCGGACAGAACAGGTCAGTGTCTATTTTTAACAATTTTACTATCATGCTGTAATTATCCAAAAACATTTTTGACATTCTCGGACACCTAATGAGAGTTAATCAAACATGCCTCTCACTTTACAGAAATTGGTCTCTGTTGCAAAGGTTCTGCAAATGGCCCTTTGTCTATGAAAAACTGAGGATAAATGGTTGTGTGTTCTTTCCAGGATTCCATCATCATTAATGGTGCGTGCTGCAGTAGCCCACACACAGCCCATTGTTCCCTGTTGGGAAATTGCAGGCATTTCCAGTCTGGACAGATGAGTGGTGTGTTTAAAGGAGAAATGATAACCTCTCTCCCCCTCAGACAGGGGATCTGCGTTGCCTAGATAAGGATCATATGTATTTATTACTCCCACAAGAGCCCTTGGCCTGCACCTTTGGATTAGGGGTCTCCTGGGAATATTGAGCAAATATTTGAGTAGGGGCTTAGGTATTTGTTCCTCTACACTACTCAGTAGATACGACATATATTTCATTCTTTATACAAAATGGTCCACAATACAGTAGCGGCTGCTGTGCAGCAACAAAGAATATCCTTCCACTTGTTGGCCTCAGTAATATAGACAGTCTCTTGTTGCCATATATGCAATATAAACAGATACCTTGCTGAGACTCTTAATTACTGATGAGGTGCAACCGCTAGATTAGATCTTCTGGTATGATGAAATATGCATTATGCCAGACAGAGTACATCCTTGATGAATTTGTTATGAAAACCAGGACACATGAAAGTGGTTGCCAGATGTCACAGTGTCGCTGGGATTGCACCTCTGTGCTTTTCACCTGAGTGCCCATCAGTTTTTGAAAGTAAAGAAAGAAAAGATTTTTTGCAGTTTGGAGAACGAGTTCCTCTTCACATAAATCCACTTTAAAATCCTAACACAACATTAAAGCAATAATTAAAAGGAAGCAGTAAAAATTAATTACATACGTGATTAAAAAGAAACTTTTCTAACTCCCCTGAATGCAATGATGGGTTAAGGACGGAACTAACGGCGGAACTATCTCATGCAGTCAAAATTATCTGGTGCTAGCGGCTGCAGCTCTGCGGCTGCTTTCAAACTAGTCATTAAAGTTTCATTCCTTTTATGCTAAAACACAGCATGCCTTGCATATTGAAGCAGTCCCTCTCCGAGAGAAGCCAAGCCACTATTTCCTAAACAGCATTAAGTATTTCGGCAAGTGAAATGTTCAAGGATTTTACAGACACAACCAATAAAAATCCTTGCACAAATGGGCCCACATGGCAGACATATCTTTTTGTGCAATCTCTCCTTTTTCAATAGTACAGTTGATTTCGCCATCACTGGGGTCTAACAGGGCAAGTGCATCAAAACCACGCATCTTCATATAATCACTAAATATCTCTCAATTAATGAATTTATATATTTTTTTAAAGGCTAGATAGTAGCAAACAGTAAATAGTCCTTAATTGTAATCATCCAGCTCTCATTTTATGTGGAGAGTGAAGTCTCAAACAAATACAAGATCGATTATGAGGAGATTGTATTTTGATAAATACAGAACAGTTACATGTGGAAGAGCTGTACGTTATACAGTGTTTAAATAGAACAGCTAGAATGTGACAGCAACATTCACAGAAAGCAAGACACGACTGGTTTCCACTCTCTAGAAACAAGTCTTCAATCCCTTAGTCATGGCTGACAGAACCTGACTGATTAAACTCCACTTCAGTGCCTATTGTAATTATACACACAAAGACCTCAATTTGTGTTTATTAGTGCTTTGGTATTTCAAAACCACATATTACAGCAAATTGAAAATTGGTTGCGCAGGCTGAGGGATTGGGTGGCAGCCATTTTGTTTTGGTCTGCATTCCATGACGTGGTCTATTGTGTTTGTGACCATTCCCTCTTTGCTAATGGTCTAAATGTGTGGTACATGCATTTGGTTTGTATTTTAAACATCATTTTTCATAGCAGTCCTCTAAGCCTGTGAGGAAAAGTTGACAACACATGTATTAAAGAGAGACATCATAGCCCAAAGGTAGTCTTGGCTCGAGGGCAGAAAGGAAAGCATGTGATCGACCAATCAGAGGGCAGCAGATCACAGCTCCATCACTGAACCTCCAGACTGTTCACTGGACCAGGAAGACAAGTACTGAGTTCAAGCCATTTTAAAATTACAAGGTCAGAGTTCCAACTACACCCATGTCTGTTTTAGACACCCTTTCGCTCCCTTTCCACACACACACACAGAAAACCAGAATACAGATGATCTTGCACTCATTTCCAAACCACAGATGTTTCTCAGCTTGACAGATTGGAGCAAATGATCCTTTTAACACGTTTCTCTGTTATATGCGGGTTGGGTGTTAACTGGGTACAGTTAAACCAAACAGAAACATATGTATTTAAATGAGCCTTGACTAAAAGTTCTGCCTCTTTATTGTAAGAGCAAGAGATGCCTTTTTAGCAGCAATTGAAAATTTAATTGGTTCAAATCAGATAGATATGCTGCATATTTTTCGAATAGAACTAGAGATGAAACAATATCCAGAGGAACCATTTAATTGCGTATTTTCCCCCTTATCTGCTTGTACAAACAGTCAACATAAAGTCATCCTTTTGGCCTTGGTCTTTGTAAGCATAGTCATTATGTTTCCAAACTTAATCCTCCCTACAGTATTTTGTTACTGTAAGGAGTAACTTCTGAGACATGAATAGTCACTGTATTTTTATTTTTGTATCCACAAGTTGTTCACATACTAACTCAGCCATTCTTCATGTGTGCGTCTCTCTCCAACACACACACGCACACAGGATGCTGCTGCAGCTGTGTTGCGTGCGTCCGGACACAGCAGTCTAAAGTAGGCTACCATCATGAGATGGATTTTAGAGTCGGGGTGTGTCACCTAGACTTTTGTATTTGCAAAGTACAGAAGTCAAAGAGCAGGTTATAAATGAGCATGGACAGTGCTGTCATTGGTTACTACAAACAGCTGAGTGCAGCTGAAATGATGTAGACTTTTCAGGCATTTTCAGTAACTTATAATAACCTCCCTAATCACAGCAACAACATTCCTCTCAGACAGAGAGGCAAGACATTATGGTGAATAAGAAAGAAAAGTGGCCTACTCATAAACACCACCATATCCTGAAAACAGGTCAGCTAAGCTAAACAAACACATCCACACAAACAAGTGTTCAGCTGGTCCTGTCCCCAAATTGATAACAGCATTTTAAACAGGGGCATGGCAGCCACACCAAATCCACTGAAAAAGCACTTGTAAAGTTTCTCACCTATTTGAATGTTGTCCATGAGCCTTGCACTGAGCAAAATCTTTGATAATGTCCTCAGTAAAAAAAAATCTAAAACAATCTTATTTGGGAGCTTTGCGACCCTCTCCTCCTGTTCTTTTCTCACCTGTCTCTTCTTGAAACTACTTTTGTGTGAATAGCATGACTGCTAGCTTGTTCGGGCACTCTGCTAGTCTACTTGTCAGATTTTGCGTTTCACCCGGTTTCTGGAGTCTTGTCACATGATCAAATAGAAATTTAAGATTGGGCAACCATACATATTTTACCCAGCAATCATCACTGCATAAGTGGGCTATGTGAGACCAATACCAAAGAAAATAAGACTAAATTCTTTCTGTGGTATCTGTGGAATACATTTTTTGATACTTCACCTTATATCTTATAGCCACCTGCTTGCTACAGAATACTGACTGCAGTCAGTAGTTTGACCGCAAAAGTGTGTGGTGTTACACACCATGGCAAAGGGGGAAATGCGTATTTGAGTGTATATGACTTGATTTCTATTAATTTTTTAACCTGAGTTAAAGTGGAAGCAAGCTGTTGAATATTAATTCTTAACACATTTTTATCATGTAACTGAGAAAGTCCAGCTGGTAACCTGGCGGGGCCGCTCCCGCCACCGGTCCCCCTTACTGTGCGGGCCCCAGCAGCATTATCTGGCTACAGTTTCAGGACTCCCGCAATCCTGGGACCGTAGCTCGTTTGCGACAGCGCCATCTAGTGGATTGGTAGTGGTAATACAAAGCAACACGAAGGAGGCTAACCCTGTCTGCTGTAGGGTTAACCGGATACATGCATATAATCACTTTAGGCACACACACTGTGATGGTTAGGATAAGGGTAATTGGCTTCGGGGGGCTGTCAAGAATACAGTATCAAAGTAAACAAGGGTCCTACAAATGCAGTTCCGGTCCTGAAACTGCAGTCTCCGGTACTGCAGCTAGATACCAAGTTACTCGGCCCCAGTGCAGCTGCACTGTCTGCATTGTCTATACCTATGCCCCTGGCAAAGGAAGGATACATAGAACTTCACAACAAAAAGCAGACAACATTTTTTATGCAAGCTGAGGACTGGCAGTGCAGACAGAAAAACAGGAGCTTGGCAGTTAGATGCAATATGATGTAAATAGCAGAGAAGGAAGTTGATACATAAAGCCTGAACATTAACTGAATAAGAAGTGCTTGCAGAAAATGCAATGAATGTGTGACAATGTTGAGTTTTGTCATGAAGCCAATATTAGAGGGAAATTATTGTGTTAATGTTAAGTTGGCAAACTCCAACTTCTGGCTTGAAGTGAATCTGTCTTACTTAACAACTGATATAACTCAAAAATAGTGAAGTACCAACTATAGAGTCAGAGTTAACTGTTAATTTTAACAGCAGGAAAGGCACAGGTGAAACTAATTTGGTTAATGATGGCTGGGTTCCAGTAAGTGTCCCTGTAAGCCGCGCCAGTTAGTGAACATGTAATAGTAGAGCACTAAAAATGTTTAACCTTAATACAATGCGGCCATAATTAATGTTAGTAATTATGCTGTATGCCATAAAAAGATCTATGGGATTATTCTCCCCTAAAGCAAAATGATGGGACTGTTAGCAAGCAAGCTTCATTATGAAGTGCTAAAGTTACAGGCTCAACACACAGGCTAACAGCAAGCCTGTGTGAAATAATTACAGCACAGTTTGAAAAGTACAAAAGCAGGTCAGCAGCGTAAAAGACTGGACAGGGAAGGCTCAAATAGGCTGCCTTCTTGCGAAAGGTGTGTTGGATTTACTTTAGTTTGTAGAGTGTGCCATGTGTGAACTGTGCTGGAGTTGTCTGCCAGAACCAGCTACATTTAACAGCTACATTTAAAATTTGCTGTGAATGAGACAGGCCCATATCTTATTCCCTAGATAAAACACTAGGTGAGTGGAGTTAGTCTAAAAGGATCTGATCAGGATACATTTCAAAGTGGTATCTAACTGAACAGATGGTTAGATAGATGCTACTGACCACCATTACATTTAATCTACTAAATGAAAGTATGTCTAAATTAGTAATTTTGCTATTTATCTTCAGGCTTGACTCAGCATATCAGTTGTTATTAACAATAAGGTGACCGTTTTTAAAAACAAAACCTGGCATTGCCTGTCATTACTGAGTTTATGGTTTACCTTCTCAAATATTATAATAATAATTAAATAATATATATAGTAAGAAAAATCACACATGAAACATCTTGTGTTTCTGACTACAGGGATGGTTTAAATCAAACTAAGTGTTTGGTCAGCTCATTCTCCTCCTGTTTCCCTCAGGTGTCACATTGATTCCTGCTGTGCAGACATGGCTCTGTTCATTCACGTTGTTCTGTGTGCGTTTGTGCGTGTGCTAACAAGGTCAGTAGTTCAAACAGTGTGCATCAACAAACATATCTCCCCGGCGACCTTCTCTTCATGGCTTCAGTCAAATTGAACAAATCAACATGGTGGGTATTTTTCATCACCCACCCAATCTCCCTCCCTCTGTCTCTATCTCTCAGTCTCCTGTTACCTTACCCTTCAACCCCTCACAGCCACAGAAGCTTATCTTTGATGAAAAACACATGCACTCCTCATAATAAAATTATGACACCACTTTGTTTGATCATTTTGTTTACATAAAGAAGGTGTGGTGATACGCCACAAGGCCATAACCTCTATGCATTATACATAGGAAGAGAGTGCAAGAGTGCAAGGGAAGGAGTAGGGGAGTCAGAACCATTTCCTGTATATAAATACTGGAATAACTAATCACTTTTTGGTGAATGCATCTTTCCTTAGATCTATAATTCTTTATTGAACTATGGATTTTACACATGGATTTTGCATATTCATACATATACATATATCTTCTAAGCAGACAAATTTTAAAAGCTCTTGTTTGGAAAAGGAGGAGAGAACGCTGCTCCTTGTTAATTTGTCGGTATTACAGGAAAGCACAACTCCGATTTAGTCAATTTGTTCTTAAATCAGATTAGCGGACCAGATGACAATTTTACAGACTTCATTTAAAAAAACAGTACTTATTGAATCATAGTATGTCTGCTTTTTGTTAGATTGACAGACATTTAGTCATAGCCTGCTTTATTCCTCTAGCCACCAATCAATAGTTTTCTGTGCAATAGGGTCTGTGGGTTGGTTTATAATCTATTTTTTTTTAATTCTAAGTCTATAACTTATTCTTGTAATATATTGCTTTGTCTGGCTTCATCTTAACTACTTCTTTCGCACTGAATTCAAACTACCATGAGTCATCAGGCAGGGTCACACATGACCTCTGGAAGCAATAACTGAGAATGTACAGTTACAGGAAAGCCATGCTGGAAGCCTCGCTGGTTGTTGCAGTGATTGATCCACATAATAAGTCCCTGCAAACACAGGACTGGGTGACCCCAATGGCAGCTCAACTGAGATTAGGACTTACTATGTTTCCAGTAGCAAACACATTTATATTTCACTTAAAGGTACTTTGCCATTGCCTGTAATTCAAGTGCAAAAAAGCTTCAAGAGCTCCACTGACCACTTCGCCAACTGTGTCATGACTTCAAAGAAACCAGAGAGCTCATTTGGAAGTCACTTAGTGTGATCAATACAGGGTTGTGTTGCTCTAAGAAAGGAGGCAATACAGTAAAAGCACATAACACACAATAAGAATACATAGCAAGCTATTACTGTGGCTCAAACTGAAAGATTTCACAAATCTGCAGCTTTATAGTCAGATTTTATGACCAACTTCTGCTTCTTCCATAAATGTATTGTTTAATTAACATAAAGTCAAATATAACTTGCTTAGATCACCTAATATTAACTCATAGGATACTATGATTGCAATGTTTGTTGACCTCTCTTCATCTAAATTTCATGTAGACAACAGTGTGTGTTTGCTGCCATCTAGTGTACAGATGCAAATGTGACAGTTTCCCCATTCACACCCTCTCCTTTAAGAACAGTATACATGCTTACACTATGTACACCATTACATTCATCAGTACTCTCTATCCCTTATATTCACCCCAACATTACATTCAGAAATATATGTTTTTCTTTCATCTGAACAGAGTAAAATCTTTACATTTTGAACTGAAATCTTTTTTTAAAAGATGCTTTAAGACAAAAAAACACATTTTCCACTTTTATTTTCCATTGCACAGTAATTTCTACAGAATTTCTAAACTTTTGTGGCAGCAGATAAAGTCATAAACATCCATGTGAAAGTTGCATAAAACTGTACAAGAAAATTGGCTACAATGAGAAAAATACTGCAACCCACTGATAACTGTTGAATCCAGGACAGAAGATGGCATATGGCAGATAGACAGGACTCCCTCATGTTGTTTAGATGTGTGGATTGTATCGGGTAAGAATACTGCATTCGGTAGTGTATGGGCAAGAAATAACACACTTAAAGATGGAAAAAGTATAACATTAAAAAAAAGAAACACACAAATGTTTGGTGAATGGAAAGACATTGAACAGGTTTTCGGGGATGACCTACAGCTAAAACTAGTTATTTTTCCTGAAGTTGTTTTTTCCCCCTCTTCTTCACCTTGGTGGGCAAAGACCTACCTGCTAACATCCACACAACAATGCTTACTAAACACAGAGAGGGCCCTATCTGTAGCTGTGGAACCAACAGAGTCAGTGGAAGACTCACTGGAAGAAGAGAGAATTCAGAGGACAAAGACTGAAAGGTGAAGGAGAGTCGAAGCATGTGAGCAATGACTGAACATGCACAAGTTAAATTAAACCAGAATTTCGAAGGTCATCCGTATAATTCTCATGATCCTATTGTTATCCGTTTTGTCGTCACTGGTGGCTTTAGTTAGTGTAACAAAACACTCAACTGGACATAGACTGCTGAGGCTAGGACATCAACATTAATTATCAATCAACCAAAAACCTTTAATCATATCACTTGAACACACATGAATACACCCTGACACACACACACACACACACACACACACACACACACACACACACACACACACACACAGATGAATACCATAAATATTGTTGTGTCTGGCCTGTCATGAAATGGTTCAGGTTTTTGTTTTCAACCAACACTTAGGTCACTTCAAACATTAAACATTAGTCCAAATGTTACATTTTTATGACATATTGTGATACAATAATACTATAAATGGCTGAGTTCCATTGCAACTTGCTCCATTTCTTGAACCCTGAAAGGTGCCGAAAGATGATAATATTCCTAAATGGACCTGATCCTGGGTTTGCACTCAATGGGTGAAGCTATATACTGTATTACACATATTACTGTATACTGTCTGGTGTCGAGACGCATTGAGTGACCAAACAATAACGCAATGGAAAAAGCTAAAGCAACTCTTTGGCGTCAGAAAAAATATGGCCTCTCTCCTCTTATGTTGCTCGAGCAACCTTAACAATTTACTTTCCAGTTGGTCTTAGATTGTCAAACTATTTACTTATATACAAATAAAGGTTAAAAGCCAGGTAGACAGAGAGATACACCACATTTGAGCTTCACTGCAAATATGGAAATAGAAACGAGATATTAATGAAGGTGAAAGTTTCTGACACCAAACGCAACTGTCTCTCGCACCTCAATAAATAACTGACTAAGAAATCGTGCAGACATTTCTCATACAGCCAACTGTCCCAAAAAACTGAAATATGTTTTCAAATATATTTTTTTAAAGGATTATACATCCATATTTCCAGTATCCTGCATATGTGAATACACATAGAAAGGATTTCTATTTATGTGTATGTAATTTCCATGCTGATGTGTACTCTAAAATTTAAAAACTCCTGAAAACCCAATAAATCTGGCTAAACTATAAACGTATTCAACACTTCATCTCATCAGCATTTGTAGTCACACTCACAGACTAAGCCAAAGTGCGGAAGCTTATGACATTAGAGGGTGAGGGAGGCAGTTCACACACATCACATCAGATAGGTCAATAAATGAAAGGTAAACCATAAAACGCGTGTGGTTCATACGTGCTTAAGATATCAGAGCCAAGAAATCTGATGTTGCCATGTCAGTGAGTACTAAATGATATATGCCTTTTATATCCTTGCCCTCCATTTAGATTCCAGCCCTTTTCATAAGGAGAAATTAATTTGAGTTGTAAAGACAAAAGCCACAAAACATATTTTTTTAACAAATCAAATATCATCCACTTTCACAGCAATAGAAAAATAAGAGATTTTCCGATAATACAGACGGAGCAAAAAACCCAACAAATAACAAATTGAGGAATGGCAAGAAAATAGAAATTAACACACACACTGTTGGTAACGATATGAAAATCTGTAAGATACAGAGGAGAGTCTAGCGTGAAATATCCAGTGTACATAAGAATAAGTTGCTTTTATCCCTGTAACTCTCTGCATAGAGGAGGCGTCACTGTCGCAGCACTTCCTGTTGCTCTCCAATGCTGCCTCCTTCAGCCTTCAAACCCGGCTCTTGTTTCCTCGATGAGTTCTCCCTTTCTTTAGTACTTGTCACTCTGAAGTGGATACAGTGTTGCACATTTATTAGATTTATGTATATATAATGATGTATTTAGATTATTTTCCCTTCTTTTTACATTTTAAGAATTTTTTGTAGTCTGTTTCTTCATTAAATATTTGTCTTTTTTCAGCTGTGTTCGTCGGTTTGAATACCGGCCCCAATGGGCTCGGAGTGGAGACAACAGTAAAGGACATTTTGGCAAATGAGAATGAAGAATCTCCAGGTGTGTGGGCCAATTGGCTACCTTGGAGGAGAGGCTGAACAGAGATAAACAAAGAAACAAGAAACGACAAAAAAAAGACACAATTTATTTGCTCCCTCTGAGGTTGTCCTTCTCCCCTGTCTCCCCCTCAGCTCCACCCTAAGACTGAGGTAAGAACAGTATTCAACATTGTGCTAGGGAAGAAAATCCCAAGTGTCCAAGTGAAGAAGGCTTGGAGGGATAGATGAATGGACAGACGGATGGGTGGGGGGGTCAAGGTTGAGTCCAAATGAGCCAATGGAAGGTGACAGTTGTGTCCATGGAGCTCTGCTCCTTCCCGGTCACCGATCAGAACTGGTACCATTTCTTGTCTTTGCACTTCAGCATCATCTGAAAATGGAGGAAATGTAGGAGTGAGAACATGAATTAATATTAGGAATACCTTTCCAACTGGTGACTTAGGCAACCCATGATTCTCATGATTAATTCAAAATGTAAAAGTCCCTCATCAACTCCTGCTCCATCTGCTGAGCTCGCATTTTTTAATCTCTGTCGATCTCATTTCTGAAAAAAAAAAAAGAAAGATCTGAAGTGAGACTGCCTACATCATGTACAACATTAGAGTAAGCTCCCTAGCCACATCACTGTGAACTTTCCACAGGCATATTCTGCCCTCTAGTGGGTAAATAGTGTAAATGAGTTGTACAGTACTTCTCAAATAACTTGAGGAGGCAGAGCAGCCAGTATTCAGAGATATACAGTACCCCACTGCACTGCACTGTATGTTTTGGATGGTGTTCATATACAGTGTGTTTAAGCAAGATTGGCATTTCTCAAAAGATGCCTCATCATCTAATGACTTTTAAGATATTGGCTTGTAATTGTCATCCATCCATCCATCCATCCATCGTCAACTGCTTATCCTGCGTACAGGGTCGCAGGGGGGCTGGGTACACCCTGGACAGGCTGCTTGTAATTGTTGTTAACGTAAAAAAATAAAAAATAAAATAAAATAACTGTGACCCACAGTTTCCCTCTCTTCTTTTCTTAGTCTACAACTCTGTTTGCAAAAGATTGCACAGATATTGTAACCAGCTCTGGTTATCTATATTATTACCAATGTCTCCTGCCTTTAAAAGATTATTCCTCAGTAAACTATTTGTTTTAACCAAGACTTTATTTTTCATTCTGTTAGGCAGGTGTCTGTTGGTCTGATGTCACACTGGGTTTACTGTTCTCTCCATATATTAGAATTTAGAGAGAACAGTTTTTTTTTTACCTCATGAGCATGTTTGGAAAAGACATCTGCGCTGGCCATCATAGCAGCTGTCCTCTCATCCAGCTCGCCCAGTTTCTGGCCTCTTTCATCCAGTGCTATCCGGGCGCGGGCCAGATCTCCAACCACACCAGAGGCTGCCCCCTTCATTCCCTCAAGGCCACCTGGGCCTGGGATGTGCTGGGCCAGACTTCGGTTTGCCTTTCCAGATGCTATCTCACCGACTGAGTTAAGAGATGAACGGGGAAAAAAGCAGAGCTGTGTGAGTGAGAGGTTGCATCAACAAAGGACTGAACCAGTTTATATCTGGGCATGTGTAGGTTTGGCGTACATAGCTCCTCTCTGTCCAGTGACTGGGCTCCGCCCCCAAAGAGACCTTTGAAGAACCCTCTGTTAGGGGCCTCTGGTGTCTCCACGGGTGTAAACAGCTCACCCAGCATCTCCTGAAACATCAACACACATATTACCCTGCTATATTCAGTTTAACTGCCTGTGTGTATTTATGAAGTATACAGCACAGTACAGTTCCCAAATATATTTCCTCCAGTTATTTAACATGATCATGTCAACTGTCTTTAATATGAAATGTTTAATTTGTAGTACAATATGCAGTTCTTAAATACAATTTGAAACTTTATTTAAATTAAAAGTTAAACCCAAAATCCTGAACCATGACTCATTATATGCATAAGCATACTTGACTGTATATAGAACTGACCTGCAGGTTTTCACAGATGTCCTGGCTGTAAGTGATCCTCTGAATCTCAGTGGGGGAGCAGAGGTACATGGCCTGACCCAGGTTGGTGAAGCAGAACGTTCTGGCTATCCGCATGTCTGTCAAAGGCAGGTAGTTTACATCCATGAGCGGTCTCAGCCCCGGCACACTAGACAGGGGACACAGAAACGATTTAAGTGATTTTAGATCTAAAGAATATTATGAGGCTGTCAATAAATGCCTTTTCTACTGTAGCCTTGATCAGCACCAAAACACATGGTCACTGTTGTTGTTGAAGTTATTATTAGAGAGAAAATATGTCATGTTTTAACACTTTTCAACACTGTATTGAACACTTAGGACAGTGGAGTAATACTTTGGAGTTAAAGTATGACGGTCATTGACAGGTCTGCATAAGGACAGAGGTCTGAGGATGTGCGTGGGTGTAGTTGTTGTGGATGTGCATGAGGACAAAAGTTTGTGTTATTTGAATAACAACTTCAGCAAAAAAAAAGGTTTAATGGAGGACATGGTATAATGATCATGATCAATCCCCACCTTCCATCTCAATCCTCATGCACGACCTGATGTGCTCATAAGCAGGCACCTGTGCCTGCCTCCTGCTCCTCTATTGGTCAAAAAATGATCTAGCCTAGCTCTCTCATTGGCTAGCGTACACCTTAACACTCCACATCCTTAAAACTAATAATTCTTTCACATTTTTTACAGTTTCATACTCAAAAGACAGTTGTCATGACAATACTGACCAATAGTATTAAAAATACTAAACCTCCAACATCTTTTAGTTAAAAAACACAAACTGAGACCACAACAGAAGACGGGTCAAATCTACTTAAATCTAATGAAATGAACATGATTTATTCAAACTGACTTTGATTGATACATTCTACTTATAACCAGCTATTTCGGACTGACGCAGACTGACATGTTTCTTACCTGAGGGTCATGATGTGGCCATTGGCGCAGAAACACGCCACACACACGCCTTGGCTCATCTGCACCACATCTGCCCGCAGGATGAAGGAAGCCTCTGTGATACTGTGTTTATGGATGCAGGTCTGGGATGGGAGGGACACGACTTTGGCCTGTTTCTCTGAACACACCACAGCATACTGGCTCTCACTGAGGTCCTGGGAGGTGGATGGGGACACTGAGACGGGCCTGCGCTTACGGACTTTCTCTCTTTCTTCCCCATCTGCTGTCACGTTGGGTTCATACCAAGGCTCATAAGGAGGGGGCTGGAGGGAACCTGTTGAGTCCAGGAAAGCCATCCGCATGATGCTGCCCTTCAGCCGTACCAACATGCCTGACAAATGGAAGAAAAAAGATTGTTACTGGTATTTTTTCATAGTGTTGCTGTTGTATAATACTTTAACTCTGATTTATTAATAGAAAATATTGTGGACATCATAGACAGTTTACAGAAATTATTTGGACAATACAACATTTCACCTACTATAACTATATCTATTTTCCATCGCTCCCTCCCTTCTGATGTCCCATTTCCCACCTGTAGGTGAAATGAGAACTGGCTGCAGTTGCCGTTGCTCCCCAGCAGGCGGCAATGTGAGAGCTAGAGCCAGCACGGTGCCCAGGGTAGTGCCCACATACAGGCAGGGCGTCAAAGTGCTGTCCCCCTTCCGGGCGAAGGCGTCACAAAAGTGGAAGGAGCTGATGGCCTCTCGTGCTTCCTTGTCGATGCTGGTGACGCTGGACGAGCGCGAGCGGCTGAAAGAATTGTCCCGGTGGTCTAATGGGTTGGCACCCCGCGGCGGGCATACAGACAGAAGGACAGTGAGGAGAAAACAGAGAGAGGTAAAGCAGCCGCAAAGCAGTGAAATCACAAGACAGACGATGTGGACACTGTACTGTACATACAAAATAAATTGATGAAAAAGTAAACAGCTTTTTATAGTGTCTTAGTAAATGAAACACTTTGGACGTTTAATGCATTTGGTTTGAAATTTTAGAGCAAACTCAAGACATATCAGTTGTGTAAAAATTCCAGGAGCATGGGCTTGCATTTTTAACAGCCGGTAAATGTAATAAAGGATGGTTTAATTTATAGATATTTAATCTAATCTATAACAGATGAATCTCATCATTTCAACTGTCATTAAACTAACAGAGCTGCATCACCTGAAACCTAATTGATGGCAAATTTATATTATACAGTATACAATAGAAACAAATCCAATGCACTTCTGCATATGCACATTTTCATAGACCGATCAACATTATAAAAACGTTCCATCCCCAATCAGCATTTTAATTAGTATGAAATATCCAGCTATGAGGCACTTTGGTTACGTGTATAACACTGGAACACAACGTGTTGGCATGTGCACATTTTAATTTGACCCTTTAAAAATGTTGCATCCGATGTTCTTGCCGCTTTAGAAGAATGCCATACACCCCAGAATAAAAAACAAACAAACTCTTTCTTTTTGAAAGTGATAATGTATTAGGAAATATTTTTATGAAACGAACCAATCAGACAGAGAAAGGAAAGACATGAAGAACACAGAAGAGAAAGAGAAAGCTGCAAAAGTTACAGAAAGCTTAACAGTGAGATGGAGTGTGCAGATTAGCTTAGCACCACTGACCTCTAGAAGAACCCCCACCAAGGTCAAAAAGTGGGAGTCATTTCACACTCAATTTAATTCCAACACTTTGATTTAGCTCAATAAATTTCCATTCTGGTCAGATCAGTGCTACTTTTGTCTCATGCAAACTTAGGAGAACATCTGCACAGCTTGCCAATTTTGAGGCTAATAACCAGATAAAACTGGACGTATGGAATGTGGCGGAGTCCAGTTGAAGTGAGAAAGATATACTGCATTTCCATACAAATTCTTTTGAGACACGAAGTCAAGGCTTACCCAAGTCTGGCTTTAGCTCAGTAGGCAAGCTTAATTTCCGTGACATCTTTGCTGGAAAAAAGAGAACATCCCTCTTTACAAACACACATCTAAGCTAACACATGATGCCATGCAAAGCTAGATAACTAGCATTGGGCTAGGATTGTGCACAAAGCTAAAATACACAAAAACAAGAGAAGGCTGTGGAACAAGTGCTGGGGGATTGTTTATTTGACTTGAGGAGCCAAAGTGGTTTTCACAGGAGACACTGTGTAAAGAGTCAGAGACAACCCTGTATATCACAGAGGCATGCCGTGAAAGACAATATGAAGGAGGTGATCTCTCACTGCACAATGCCCTGAAAGAGAGGACAGGCACAGTGAGATACATTAAAACTGCACAGCCATTCAGGACCCTCATGCCACAGGAGCATGCACCAAGAACAAGAACGTAACAGGAAACAGAAAATACTGAACGGGAGATGGAAGAAGACAAAAGATGGTCAAAAGTAGTGAGTAGAGTCTACTGTTAGTGTATTGTATATGTAATGTATTAGGCACACACCCTTACCTGTCTCAACTGGTACAAAATGTCCTCTATTTAACCATAAACACCTCCGCCCACTCCTCTATCCTGTCTGAATCCATATGTTTCACATACAGCAAGATGCAATGCAATTTTATAGCTATGGTTCACTCCACCTTTTAAATGACTGAACTCATAAAAGGAAATGACAATGAATGAAGGTCTGAGATATTATTTCTCTGTCTGTAGGAGAAAGAAGTTGGAGAAAATCTATGTGATAAAAGGGGACATACTGTCACGTGTGCACTGAAATGTTACGTTCACTAATGGTAGGTGTGAAGTAATGAAGCTGTGGCAAGCTTGCACGTCATTTTGTTCGAAAACTGACTGAAAATGTGCAGACAAACCCTCTAAAGAAGTCCTTAATACCCTCACGCTTAAACTGGGTTGGGTTTAACTTTATTTATATTTTTTTATTATTCGGTTTTTCCCCCCGTTTCCATTTTTAAAAATAACATGGCAGACAGTTTGAGTGTCACTGATTATCCAGTTTTCGACAATCTACAGTGAACACATGGCTTACTTACACCCTCTATTTACTTTCATTTAAGGGCTCTGTGTATCCACACAGGCGTCTTAACTTATTCCGGCTAATTAGACCTTTGCTCTGGTTAAAGTTGGGTGGAGCTATGCTGGGAATTACGTGAGGTCACCAAACGTGTCTCCCCTCAGAGGTGCAACAAAGCTAATAGGATGATTGGGAAAATGTACTGCATATACTAAGGCTTAGAATATTTTCAAAACATGTCTTGTTAAATTTTAAACTGGCTTCAGACTAATGAAATGAGGTCAGGCTAGTTAAAAAGAATCTAGTATGACAATGTTTTGAGAAGGACTGGACTAGGCAAGGTCAAACCTCCAGTCTGTGATGTAGCAGTCATTTTTAGATACCTACTCATCGTCGCCTGAATCTGACAGAGGGTAGGATCCGGAACCCTTCGACAGACAATGAGCATTACTTTCGACTGGTTAATGAACTTTCTATATATTTCATCAACACAAGCTGAAGGAACACAAAGACACAGTTGGACAGATGAGTTGCTCTCCGCTCTGTGGTGTCATCATACTGTACTATGGACAGAGAACGCCATATAAATCTGTTGTAGGAGGTCAGGACAGATATCACACGCAGGCACATTTACAATATGACACTCGTGCTACATACATGTAGCATGCAATGTGCGTCTAAGGCAATTAAGGTGCATTTTTTTGTATATAGACAGCTGAATTCCTGCCCTGCTTCCAGGTTAGCCTCTGCTCCACAAGCTTTCAGTTCTCTGTGTCAAGTTTTCTAACCATTTACTTTCGTACTTAACATTTGAGTACATATGTATATGAACACTGTGTCATTTTAACCAAGAAAAAAACCCACTCATGTTGTTTTTTCATTTATACAGTGAGAACCAAACGATAGTGGAACAGAAGCTAACTAAGAAGTGAAGCCGAACTTTGACTATCTATTCTCTGTTCTACTTCATCCCGCGGTGGTGACCATGACACGGAGGACAGAGACGAGGGGAGGGGGGGGCGGGGACACAAATCTGGACTTTTTTGTCCTGCCTACACAGCTTCTTATGAAAATCTCTGGCCAATCTTACCTCCTCTACCACCTCCATTGTAGAATTGCTGTAGATTGCTGTTTGACATCAACACTTTTGGGGTGTAAGGGGAAAAGTAAAGTACAGTGAATGTGCAGTTAGAAACACCCTTTGGCTTGTTACTACGGTTACTACATATAAAAATAAGGGATTCATCAGGGTAAACAGTGATATTACCCTGATGAATCACTTATTTTTTTGTGGAACAGCAAACTGGCCTTTTAATTTCAATAAATCTGGGTCAAAATTCAGGACACTAAAAACAGATTAACCAATGAAAGAATATGGTATAATTTTACAAGTGCCTGCTCTTTTATATAATAAAAACTATTGGCTGGGAAAATTTAACTCCTTTTTAATTTCATAGATAATGTCTACATGACGTCTACATCTTTATTGCATTTGTGCCTAAAATAAATACCAGTTAAATCAAAATGTCCCCTGTTTTGTTTGGTTGCCATAATGAGCAAAGATTGTAATGATTAAAAACAAATAAAACTAAAACACTTCAGTGTGCAAAATAGGAAGAGAGAAGAGCATTCTGCCTAGGCAATTTATTTTTGTAAAATTTGTTGAAATTTGTCTTATTCTCTTTTCATCCACAGCAATCAATAAATCAAATGCTTTGACACACGAAAAAGAAATAAATCCGGTATCTGTGGCTGTTGCAGGACTATAATAATGGTGCATTCCATTTGACATGGGAAGTCGGAATTTCCGAGTTCAAAGTCGGAAATTTCAAAGGAAGCGCCCTCTTAAGTTGGTAAATGGAACGCACCTTAAGCACGTCCTAGCTACCTGTCTACCCATCTACAGGCGTGCACTTGCATGAAAATGTGTTTTGGGGTAGTGGCTTTGGAGGGAGGCCTGAAGGGAGGGGGTGGGATTTTTTCTGTTGGATACTTTCAAAATATGGCTGTTTCTTGCTGGTTTATAACAAGTTGAACTACCCCAGCTTTAAATGAATGCATAATGAAGTCTGTTTGTGTTATTGCTAAAAGTGGTTTAGCATTGACAACTGTAAGTGGTCATTTTAAGTTGTTTTTAATGCAAATCAAACTATTCAATTTTTTTTTTCTTGAATGAAATTACACTATCCTGGCACTAATGGAGACTTAATTCACCGTACTGCAACTTATTCCGAGGTTAAACAGGTGAAACTGCGTGAACAGAAATCTAAATTATTTTCTCCCACTGGCAGACTTTATCACTTACCAAAAAAAAAAAAAAAAAACACTTATCCCCAGACAAAATGACTGTTAAGGCAGAAATTTGTTGCAGGAAGGCACCTTATCTCTCTCTGTCCTATGAATAATGCAGAGCAGACAGATGTAGCAGACCACAGTCTGGTGGCACCAGACATTGGGGGCTGGGACAGCCATTATACCTGGAAACAGCAGCAGGGCTCCAGACTTTGAGATTTGTTTTCTGTCTGACCTTTATAAAAAAGCTCCTTATTTTCAGCGTGCTAATGCCAAGTTACCCCTAATGAGATGGATCTGGCCTGTTCTGTCTTCGAGCACCTTCTGCTGAAATACTAATGACATGGATTAAGAAGGAGGCAAGTAAAAGAGCAACTGAGCATCTTACTGTTGCACCACACAATGCAGTTCTTCTATACAATTTACTACTGCAATGTAGCGGTGGTGTATAATATGCTAAGTGACAATGCATTTTGGTTTGTTTGCATTTGCTCATATTCACTGATATGAAAACTGCTTAATATGATAATGTTTCATACAGATCTGTACAGATTCAGTACAGTAAATCCAGATACATAATAACGTTTAACTGAAAGAGCATCCCTGCTCAAAATATTAACTGGAGAATATGTTTTTTAAAATGTGCAATTACGTAGTTACTGAATATGTGAAAATGCCCGAGGCTCTTCCGGTTGAACTTTTACTTTTTAACTCACACTCTAATTAATGTAAATTAATGGGTTTCTCTACCAGAATGCAGAGTTGCATTGTTTAACAGTTTCATTCAATTCATAATCTTTGTCACACTGAATTAGAATCATAGAGATTGGGATAGATTTGCAGCCTATAACAGAGGTTTTCAGAATACCATGCGAGATTAAAACAAATTTTTTCCCGTCTACTGAACTCTGCAAAGTGGTAAAAGAAAGCATGCACAAATGGGAAAATACTCTCAAAAACTCATAAACGTATGGTAATAAACTCAAACAGTGCACTTCTAAAGACTGGGTTAGAATGAAATTGACAGCCAGACAATTTAATTGTTCAACAAAAAAAACCTTCTGTACAGTTCCAGTTTGATGAGCAACAATTTCTATAAAATACTATTAAAAGTAGAGGCTCTTTTGAAACATTAATCTTCCTCTCTAACCAATGCTCCTCTTGCATTCAAATACTGGTTCACTGTTTGGGTTTTACGTCTAGATAACACAAGGCCTCTGTTATATTTATCCCACTTTTTAATAAGACGCTGAAGGATATGTTACCTGAAGTAGGGGACTTGCAGCGGTCCTCTGATGTGGCTGAGCCCTCGTTAATGTCGCACAGACCTGCAGCAGAGATCACACAATTCATACAAAATCAAGCAAATCAAAAAGAACCACTCCGGTGTTCATTCTGTCAGTACCCTTTTTTACTTTATCATATACTGCCACTTCACAGTGAATCAACTAGGGCTGCACTGTGTTTTTGGGGAGATTGGACTCGACTGTATGTACAAATGGATGATTTCCATGTCTAACGTTCTCTTTACTTGACAGGTAAAGAGAGAACTCTGTCAGCTCCGCTCATATTTTAAACATAAGGAAGATTTTGTGCAAGTCCAATTTCTCCCTTTGCCAGGTGCATGTTTGTACACAAACATGCATGCGTGCATGTGTATGTGACATTGTCCTCTGAGGCAGAAATCCAAGCAGACAGCAGTCCCTGCTGGCAGAGAAACACAGCTGGACGCCTGATTACTGCTCAAGCTCGCCAAGCTCTGACAGGTGCCAGCCTACTGCTCACCAGTCAGTGACACCAGATGCTCTGTGTGTATTTACATGTGCACGTGCTTGTGTATATGTGAACGTTTGCGTGTGTATATTGGTTTGTGTGTGTGTATGTGTAAGCCTGCTCAACATCCACAC
Source organism: Micropterus salmoides (assembly GCF_014851395.1). Taxonomy (NCBI): domain Eukaryota; kingdom Metazoa; phylum Chordata; class Actinopteri; order Centrarchiformes; family Centrarchidae; genus Micropterus; species Micropterus salmoides. Next base: position 16,422,629 of record NW_024040928.1, read on the forward strand.
ATACACACAGCTTACTAATTGATCCATCAAACTTTTGCTTTTGAGTATGGGCAGCACATCCTCATGACACTGCAGCATCCGCTATGTAGCCGCACTGCCATCATCCAACACAGGGTGGCAGTATGTCCATAAGGAAAGCATCTCACTTCCTATCAGTGGTACTATGAGGCTGCAGTGGCAATGTGTGCAAAAGGGATGGGCTGAGTGTGTGCGCACACACACACACACACACACACACACACAGAGGCAGACACAGAGAGAGGCAGATGGAAATAGAAAGAGTTAGTATTTTTGTTGTCAAACTGCCTTGTTGTGTGTCCGCCTCATGAACTATGCCTGGGTAGCATCATTTTAGATTTAACATGTATTGTTCATTGACTTGACTCACTCCTATTTGGATCACTTTACAGATCAGTTCAGGGACGTTGGACCTGTGGGATAAACGGAGTCTATTTACTGTTACAAACCCATTACAGTGTTCTAACCCGGACATTTACTGAAAATAAACCTTGAATACAAAATGTGATTTTGCTTCAATCAGTGCATTCCAAGAGTTATTTTGAAATAAACTATTTTAGTGTACCCAAATCCCTAAACCTGTGTGTTTGGCTACCTACTTGATAGTGGTATTTTATGTTCCGTGAATGTCTGTGCAATTTTCCCCAACTGTTTAATTTGTCATTCGACAAGAACAGGATTTGCAGATCATAGTTCAGCTTAGTCCGAGGCTAAAACACAATTTTAGCTTAATGGCAAGAATTCAAAAATAACTAGAGGGGAATAAAATAAATAATCATGTACAGGATTTCTATTTCAAACCTTGAAATAAAAAACAAGCAAACCCTGAGCTAGTGGGGCTGAAAGAACAGATAAGCAGTGTTTTAATAGCTAGTCATTAACAAACAGTAGGCAATGGTATAATAAGTGGAAAGTCCAGAAAAACACTGAAATATGATATGAAATGGCCAGCCCCACGTCTGCTGGCAATGAGGATCTGACCTACACCTACGCTGTACCTGATAAACAGCATCTAATTAACATACAGAGCAGAAGTATTGTGGGCAATCATTTGCTATAATAGACATAATGGCAACACTCTAAATTCAAGAGCCATTTGGTTCATAGTTATCTATTTGTGTGTGGATTTTGGTTGAGTGTAAAGAAATTCGAGAATGATCGGGGTCTTAGGGATCTCCTGCTTAGCCCGGAGCGACTTGCAAGTTTGGTGTTCAGCCGCCCAGCTTGGATGTACAATTAGTCAGCTCTGGACTTAAAGTTTTAAAAGAGTTATGCCTTGCGGCTGTACTGATGACAAGAAAGCAAAAAAAAAAAAACCCTACTCCCTCTTATGTCTTTTTCTCATTACCTCCAGAGGGCTGTCGGGTCTTTCTTGGCGAGCGGGGCTGTCTCTGGTAGGGGTCATTGGAGCCGTAAAGCTCGACCGTCCCCAAGTTGAGCACTACCGTCTTCTGGATGTAGTCCACCACCGCCAGACCGTTACTGTTGCCAAACACCACTCTGGGAAGGGAAGGGGAGTCGGGGAGGAAGTGGAGGAAGAAAGTGAAAAGGCAGAGAGAAAAGAAGAGATGGGTTAGAGAAACACGTTATGAGATTCGATTTCATTTTCAGTGCTAAAAACTCTGTAGAATGTCAGTCTACAGAGTACATATTTGTCTTTATATGATGGTCTTTATACATTTTAGTCATTCAATTTTTGAACTTCGGCTGATCCAGCTTGATGAGCATAACATACTTGACATGTTCACATTACAAAGTTTTTCAGAAAAGATTTCTACTTGGTTCTAGTCTCGACTAAAATGTTACTGGCTGTATACTTACAGGCCGTAGGAGGAATTGAGCGCCAGACTTGTGATCTGCTGAGGAGGCTCTCCACTCACCCACACTAACTGGACCACCAGATCTACCTGGTAACCAGGAGACTGCTTCAGAGGAGTACTACGCACTCTGGAGAAAAGAAGACAGAGCAGAATGGAGAGGAGTAGAGACAGCGAGAGAAACAGAGAGGAGCAAAAAATTAAAGGTATACATAAAAAAAGGGTTTCATAAAGAGAATGACGAGTGGTGCAGCTGCATTTCAGAAACTGTTGTGTGTTGAGGGTCTGGCATGAGTGGCTGCGAGGGGATGATGGGGAGGCTGTGGCTGAGAATGCTTCAGGCGCTGACTAAGTCTGCGCAAGAGTGCTTGAGGCAAAAGGCAAGACTCTCGTGTGTATGAGTGTGTACGAGAATGTGTGCAAGCGCTGCTGCTGCTTATGAGAGTGCTTCTGTGTGCGTGCATGTGAGCATGTTTCATACTTGAGGCAGGGAATGTTGCTGCCATCAGAGTTGTTGCTGCTGGTGGAGGGGTGTGAAGGTGGGCCACTTGTCTGAGGGGAGGCACCAGGGGTGGGAAGCGCTGATGTCTGTTCTCCCCCGCCGTCTGGAGTGTCTATGTCATTCAGCTCATACTGCATTCGAACCTCTAGTAACTGTATAAAACAACACAAACACACAGGTCCACAAAGACACGAGGTATTAGCAGATTTATAAAAGAGATCAGCAAAATCATGATACTAAACTCTAGAAAACAATTCCTCATGAATTTCTCTGAGGATGAGAGAACAGTGACAGTCACTTTGACGCGTGTATGTGCATGTGTAAGAAGATTGAGAGTCAGAGAGGTCCTCCAATACTGAAATATTCCATTCCTTCCAAGTCCTCCTTCAGGCTACTTCTGTGCAACCTCCGCCTTCACACAGTCTCATACAAAACACGTACAATGGTCATAAGCTCCTCTCTTTGCATTCTGTCAGTCTCATTAGCCCCACTGACATATGGGAGTGAAGAGTGATCAGTGCTCTTCTTCAGATGCTCCCTCCTGCGCGTCTCTGTCCTCCTTCATTTCTGCAAAGTTGTAGAAAAGTGTTTGACCTTGTGCGAAGGGACACTGCTCTCCTTATTACAGCTTGCCGCAACTGCGTATCCAGTAGAGACTAGACATGTATCCACGCAAAATAGGGCTGAACAATTCATCAAAATATTATCGGAATCGCAATATGGCCAAGTACAATATCCAGTTCGCTGGAGCTACAATTTTGTGATGAAGGTAGAATGTGTCACAACATATTATTATAAACGAAGCATCATATTGCTACAAAGACGCTACAACCTACAAGAATCATATAAACTGCAAGAATCATATAAAAAAAAAATCTCAATGAAAATGAAATGACCATTCCCACTAAGATCGTATTATCTGTCAAAATAATTGCAACATGATGAACATGATTTTATTTTTGCCATATCGTTCAGCCCTAACGCACACTCTCTTTTGGTGTCTGGGGGCTCTGAACATGCGCACACAGATTGAACAGCATTTCTCTTTATGCCATTTAACACTGACTCTCATCACACCCCCATAAGTACTTAAGTCGCTATCAAGGCAGATTATAATGACAGTCTAGCTTTGCTTGTTCACTGCTCCGTCTGTTGGCATGGCAACCATACTGCCTTTGACTAGGCAGATCTTTGAGCGTGTGTGTGTGCGTGCGTTTGTGCACGCAACTCTAACAGCAGAGAAAGTGAGTACTTAGTGCAAATAACAACAAACACAAGCAAAATGTATTCTTGATGGAGAGCTAGAGAGTTCAATTATCTCCTTTATTTGTGTCCATGCTTTAAGAGTCTTAACAATTAAAACACACATATTTTCACTTTTCTTCCCTTTAATTGCATCAAAAAACAAGCATTTTACCCAGATTATAAAGAGTTACCCACCTGCACCACCTCAGTAGTTACTTCCAGCTTGCTGAAGCGGTAGATGATAACATTGGCTGACACCCCGGCCACACACAGCATCCGACTCTCAGGGCACCAGGCCATGATCTGAATAGCAAAGGGGTCTTCATCTGACACCTCAGTACTGCCCTTGTCTTCCTTGGACCGGTTCCTGTCAAACACTTTGGCTGTTTTGAGCTTATAGAGCACCTGGAGCATTACTAGGAAAAAAGAAAAGGGGACAAGTATCACTTGTAATTTAGGGACATCAGACATATGGAATCTGACTCCGGCATTGTGAGAGGCAATAGACCAAACTTAGCCGTTCAGAGAACTCACTTGCAGAGGCATCCCAGAACTTCACAGTTCCATCAGCGTGCCTGGGATTTCAAGAGAAGAAGACAGAGGAACAAGAGAGAGATGAATTTCAATTTGTGTCCTGTTTTACAATGTCAGAGTTCTAACTTTGAATTCTAGTCCGATCAAAATAAATCAGTTTGTAGGACCTGCAGCATTGAAACATCTAACATCTAGTAGAGTATAATTTTAAAACAATTCTCAAATGTACAACATGCATTTACATGAACAATTTTGAATCAAAATAAACCATGGTGATTAGTAGTATTTTTGTGTATTAATACTTATACACAAAAATACTACTAATCACCATAGTTCACTCTAGAGGGCTTTCACTAATGATTTTAATGACTTTGATCAAGGTCGTTTAACTAGGATGTAATCAGTAGACTGTCCCATAATTCAAATCATGAGAAATCTTAATGCTGTGGCATACAATGATATTTAATACAATAATGTGCTTCCAACTTTGTGGTGAACCTTTGGAGGACATCCTTTTCCTGTTCCCACAATGCCTCCATGCACAAAGCTGCTCTGACCTCAACCTCATAAGAAACCTGAGTTGGAACGCCGACTGCGAGCCAGGCTTTATCGCCCAACATCAGTGGCCGACCTTACTAAATCTCTTGTGGCCGATTTGGAGCAAATACCTGCAGCTAGATTCCAAAATCATGTGAAAGCCTTGCCTGAAGAGTGGACGCTGTTATAGCAGCACAATAATGTCCATGGTTCTGGAAGGACATGCTCAACAATCACATCCTGTATGGGTGTAATGTTCATGGCCATGTAGTGTAAATTGTGTAAGTAACATGACATCCAACTTCATCCACATATTGAAAATTATCTAGAAATGAACTTAACACACGTGTAATGAGTGTACACAAGAATTACACTCATTAGCAGGCAATAAGCATGACAGCATTTCCGTTTAGTGTCATAGAAAAGGATACTGTCAGTATTGTCTCATTGTTTTGTTGCCAATTCTGCTGAGTGTATTGGGAGAGAAATATTTTGCGGGCTGTGGCACTCTTAGAAAGAGTGAGAAACCTGGACAGAATATTAATACGGCATTGTAGGGGTGAGGAGAGAGGGAGGAAGGAAAGGAGCAAAAGCCTCCTACTGCCAAACCCATACCTCAATGTCACTTTTTCAGTGCGTGTGTTCTGTTAAAAACGCCCCTTCTCCCCTTGTTGACAGCTTAGTGCGGGATAATAAACATCAAAAGGGGGCAAAGTGCACATGATTGGAATATATAAACATCTACAGTCTTAAGACAAGCTCTTTTTGCTGTGGTGACCTGACCTGTGCAGCAGAGGTGAAAGTAACTGAGTTGCAGCATGATCATAATGATAACACTAATGAAATCAGTATTGTCTTACCCAGTGATGATGATCTCTGGATAGCTCTGTGTACCTTGACCCCAGTTTCCACCACTAATAGGCCATTCCTGGATAGACAGCAGACACACGCAGTACATTAGAGTGAATCAGAGAGCACAGGTAGAAGTGCAGCTATGTCAATAAAACAGCATGTCAATGGAAACATTGATTTTGAATTAGATGACATGATTAAACTGCACGCGTGAGAGTGTGTGGGGAAAACAGGCGGGAATCCTTCTGTATGTCTCTCAGGGTGTCTCGCAATTATGCATTATGTACCTCATTGAGTGTGTGTGTCTCCATATGAGTGTGTGTGTTAGTGGGGGGGTTGGCTTTGAACACGGTGACACATACAAAGGTCACTAGGATGACTCATGGTGATCTTTATGTGAGAATGCCCTCCCGTAGCTCAGCCAGGCTTTTGCTTAACAGGGTGGGGGTGGAGGCGGCAGCAGCTAGGCAGCCAGTTTGGGTCAGTACATGCTGACATTTCCGAGAGAAAGCTAGAACAAGGCGACAGGGGAAAGAACATAGGCATGCATAATGGCTGAAAGAGCAGGGTGTCTGTCTTTGATGATACAGGGATAAGAGAAGAGAATGAGAGGAGAAAGGAGGTGTACAAAGAGAGAAGAGGGTCCTTAGGTAATATGACACAATTATACAGTCCATTTAGCTTCACAGAAACATTGAGAAATAAACCTTAGCACCACAAGTTAACTCATGCTGCTTGCAGTTTGTAGCAAAAGTAAGCATAGGCATGTATTAATATGTCTTTTATCCAGGAGCCTTTTTGTTATGTATGAGTATGGCAAAATAGTTAGAGGGTGCAGTGTGGAACATTTACATTTCTAATTTAGGCATTTAGCTCTTTTATGACACTGCTATCCAGAACGACATGAAGGAATATTCCACCCTCGGGGTACTGTTGCACCGTTAGATGTAAAGGGTTAAAAAAAAGTGTATACAGTTAGGCAATAAGATATGTTAAAAGGTTGTTTAATTAGTACAGTTCATTATAGTACCGTTTATTGGTAAAAATAAACAAAATGTGTTTTAAAAACACCCATAGAATTTTTTTAATGATATTTTGTCTTAAATTGTTACTAACATGCTTATTTCATTGTATTGTACTTGTTACTGTGGTGGGGCGATACTTAAACAGGTCACTAGGTGGCGCATTGCGCTTGGGAGGAATTTAAAACCCAGAGGCACGCGCTGAAGAATAAATCCTGCAGTTGAGCTGAACGCAAGCAAGTTTTCTGCGTCGTTGTTTCTATATACTGGTGGGTTAATGTTACTTAAAATTGCATGCATGTACCCCAGTATAAGGGATAAGAGTGTTGTGAATCTTTGGTAATAATGTGTAATATTTACAGTTGAGTAGTATTGCCGTAATATGTTGAAATAATTATGTTTAGCTATACACTGACATGCTAGTTTAGCGGATCTGTTGCTAATGAGTACCCACAGTACAATAGACATGCTAATGGTCTTGTTTTGTATTGTTAACTGACCTGAAAATGCATTCACTGCTATGTTTGTATAACTATAACATTATGTTAAACGCAGTGTTGGGCAAGCTACTTGGAAAATGTAGTGAGCTAAGCTACTAGCTACTCTACATTAAATGAATCTTCACTACACAGACTACCCCCCAGTGAAATGTAGCAAGCTAAGCTACAGCAGCATGGCAAAAGTAGCTTAGTTACATCTAACTATTTTATTTATATATATATATATACATATATATATACATACATATATACATATATATATATATATATACATATATACATATACACACATATATATATATATATATACATATACACATATATATATATATATATATATATATATATATATATATATATATATATATATATACATACATATATATACATATACATACATATATATACATGTGTGTGGAGATATCTCACACCCTTGAAGATACTGATGTTTTGTTTATCACCTCAAGGAGTCAAATGTGAATTTCTTCATTTGTTTAAGAAGAAGAATAAATCCTGCAGTTGAGCTGAATGCAAGCGAAAGTTTTCTGCCTCTTTGTTTCTACATACTGGATTTAAGAACACACATCCCATGACACCCACCAGGCCAGGGGGGCTACATATACATCATTAATCTGTGATGGGAGGTGTGTTCAAAGAGTTATTTTGTGATGGAGTAGTCATCATTTTATTTCCAAAGTAAAACTGGTCTTGCCTGCTCCTGCATAAGAATGGCCCTTAAATTGTTTAAATCAACGATGACAAGGAGCAGTTAGCTATTTCTGTAGTGACAGAGTCACGCATATTTCACAGTTCCATAATATCCTTACGATTTCCAAAATTTTTAATTTTCTTTACTAATTATATGAACTAAAGACTAAAAGTCTACAACCATGCTAGCGGCTCTGCATAGCTGTACCTAGGCACAACGGTACGTTGAGCTAGAAGCTGACATCAGCATACTAACATGCTCAAATGACAAATTTTGCTTTTCTTTCAAAGAAAATCCTATTTTTCATATAATTTCTACCAAATTACATAAGTCCTACCAGGAGACTTTCTCAGATCCAAAAGATTATTAAGAACCTGTAAAATAAAGCATTTTACCCTACTAGGGCTGGGCGAAAAGTACCTGGTAGCAGGTAGTAAAACTTTTACATAATGGAAAACCAAGCGAGTCGGGCTGGTATCATGCAGTGGAAAAGGGGCTTTACCGTCTCTCTCTCCCTGTATGTCTGTTTCGGTTTTCTTTATCAGTAGTAGGTTAAGCTGTAAGTAAGTCACCGGAAAAAACTTGTCTTCTGGACTCTTCTTTCCGTGATTCCGTTCACAGCTGCTGCTGAGCTGCATGTTGAGGAGGCGTGTTGACGATATAGCTGTAGTGAACAACAGTGTGGATTTGTGCATTTTTCATGGAATAAATGTGGAGCTACCCTAAATTCCTTTCTCCTCCCCAGAGAAGATGGGGAGGGGTCAAAGTTGCTTTCTCTAAGTGCTAGCCCGACCATAAAACTGGCACCATTTTGATTCCGAAGCTGATAACGCGGGGCCTGACTGTTAAACTGACAAAGGGACACGAGCCAGCCATTGGCATCTCCCTGAACAGCCTATCAAAACTTACCCCACCACACACGTTTCCGTGGAAACTGACCTTATTCTTTGTTTTATTACCACATCAAAAGGATACTCCTTGTCCCACCTAAGTGTGACATGTTCCAGACACTGAACTTTGGATGACAAAGGACTGCAGTCTCAAAGACTCAAAGCATCTAATTAAATTTAATTAAATCTTTAGTTACCTGAATATGTTTGCCTCTATTTGAGTAGTTATGTTAACTGTTGTTGCTATCTGTTGATATTAGTGCTGAAAGAAGTTACTTGTGCAATGTTTTTATTTTCAGCAAGACACTCCTTCATCTAATGTAATCAATGCTTGTTCATAATACTTTCTTACAAAATCCCTTTAGAAATGATGACAAAGAAATGTTTTACTATACTCTTAATCGCCAGCTTGAATTTAAGGATGAATCAACAATATTCCCCGGTTCCTAAGGAGAGACGATCTTTGATTTAATCCAAGCTTTCATCATGTAACCTGAGCTCCCCCAAGTGGACGAAATAAGTATTACATGCCCTCGTCGGAAATGCGGTTATATGTATAAAAATCCTGACCAATAATGTGACAATTTACCAAATGCCTAGAACAGTACAACCGTTCAACCATTGAGGTTCGATTGTGGAAAATATTTGATTATAATACGTGCAAATAGATTTCTTTTCTTTAGACATTAAGTTTGGAAAGGCAGTCCCTTGGGAAACCTGAGACGCCCCCTGGGGAACCACGCCCCAGACAACAAAAGAGCGACACGCGACCTGCTCGCGTTCTTCACTCTTCACTCTTCCCTCCTCTCGCTCTTCCACTCGGCCCTCTGGATGCTTCGGCACGCGCGTAGCGTGCCTCGCCAGGCCACACGCCCAGACTCGGCCAGCGAAACAAACAAGCCTTTGTTCGCCTGAAGCTACACACCTGAAGTGCCGAGACATCGATCTGCCTTCAGTTTGTTTTATTTTCTTTATTTCTTTTGCTTGTTAAAGTTATCAGTCTGTTAAGTTACACTGGACTAATTCAGGAACGACCAAGTTCCATTTTAAGCCTTTTTCGTCGAGCCAACTTCACCGAGGTCAGACCAAGCCACGTGGTCTCGCCAGCTACAACCAAGGAAACCAGCAAACAGCCGAATTGCCAGATGGAGGAGGTTTTTCAATCAGACACGGAGAACCCGAAGAATCCCTAGCAAAAAGCCAGGATCGGGCAGCTAGCGTGGGACCCGTGCAACAGGCCAAAAGCAGGCTGTCGACAAGCAGTAAGACTTAACACATGTTCTGTGATCAGATGTCCATTTTAACTCCTAAACTAGAGCATTAGTTTACTTTCATTAGTTCTTCTATGCCGTATGAGTCAAATGCTTCCCACAATCGAACCTCCAGGCTCATTGTTCAGCAAATGTTTATGTTCCCTGTATCCAACCATCTTTTTATCACCTTAGTTAGAGAATAAATTCACTGTAATATAATCAAGAGCTGTGTGTGTTGCCTATTTATAGTTCCTGCCAAGAGAATTGACCCTTTAGATATGAGACTGACTGACTGATTTAAGATAATTGAGCGATTATTAACTAACTGATCACTAGTAATAATTGTATAATTATTCAAAACTACCTAGAGGTCCGGAGACTCTAGGATTATAACAACTCCGGTGGTGCCCTTTACGAGGAAATTCTGATTTTATGAATAATAATTCATAATTGGGTATCAATTCTCATAAATTTATTAAAATGCATAACTAATAACTTTAGGTCCACTACATAGCCTATCAAAACAAAACCAATGTGGTAGCTAACAAATAACATCTGGCTGGTGTGTTCACTGTCCATATAAACCGTGTCACGACTTGTAATGTAATCACCGTGTTTCTCTGATAAATGCTACAATGGGTCTCCTAACCTGGGCAAACCGCGTAAGTAAAGTGTATGTGTGGGAAACAATGAACCGTGTTTTCTTTTTAGCCAGGTCTTTAACAGTGTTGAACAGCACTGTGTCTTCCTCCATCTTGTTAGAGACTTTGTGAGTAGACGGCTGCGTGCAGACGCAGAGGGAGGAGCGGGGCTGCGCGGTGAGGGACTGAGAGGGGCGAACGCTGGCAGGACTTTACAGAGACATTAATTAACTCAACATTAAACTATATCGTTATAAACGGAATTGTCTAATTTCATATCTCTTTTGAAATTATATCGGTATACCTCATATAACGATATACCGCCCAGCCCTATTCCCTACCCTACTTAACTTAAAATACACCCTACTATAAAATGCCGGTTTTGTATTGCATTGCTTCCCATCTACTGAGAAGAAACTGGAAAGAAGTCCCTGCTCTTAAAAACTTAGGTTCTCCATCCAAAGCTGGATATTTACCACTGATGTGGTTAAATAGATGAAAGATTATAAAATATGCATATATGTTTTTGTACAACATAGAGCCTTCCTATGTAGTACCTTCTTGCTGTAGCCCTGTCGTTTCTGCCGCGAGCCAACAGAGTAAAGTGCAGGTATGAGGTCCGCAGGGCAGTCGGCAAAGTACTCGCAGCAGGTCACAGGAGACTCGTGGATAGTCAGAGGATAGGGGTTCTCGAATATGGGATAACTGTTAACAAGACAGTACAGACAAAGTCACTCTAAATTGAATTAGTCCGTCTGCCCAGTATCAGTGCATTGAGTCTTGTCCAGTGCTGCATGCAAACTAAATAATAAGATTTATGTGAGTAAGCTACATCATTATGTAAACTAGAGGCAAATATACGAAGATAACGGGCACTTTTAGGTCAGCTGTGATATTTTAGCCCACGTTTATGAAACAAGTCATGATGATGAAGAGTTATTTAACAGAGTCAGACTCACCCATTTTGTGCAAGGTCGATCACCACTAAATCCTTCTCTAGAAGGACCACCACAGCGTAAGGTTCCTGAAAATCTGCACAGCGAAAAAGCAAGACAAGTTATTCATCACGCCACACACTTTTAGTTTAGTCTAATTCCTGGAGAGAGAACTCCCCTGAAATCTACAAACCACAGGGGAAGAATTCATCTTTATATGGCAAGTGTTATTATCATATCTGTGCCCTGAAGATGTGAACGCTTAATATTTATTAAACTATGTGATTTAGAAGTGTGGGGGATATTGCTCTGGTTAAATATTTGTATCAGTCTGATTTGGGAGTGGAATTTAATATTCAACCTCAAGATGATTGCCCTTAAAGCTACTTGCACATCCCTCTGATTCCAGTCAGAGTCTTACAACATTACAGAGGCGATAAATACTCAAATGAGGGTTACGCACATCCAGTAATAACATGACTAAATAAATGGAGGTCAGATCGAACTGAAAAATTGTGAATACAAACAGAATATTAAGAAAATGAATAATCATTATTAATAACATCATTTTTTTAAATGAATGTATGCAAGGAATTCCCTACTTTCACAGATTGATGATCACATCAGAGCTACCCAGTTTTGTCTTCTATTTTTGGCCACTAAATGGCTAAGCTGGTTAAATGCGTTGCTACAAGGCACCTTGACAATATTTATGGGAAGAGAAGGTCTACCTTTCTAACCTTAAATATACTGCGACGCTAGAGCTTTGTCCGGGTCGAGTGCAGTGAGAAAAAAGCACTGACCTTTGCATTATGATTAGACAGTAGCTACATTTCTCTTTGATTTGGAAAAATTATCACAGAGGACATTCAGATGTACTATAGCCATATGTGTGTGTAAATGCAAACTGGTGTTTAGGGCACAATCTGTTGTTCAAAGCAGCAGGTCTCAGACTCCCATAGCACTACCGTGGTTGAAACACACACAACACCACATCTCTCACTGCCCTTCTCATTTTACTGCCCTGACGCTGTTCTACAAGAGATTCACATTCTCTTGTGAATCGTTATGCAACTTCAGACCACTGTGCAGTATCTCTCAGTCTGTCAGTTAGGGAAATGAGAATACTACTGTAATTATGGTCACTTTCACTGCTGATTTACCTAAAGATACAAACTACTTACAAACAAGGCAATCAGCCAAACACAAAATGACAAAGAAGTAATGATGTCTTTGTCATTCCTTTGCTTTTCTTAGCAAATGCTCAATACAGAGCTATACTTGGACAAATCCATCTGCTGAGGAAGGCAATGAATGCTTTGGAAAAAAACAAGTAAGTGGACCTTGTTATAGGACATTTTTTGTCAAACTGCTATTTTCAGGGTCAAGAATTAATCTCCAAGCTTAAGGTCAAATTTATTTTTGTGAATGACTTACACTATTTCTTTTCATGAGTTGTACTTCACCTCTTCATCTCTGTCTTTGTCTGCATACAGTAACTACTAGTTTTTGTGCCTGTACTAGTATGTGTTAACGATATTTTATCTGCCATTTGTTTTCCCATTCAAACACATGGGTGTGCACGTTGCATTTAGGCACACTGCATCATCTGCAGCCACATCATCATGGATTATCAACCTCCGCTACACATCAACACTGATTTAAGCGTGCACACATACACATTATCAGCCGGATATGTATTGTGTAATCCAGAGACCCAGTAATGTCAATTTTCAAAGTCACCGTTTTTACATAATTAACTAATGCTTCCTGTAGTTGTATATGTGCCAGATGACACTGCATCAGTTTACATACTGGATTACATAAAAATATAGGATCCAATTTAGCTCCACTCCAACTTGTTTTAGCTGTCAACTCCTCAATAATATAATAATTTTATTTAGATGGAAGGCTATTTCGTACAAAGAGATATAAAATGTAATATGCTGTGTGTCGGATAATGAAACTGGAATAGGAACCTTCCCCTTGGGAAATTTCAAATTTATTACAGAAACACACTAACACAGGCAAGCAATCCGTCTTAATTAAAAAAAAAAAGGTGCGTGTGTGTAATGTGCACAGACATGCACATGACTGCCATATGAGCACATCCACAAACTCACCATTAGGGTACGGTGTCTCACACAGTGTGAGGAAGTCTACTATAGGATAGTCCATCTCCAGCACAGCAGTACTCTTCCCATGCATTACCGTCAAACAAGGCCGCCGGCCCACAGTGTCATAGGACAGACCACCAGACAGGATTATGAAGGGTTCCCTGGAACACAACAAAAACACACAAGCATAAAAATGTAACTGGCTTTTTGTTTACACAATTTATACCATAAGCACAGAAAATACTACATTCTGACTGGTCTATAGATGTCCACTAATATCATAAATTAAAACACTTCAAATATACTGTAAATATGGTCAGGTTTTGCCACAATCCTAAATCAGTTTCCATTTCGAGCTACTGTATAAACACGTCCATGTAAGATGAACCATGGTGTATGTATTCAGAAATGGCTCATTCTAAGGTAATAAAAACATAACGGTTTATTCTGTAAGATCTTTAGGAATGGCGTTGAAAGTAACTGGAAACTGTATTTTATACTGCCTGCTTTGGGTGTTGTCTATTATCTGCTCTAGCTTTTCCAACTATTTGTTCAGAGATATGGTGAAAATAATGGCCCAATATGATGTGAAATTCCATATTTTTCCAAAAAAAAACTAAAAATTTTCTTGGGGGAGGACCGCCAAACACCCCGACCAACACCAAAACATTCATCTAAAGCTCACATTAAACTGGGAAAACACTGCAGTTTTAAGCTATTCTCAGGTGCATCGCATGCTCGTGGACACAAGAGCAATGTGAGACATGTTGTGTTGGCGTTTTATATTCAGACAAAACTTTTGCTACAACTCCATCCTAAGGGAAAAACTGTAAGTTTATTTGTTTTGTAAAGTGTGACTATTTCTTCGGGGGGGCTGTTTGTCCTGCCCCTGCTGCTGAAACACTGACCTCTGAAAACATAGTTGTGTATATTTCATATTGCATTTATGTCAATAGATCCCCATAAATATTACACATTGAACCTTTAACTTTCACTGGTGAAACCAAGAGTTAACTTTAAAAATTGTACAATTAATTGACAATTTAAAAGACCTCCAATATGCCCTGATAGCTAATGCAGGGGCACAAGAGGAGTGGGTTTTCTTCATCACATTATTTTAATATCAGAACACTTAAACATTAAAAGACTTTGACTGAAGTTCTGCGTAGCTTGAAGCACAAACACATGTGTTACTCACATTGCCTTGGCAACAGCCTTAACACCTGTAAATAACCTTGATGTGCCTTTATTGCCATAACTGTGTATAATTAAGCATATTCATGCCTATGCGTGTGTGTGTGAGAGACAGACAGAGAGAGAGAGGGACCCTACCCATTTCTAGTGGTTTTGTACTCCACTTTGAGAATGGGTTTACAAGGCTCTGGCTTCTTTCCGTCCTTGGGCTGTTTTCCTAAAATAGAATAAACAGAAGTTACTTTAGTTTGCCAGTTCATCCCTCTTCCCCTCCTGTCTTCATGTTTCTCCTGTCATCTCATTTTTTCTCTCCCGGAAGCTGCACTTAAAATGCAGCTCCGAACAGTAGCCAGGCAATAACAAAAGGCAATTCATCAGAGAGGAGACAGACAAATGCAGGGGCAGAGACATGCAAAGGAGTGACGAACATGAATGATTAACAGAATCCATCTATTCAAACCTGAAACGAGGTGAAGGGAATTTGCACATCCATCGTATGTTTGCCTACCTGAACATAGTTTTGTATCAGAATGCACAGTAAGTTACTGAATGTATCTGAGCTTTTACTGAAGAGCCAAAGTGAGCCCTAAGGTAGGTCATAGAAGGCAGATCTGTATAATAAAGAACTCATTTTAATAAATACATCTAAAATGACAATTAAAGAAAGATCTTTAAGCCTTAATTAAACCTGCCGAAGGAATTTGCATAAATGTCCATTAAATACCAAACTAATTGTGTAAGCAGCAGTGGGAGAAACAACTAATTAAAAACCCTGTGTGGTGAAATCCTTTCTACAATAACCTACACACAAAGCCGGCTTGAGAAACTGGTTAGAAGTTTTCCCTTTCATTTCATTCCTTTCTTTGTTCCTTTTACTGACTCCCATGCTCTCTCTGTCCATGTGTTGCACACACACAGAAAGAGGGGCATGGATTAAAATACATCTTCTAAAGAGCAGGCTTTCTTTCCTGCAGGAAATAAACAGAGCTCCAGCACTAATGTATGCATGTGCAGACTGAAAATAAAGCAAACAGAGGCAGGACATAATTGACCTGACAATAATCTTGAAATGAGGAAACAGTGAGGATTTCAGGTGTAGGAAGACTATTGAGGCATGGCTTTGATGAGTATAGACTGGGTCATGTGACTGACAGAGGTGGCTGAAGGCACTGATATCATGTATTGTAAAACTTGTGCTATATGATAAGACCCCAAAAGTAATCAGTGGCCTTTTTGATGCAATAACCAACAGAAATAGATACATCTGTCTCCATATGGCCCAATAGAAAGCAATGTCTACCTGCAGTCCCTCAACACATGCATGTCTATCAGCTGTAAGCATTTCAATCTGTGGATGATTTTCTTGTCTCATATTGTTTCAGCTGAAGTTTTAGATCCCTGAAGAAATAAAATTATTCAATATTTCAAAAAGAAGCAATGATTAAAGATTTTTAAAATTTTTTTCCCTTATTTCCTACCCCGGTTAATCATCTCACAACCCCCCCACCGTGAAAACCACTGATTTAAATGAGTCTCGTTACTTTCCTTAGACAACCAGTTTATCTCAGAATATGATAATAATAACATAATAAAACATTATTTATAGCACATTTCATACAAAAAGATGCCATACAAAGATGAAACATACAGGTAAAAAGACAGATGCAAGACATAGGAACATGTTGAAAGAAAGAAAAAGAAACAAAGAAAAGAGTAGTAAATAAATTAAAATGATTTCTGTTGGTGAGGTAAAATACCATAAAAGGTATATGGCATATGTTTTGGCTTGGCATATATTTAAAGTATTTGTTTTACCTGCTTTTCATCAAAAGGGAAGTTCTGATGTCCAAATTGACCAATAACTGTTATGGATGTTTCAGATTTGTTTTCTTTCCTTTCTTAAGCCATAGAAATGATGCGCAGCACAAGGCAATTGTACTACTATTGCTGAAAGACTTTATGACTACTTTATGTTAGGAAAAAGATCAAGTATGGGGTTCTTAATTATTATGTACCATATTAATTACCCAACCTTATACAGTTAAGTGTAAAGTTAAAATTAGTATCAGTTAAGATAAGACCCTAATAATATATACATTTACATTTACTTTTATCCAAAGCGACTTACAATTGCTATACATGTCAGAAGTCGCACGCCTCTGGAGCAACGAGGGGTTAAGTGTCTTGCTCAGGGACACAATGGTGGATGGGTCACAGCGGGAATCGAACCCAGGTCTCCCACACCAAAGGCAAGCATCATATAACCAAAATGAATGAATTACAATATGTTTCCAGTATGTTGGGATGGAGGTCCATTCAAATATTGTGTCATGCATCTGGCTATGTCTGAAATCACTTCCCATTTACTGTATAGCGCACTATGTTTACCCCGTTAACAAATTCTGGGTGCAAAATCTATCCTCTATATACAGTAGTCCCCTCCCAGAATCCCCACAAAGTAACATTAAACACTACAGATTAATATATAGGTGGAAGTAAATGAGCGAATTAGGGAGGGGTGTGTGTTTGTTTTTGAGTGTGTTTCCTCCTTACCGTGTGGGGTGATTGTCTGTATGGGTTTGCCCTGGCCTCTGACGTTCCATATGGTCAGAGTCCCATCTGAGTGACTGCAAATGAACTGCTTGCCCTCGTGATGCCAGGCAACTGAGTGGATTGCCTAGGAAACGACATGCAGGGAGCGAGGGGGAGGGAGGTCAGCAGTTCAGCACGATGAAACATCATGTGCCACCTTACGCTACAAGTTTGTTGCATTGCCGCAGCCATAAGGTACACAGTAGAATGTTCATATGGGTTAAATGCTGGTGATTCAGGATTATATACCCCTGAACAGATGGTGAAAGCGAGATAAAAGAGTCCGGCCCCTGACTTCAGAGCGTTTCCTGTGGCATAAATGCATATATTAGAAGAAGCTTTTATACGGCCCATTTGCTGAATATGGAGAAAAGTGGGAATGGATTGGTCATTTTATTCATGAATGCCAGGAGGAAGGTTTTATTACCATGGGTATAAATTTAAGAATTCTATTTCAGAAAGACACAAATTCACTCGAGGAAAAAGAAAATGTCTTCATTCAGTTTAATTGAAACATAGTTGATCTGGCGCATTCAGGTTCATCTGGTGTCAAGATACTTATTATGATTTAAAATCAAATAAAAGTATTTAATTAGCCTGTCTTGCTAACCCAAAAAAGCAAAGAAGAAGCAGAGAGGGTAAAAGAGAATTTAAGAAGTAAACAAGGAAGTTCAAAAACAATTTCAAGTTTAAAACAGGAAATAAAAGTAATTGCAACATTTACAGTTTCTAATGGAAAAGCCAACAATGCTAAAAGGGGCTATTTAAGAGGCGACCTTTGAGTTAGGCCTTCAAAACCAAGACAAAGGCACAGGCACAGAGACAGGTTAATAGATATGGAAAGGAACAAAGAAAGACAGGCCAGGATTTGAGAGAAGGTACCCTCTCTGCCATCTCATCTTCCCTGTCATCTAAACAGTCCTGTTGCCGTTGTAAGCCTGGCTCCCAATGATTTGTCTACTGACAAGCAATCAATGAAAACACAAAACACATCATGACCAAAGTATGCCAGTAAAGGGCAACCTTCCTTATTGATGCCCTTTTCATAGCTCATAATTAAACCTGGCGAACGTTTTGACATTAAGTAAATATGACGACATGCACCAAATCTGTGGGAACACTCACAACAGCATTTTACAAAAGCAATTTAACAAGACTTGTCACATGAATTATCACCCAGGGGCATGTTTTTACCCGAACACCTGCACCATCAGTAATATGCCCTACAACAAGCCTAGTTCTTTGTAAGTGAAATTATTCTTTGAGAGACTGGATGATTGAACATATTCTCTGACATGATGGTTAGTATTAAGCATAGCCTTTTGGGTTTTTTAAATTTTGCTGTTCATGCTAAATCTCCCCTTATTTTTTAAGTGTGAACTTAAAATGCTTCTCCTTATCTCATATCGCTCATCTGAAATGAAGGATCACCTGGCTGTCAATGCCGACGTGGCACACGGTCAGCTTGTCTCTCTCTTTCAATTGAAGCTGCAATTTATGTAGGTGTATATCAATTTTACCTTCAGTTCTTCATTAATCATCAGCGGTGCTGCGTGTTTTTTTTTTTTTTAGAAAATAGCTAAAAGAGATGGAGTGGGGAACCAATGCCGACTCGTGCTCATGTAACAACAGTGATATGCTCACCACAACAAATGTAATTTTCATATCTAGATATTTTGAGGGGTAATGAACCCCTTCTCTTGCATAGCCTGACCTTAAACTCACAAAAATGAGACCAAAAAAGTGATACGTGAGGAGACCATGAACAACCAAAAACCAGTCAGAGGTTCCTAAGGTGGGTGTTTTTGGATGCACAGCCTTGAGGATTTTCAAAGGTCTCATTATCCTGATTTCTCAGTGGGATTTCCTCCAGGTCACAGAGAGCTTGGTGAGACAGCGCTATGGTTATGTGTAATCGTTCTGCATAAACACACAGACTCACATGATGAGTAATCCCTCTCGCTTAGACAAATGAAACATGGCTGAAGTTCGGAAACCAAAGTTCATCGGAGTTCTTTGGATCTTAGGGAGTTTCCTGATTTCCTGTTCATGAAGATTGTTTTCTTGGAAATAATTAGAGCCATGATGAGTAATGGCTTAGGTGTCTTATCTAAGCTGATGGTGGATGTGAGTCCTGATAGGCAAAGTGACAGGGATGGTGGGACGCAGTTTGTCAATAATTTGTATGCCAGAAGTGATTCACCGGCGTGCAGTGCCAGTGGTGTGGATGCAGTTACACCAGGTGTGCTGAATGCAGTGTGATATATAATTTTTTAATTCTGCAAATTTTATCATCCCACACTCTGGAATTGAAGAGAATTATCCCACATTGGGTAAGTTGTACGTATAATTAGACATATAGAGCAAATTATTGGGGATCTGGGACCTGAGGTTGGCATAGGGAGGGATTCATAGGTATTGTACTCATTTTTATTTATGGATAGATGACAGAAGTTTTAACAAAGATGACATATTAGTGATTGTGGAAACCAGTGGAGAGGAGGGTCTAAGATGTTTTTTCCTTATGCGGACTAGGGCTGCAACTAACAGTTATTTTCATTATCAACTAATCTGACAACTATTTTCACATTTATTTGACAAATCATTGAGTCTATAAAATGTCAAGAAATTGGAAAGAAAAGGCCAATCACAATTTTCCAAAGTGACGTCTTCAGATTGCTTCTTTTGTCCAACCAACAGTCCAAAACCCAAAAGACCTTAATTTACTATCATAAATGAATTAAAGTCAAAATAATAAAAGCAATTCCTCACATTTAGGAAGATTAAACCAGCAATGTTTTACATTTTTGCTTTAAGAAAATTACTAAAACAATTAATCGATTATCTAAATAGTTGTCGATTAATTTTCTGTCGATTGACTAATTGATTAATCAACCAAGTACATTTTAGCTCTAATGCTGACTGCAGCCCAGATAAAGGATGTGATATTACATGCTAAAACTTATCACACTTTGAATGAGAAAAAGCCTCATTCACCCATTCAGAGATGTTTCGACAGCAACAGACTGAGTTCTAGAAACTTATCAGTGCATTGTTCACTGTGACAGTCCCAATAGGGAACAATGCACTGTGTTTAATTGGAAAATGAGAAGGGTAATAGATACACATGGCACTCATCATATCAAACAATACCAATTAAAAAGACTAATTTCATGATTTATTACATTAGGTCAGTTTTCATAGATTGGTCTTTTGGGGGAAGAGAGAATTGAGTCAACGCTACTACACACAACTAGACGAGCAAGTGTGTCCCCATACATACACACACTTGAATTCATGGCAAAGACGAAAACAAACACACAAACCGAGATTGGTGAAGGAAAATAGACCTACACATAAGAACACATATCACAGCCCTAATTAGAATAGCTTCTGCCAGCAGTGTGTCACACAGAGACACAAAGACAGCTTAGCCCTGAAGTGCCAAACAGACACACACGCAGGGCCTCTCACAGCAGTGGTAATTCAGCTCAAGTAGAAAAACATTTAACCAAAAAAGGCTTAATCTAAAAAAACAAGCATATGGGGCCAAGTATGTCAACAGATTTCCATAGAGCAATCCCTTTTTGTAATACCAATTAACTGCAAATAATTACTTTTGCATTAAAATAGATGATGCACCATCATCGATTGTGATTGGAGCAAGAAAACAGACAACAACAGAGACTTTTGTCTTTAGTTTTGGAGGTATATTATTAAAAAAGTGTTAGACATAAGTAAATGTTGACATATTGGTGATGCTAGCTGAAAAATCACAAAAGTCATTAACTCTTTAATCCGCCTAAATTACCAATAAACTATTTGTGATTGTCATTGTTCCGTGTAATGTAATGATACATATTTTACAAAAGTACCAGCAGTCCATGAATGTTCTACATAGCGGTAGCGTCCCGTAGGCTAAAGAATAAGTGGTTAAAGGTTGGTTGGTTGGGTTGGTTGGGTGTGTTTCCTGTGTTATGTTGTATTTTTGGTCTGTCCTAGTGTTCTGGTCTTGTTCAAATGTCTGTGTTCTTTGCCTTTGAACATGTTTTGTTGGTAGGACACTCGTGCCATGTGTTCTGTTTAATTTTGTGATTTCTTTCCCTGTATGTTTCTGTGAGCTTCGTGTTTCCTGTTGTAGTTTTTGTCTACCCCTAGCGTGTGTTGACTTCTTTTACTTCCTGTGTCTGTCTCTTTGATTGTCTGTGGTGTCAGTGATTATATTCTTCTCTTCAGGTGTATTTCAGTGGTTTACTCCGTTCATTCAGTGCCAGTTTATTGTTTTCACTCCGGTTTATTCTTCCTGCGCCCCAGTTTCTCCCATGTTTCATGGTTTTTGGATTGTTCCCTGTGTTTCGCTGTGGATTTTTACTTTCTGTTGGCCACTTGGACTTTTCGCAAGCTACATTTATTGGACTATGTTTTGTAATTTCTCAGTTTGGTTTAATAAATCACATATGAGTTATCTGCTCTTCTCCAGTGCGTGCATTTGAGCCCAAAACTCCTGTTACCAGCGTTCAGCCCACGAGCTGAACGTAACATAAAATTCATCCTCTAGAGACCAATAAAATTCATCCTCTAGAGACCAATCCAATTAATCCAATGATGGTTCCAATATTTCACTCTGGACCAAAGCACTGGGCCAACAAAAAACCCTTTAACATCTTAATTTATCTTAGGAATCACAATAGGAAAATAAATTCATCAACAAATGTGTTGCCAGACCAGTGTGCGGGACACTGAGTCTTGCAACAATAATTAGTTTTATGAAGAGTAAGAGTATTCATCCTGATGAATAGACCCCCACAGAGACTGACCATCATATACAGAATTATATTCTATCCAGTAATGGATATTGCGCCAGACTTGCCAAATGACCCATCAGCTTTGAATGGTAAAAGTATCTGTCTGTTCTCGACAGGTCTTAGGGGAAAAGGAAATACTTCGTAATGAAGCCAGGCTCGTGTCAGGTACAGTTTGCCAATCATTTGTAGCATCTGCTTTTAATATTCTTAGACAGCCAGATGGGAGGATTTACAATTCAAGGACATCAAATAGAGTGTCCAACAAAAAGAATACCTCAGAAACATCTTTCTGCCAATGTATTGTCCAATGGACAACCTTGCCCAATTGGAACTACAGTGTGCTACTAATATGTCTACATCAACTTGTTTTAAATCTTACTGAACCTGCATTCAAAAATAGTTGTTTACTATTATATGAATTATGGTGTTAAAATTTGTTAATAACACTAATTCGTCCACTGGCAAAACAGTTCAATCTTTTTTGTATAGCCTGGCAATGAATTAATGCTTGGTGGTTGTGGGAATAAGTTTACACTTGTTATTGTTGGCCCTCAATAACAGGTCTGAGAATTGTGGCATGCTCCTTGTTTGTGTAACAAGACAAAATATTAAATTAGTGAGTTTGACTAAAAGGCCTTTTGAAGGTATAACACATAAATATAAATAAATCATCCTTGCTTTCATTTAGCAAGCAACAGCCAACAGTATACAAACAGCAGGGGAAGGAAGGAAGTAGAAACTCCGATCTGCCTGTAATATGAGCCATTCGACAGGGCTGGACTCAAACCAAGGTGTTGAGTCAGACAGAAGCAGAGTGGAGCATGGTCGGGGTGACGGATGCTCTCTGGCTAACACTCACTGGAAGCCCATACTGCTGATCCACAGCTAATAACACACAATCCACTGAAAGACACAGAGTGGAAGGTGTGCTCTTTCAGCTTTTTTAGAGCTTGTAAAAACAAAAGTTTTATTGCCTTTTTCGTTTGTCTGAACTCAATGGAAACTCTGTTGTTGTCTGTGAGCCAGGTTAAGTTCCCTGATTTGCTGACATTTCTGCAGTATGACAGCATCTATAACTAACAATAGCTTAATTTCAGTCAAAACAATATCATTATTTCCCTTATGTGCACCCTACTTGCTGAGGTTGTATGAGTACATTTGCAAAAGTTGTCAAAAACTGTGCCAAGAATAAAGGAGCAGACATTTCTCAAAAACATTTATCTCTATCCTTTGAAAACCTAGACCATAGACTGCCTTTCACTTGTTTCAACCCCTACAGAATTCCATCAACACTAAAATATACTTTAAGACATGCTCATTCCAAAGTCTGAATCTATCACTGCATAGTCTACTGACTTACTATGCTGTTTAAAAGAAGAGGCGGAAAAGCTTCGTTATTCATTTCAGTCGACAACTTTGATACTTGGCAGCAAGTTTCTAGGCAAATAGCGTTTGAATGAAAGCGCACAGCAGGATGAATATAGCTTGCAATGGGGTTGATGGCTCTAAGAAGTTATTTCACCCTACAGTATTGTTTGCAAAAGCTATACAGAGATGACGCTTACACACATTCATGAGCGACTGATGGCAAACAATCCCAACTGTACCAACTAATCCGTGCCGTATCAGTGGCTTATAATGAATATGAGATATGTTTAATGACAGGAATGAGCTAAGTAGTGCAAAACATCTTCAAATTAGACACATGTTTTCATAGCAATCATCTTGGTGTTGGACATTTAGCTCAGCTGTCATCATTCCCAATTAAGGGAGCAATATAGATAGATCATATAACTCAAGTATGCCTGTACACCAGTGCCATTTCATCACATACTGTAGGCCTGTATCTCTCTATATATATTGTATGCAGACTTAAAACTTCTAGTCTAAATCCTGCACAACCTGTCAATCGTATTATGAAACTTACTATGCTTGGTTCAGTATACCATCATCAGGTAACATTAATTTATCAAACAACTTCAACAGCATACAATATATAAACATCACCTGAAAGTCCACCAATCAGTGGAGGCTAGAAATAGCTTATCGCATCCATGAAAATTATAATAAGTCATTTAGCTGCCGCTTTTATCCAAAGCGTATATATGTCAGAGGTTGCACACCTCTGGAGCAACTAGGGGTTAAGTGTCTTGCACAGGGACACAATGGTGGATGTGTCGCAGTGGTAACTGAACCCGGGTCTCCCACACTAGAGTACAATCCTCATCTCCAAATGATGATAATGAGTAATATAAAATTGATTTTCAAATCTGTTACAACTTCAATATATAAATTTTGAAAATGTAGTGTTTGTTTAAAACACACATTTTAGCAACTGTGATTAAAAACAGAATTTCTATTATCTACAGCCTGTCTACAACAGTGCTTTTACAAAAGTCATGGCGCAATCACAACCACATTTCACTAACGATGCAGCACAGTAGAACACAAGGATTTTCTTCCATGTCCTGAAAAGTGTTGTGTTGCAGTGCAAATCATGGTGAGCAAAATGAGAAGCAGTACACCCCCCCACCCACACATACACACAAAACCCTGGTCTCTGGAGATGTGTAACTGTAGGGGTTTGGGGAGAAGAGATGAGCTCCCTTAGGAGATTCATTACTAGAGAATGTAATGCCCTAAGAGCAACGAGAGGATATTAGATTATCTGAGAGGGGGAGAAAGAGCAAAGACAGCGAGAGAGAGCATCAGTACATACCGAACATACAAAATTCACTCTCATTTTTGTGTGTCCGTGTAGTCCTCGGTGACTCTTATCTCAGTATGCTCACAGCAACATAACCTGCCAATGAGGTGAGCATCAGCATGAGTGTTACAATAATCTCATTATCTTTAACAGCCCGTTTGGCTCTGTGTCTAAGCACTGAGGACACCACTGAATGACCATGTACATGTTGACTGTGTGCGCTTGCGTGTGTGTGTGCTCGCAACCATTCAGTCGGTTTAAACCTCAGTGACAAATTTATGAATGAGTTCTCCTCTTTATAGCCATATTCAGTTCCCACTAAGACTCTGATGGCCACAGCCATGGCCTCACAACCAGGTGAAGAGCAGTTTTCTTTAGGATTAGTTTATATACCTTTTTCATACACATTAGACATTTGTTGCAAATATTTATTTGGTTACAAATAACTTACAGGACTCTTAGTTCATTTCACATTATACTTTATTTAGTTGACTATACAGAAGCATCTTTTTGGGAGCGCGCACCATTAGTTACTTTTGGATTGTCATTTTGTTTGTATAATTTTGTTTCTGAGCTTACCAATGTGGGATGCCACCCGGGAGAGATCCAGGAAGTCTGATGGCTTAAAGGGTTGACACTTGGAGCAGGAGCAGCTTTATAGGAGAGGTGGCCTAATTGTTACACCACCACTTCTTGTTATGTCCGGGGAGTGGCTTTATTCTCTCATTAGATATTTTGGGGTTTAGATTTATATTATATTTGAGTATTTTGAGTTAAGGTTAAGTAAAAGTACATTTCTTTTGGAATAAGTTTTTAGGTAGGTTTTGTTGTTGTTTGTAGTTATGTAGTAGTGCTGTTGTTGTTAGTCTTCCCCTGTGTGTCAAAATTGGTTGGATCAGCCAATATATAAGTCCCCTTTGTTTCTTGTGTAGTAGGTCAGTTGTATTTTTGAGTCTCTTATGTTCAGAGCTTTAGTTACTGTTTGTTTATTTGACCTCTTTTATGGGCCCAAACCTTTACCTTTATTTTGTTGTAATGATTTTTGGCAAATAAAAACCCTTACTTTTGAATTTCCCTTGTGACTCCTTTTGCTTAACTGCTTGGTCCCTCACAGGACCATGGACTGTGGGAGGTTAGACTGTGTTCAGATAAAGCAGAAATAGATTAAAGATAGACCCAAAGAGTAAATCTACATGGGCCCAAGATTTCCTAAATATCCAATTACCAAAACTACACCAAAAAAACAGGCTGTCGAACATTTTATCACATCTATAACAGATCATAAAAACATTCCAAATACAGCAACCACATGAGTGGAGATAACAGACGCAGTCTAGGTTTGACACATGCCATGTCCAGAAGGGATCTAAGCAGCGCTGATATTGTGTCTCTTTTTTACTGTTGTCTCTTCTTTTATTTATAGGTGCACACTATTGCCTCTGGGGGAGCCAATAATGCCACATGATTCAGTGCTTTAAAAAGGTGGACCTTTTAAAAGAACGTTGCTCTTTTTACAACCATAATATGCAAACGCACACATCACTGTGCAACCCTGCAACCTCACTCTGGAGACATGAACACATGGCCCTCTACTCTATAAATAAAGACATTGTTGAAACATTAATTTCACAAACTGTCTCTTCTTTATAAATGGCACTACTCATGTGGAAAACATATTGTCTGTAGTTGTGACTGCAGCACTAGCCAAATTGACTCTTTTTTTGATTGCTAGTGGGCAGATTTTGTTACCTCAGGACAGAGCCAGGCTAGCTCTCTCTACTTGTCTTTGTACTAAGCTATGTCAGCCACTAATGGCTATAGTTTCATATTTATTGTACAGACATGAGGTCTGCATCAATGATCTCGCTCTCGGCAAGAAAGCAAATAAGTGTATTTCCCAAAATTTACTAATTTTTCTTTTGAGAAATTACTTACTGATGAGCGCCTTCATTTTTCTAATAGCTGGATAGCACAAATCCAGTTAGTGAGTCCAGTTAGAGTTGGCTGTAAAACTCTCCTCTGGCAAACCAAACGTCTGCTTCATCTTAATTAAACACATACAGTTGTTTCCTATGAAGACAGACCTGTCCCCTTCTATCCTAGTGAGATGAAATAGGAAGTTAAAAAAATATTTCTTCTCAGCACTTTCGTTTTGGACTATCAACACATGAGAGAGGAGACTCCGAGGTGTGTGTCTGTGTACAGTATGTGTGTGGGATCTTCTTAACTCAAATTCTAGGTTTGTTCTAGAAATAAAGTCTCCAACACACACACACACACACACACAGCTGTTACAGTTCAGTTCATGAATATGTGATTTAATTCCCAGTTTCTGTATTAAAAAGATACTCTGAGGATCAGAAGTGGGAGGAATGACTGAGAGCTGTTAGAGAAGAAAGGGAAGAGGGGAGATTTGCCTACCTCATCGTAAGTGTAGCGATAGTCAGCCTTCTTTGATTTCAGATCCCACAGGACCACGATCCCAGACTCAAATCCAATTATAAGCTGGAAAGGAAGAGTGACAGGCAGTCAGTGAGATAGGTAGGAGAGATGACAGGGAAGAGATAGAATAGACCCCATGATGGGTTGAAAAATAAGTAATACATTTGACATTCTTGCGCGGCATGAAAGTAAGTCAGGTGTAAGGAGACTACAGGGGCTGAGGAAGAAACCTCCACGCCTTGGTTCATAAGAGATAATAACAGAGAATGCAGAAACTTTTTTTTTAGAACAGAAAGTGTATTTTTTTCTGAAGACTTATTTATAGAAACACTTAATCTCAATACCAAAAAAAATAGAAATATGTATCACTAAAGCAGATCACCTGAATGCAACGGGCCCTTTTTTAGCTGTGCAATGGAAATTACCCTAAATCATGACGAGGCTGTATTCATGCACAGTGTAAAAAAAAAATAACCTAGGTAAAGTGAAATGTATACAAGAGGGTGTGGTAAATGATCTGTCTTCTCAGTTAGTCACCTTACTTTGTTTCTCACATTGTTTAAAAAGTCAAGCAAATCACAGTGGTAGGTGACAAAAATGTCTAGAGAGAGCGAGCAAACCAACTTCTCCAAGTCAAGACCTTCTTTCAGTCTATAAGCAGCTTCAAGTAACTTCACTGTCATATTAATGAGTAAAACTTAAAGTGTACATGTTGGAGAATTTCATGCATTTCATTTACACGTGCTGATGGAATCATCAAATTCAACGACCAGATTCTTGGTTGTCTATTCTCACTGCAATTACAAACACCTAACTTTCACCAATGACACAACTCCTTGCTGTCTGTGAGGTCCTATCTGGAACTAAATGCTTGTGAAACCATGGTGCAGGTGTGCAGTGTGATACTATTTATGGATTTGCTGTCTGTGACTGGTATACTATAGAGAATGAATACATTATTAAAAACGTGTGTATTTCGAGTTCGAAGGTATTTACATGTTTGTGAGGAGAGAAAAAAATATTTTGTTTCCTTTACCTTTCCCTCATCCATGGGATTGTCACTTATGTGGACAACTGGTCCAGGGTGAGCCTTGGAGGACCTTATGAGAGAGACAAAGACGGAGACACGCAGTACTCAGAAATCTAAACAAGGCCACAGATGTGTAGTTCATAGTGATATATGGGAATGGTTAAGGTGGGAAGCAAGTGTCTTTGAACCTGTGGAAGAGGTCTGCTAGGGAGGACAGAGCTGCCAATCACTCCAAGGCTCTAAAAGGCTGTTCAAAGACATAAGCTCACTTAAGGTTGTGATGGATGGCTCTGTCAGGCCAGGCAGCCCCCAATGGCTATGTGTATGTGCGTGTCCATTTGCATGTCAGCGGAGAAGACAGCACAAAATGCTCGGCTGCCCCCTCCTCTCCCCCTCCTGTCTGTGCTTTACCCTCCAGACAGCCTTATGTCAAATCTCCTCTCTCTGTGTGCCATGTGGCTGCAGAATTCACCAAACCTGCCCTGCCCTTAAAGAGAAGATGTGGGCTGAGGAGCGTAAGGGAAGGTCACAGCTCAAAAACAGTGACTGTTAGAGCCTGAAACACAACCCCAGCACAAGGGAGCAAGGGCAGAGATGCCTGACAAGGAGAGGATGTCTCCTTGTTTTTGCCCATGTCTTAGCAGCAGAGTTTTTTATTCAACTTACAGTCAGACAGTGAAGTGCAGGACATGCTGATGATAATATAAAGTATAAAAACTGTATATATTTAAATCAAGTTACATGTTTTTGATTGAAATCTATTAGCAGAGGATTAATATAAACTCCTTTTCTTTAAAGGTATAATACATTAAAATGCCTAAAAACTAGGCCTATGTTGTATGTTTTGTTGAGTTGTTTCAAGTTAATGGTGCGTTTGATTTGGTCGCCTGTTACTATATGTGTGTGTGTGTGTGTTAGAGGTAGCAGTTAGTGGGCAGGCAGGCAGTCAGTCAGTTTTCTCTATATTTAGCCTGTTTGTGCTGGAGCCTTATTACCTAAGCTCTGCTGCAGCTGGAGCTGTTGATTTATCTAATCCCCCTTCACTGCCTGTCTCTCAGCTAACAGCCATCCAAAGCAGCACGCGCATGTACACAAACACACACATTTGCATGTCGGCACAATTAAGACACATCTTAACACCCACCCCGTTTGTACAACCTATATCCATAACAAACAATTACCCTCTTGCTGAATAACAAAATGCAACTTGTACGCATAAAAGCTTTGCCCTCCTATCCCGCGTGGTTCTCTTGTTTTAGGATCTTATGCGCTATGTTCTCTGTGTTCCCCTGTGAGTCTAACAAAGCAAATCTGTTTGTTAAAACCCCGTTATTATACAGTAAATAAATGTGACATGAACACATTCGCAAAGTCCACAAATGCATGTTCAGGTTAGGAGATAAAGGAATCACCATGGCAACAGAGGCAGGATGGGCAGAGCGCAGACAGGCTCCCAAAAATCATCCATACCCCCCCCCCCCCCCCCAGCACACACACACACACACACACACACACACACACACACACAAACAACGCATGCTTAACTACTTCAGCACGCTCCTGTAACCACACATTGCTGTCTGTGTACTGCTAATGACTGCGCTCTGAATACGGAGAAAAAAGCTCTTCAGGGACAAGAACATTTAAGGATGTGTATGTGAGTCTTTGCATGATCATGCAGATAGATGCGCATGCTTGTTTGACTGTGAACATGCCATTATTCTCATAGTATCATTCACAGTTATGGGCATCACATTCTTGTCTTTCAGCTACAGATTCAAGGTCTTTCGTGTCACACACACACACACACACACACACACACACACACACACACACACACACACACACACACACACACACACCCGACTACTAGAGTTAAATTAAATGCCCCATGGCAAATATAATTCTTGTTCGGTACATCATCAAATCTTCACAATCTTCACCCCATGGCACCTTCAGTTCAAGTGGTCATCTGTTATAAACCTTTATTGCACCAAATCCTTCTTGGTGTATCAAATATGCATCCCACCCCGTGATGCTTTCCGCACATCAAAGAAAATGGACCATTGCTGTGCGAATATGATGCAAACACACTAACAAAGACCTGAGCACACACATACTAAAAAGCAAGAGTAGCACCTTATTGAATTTGGAAACAACTCTTCAGCCACATGTCCTCTTACATACACACACGTAAAAAAAGACAGGAAAAAGTGAATTTAAAGAAAGGTATTTTCTGATAATAAATAATATATAATAAATCTGATATAATGCACAGGTATTATTTCAGCATTCATATTTGAGAGCTTAATACTAACACATGTAAACTCACACATGCACAGTGAAGCCCTGAACATCTGGTGTCACCACGGGTGACACTCTCTGAGGCAGCGGAAGTGCAGTCACCATGACAGTGTTTCCGCAGCAACATGGCTTAAACAGCCCGTTTGCAGTACGCCCATACCGTATGTGGCCTCATGTCACCTCGGCAGACTGTGAGTGTGTGTCTTATTGCATAGGAGTTTGTGCAAAGCTCATCTTTGAGGCTAATGTGTCATCAATGTATATATACACTGTATATATATATATATATACACTGTATATATATATGCTTTTTCATGTAACCATACATGATTGCTATGTATGGTTGTTCCAGCGTGAAGAACATCTTTCTCATTAAAGTGCCCAGCTGTACTGATCCTCCCATACAGGTACATGTAGAGGTTTTCAGTACATGAATGAACAAAACTTAAATATCAAATCCTCAGCATTTTGCATTAGCTCCCCTCTTGCTGTTGACTGACAGTGTCATTGTCAGCTTAGCCATGGTACACAGTGTATGCTGCTTCCCAGTTAAAAACTTGCTGAAAGACAGCAAAAGCAACAGAGACAAATAACCATTATGTGATGACTCTGTTGCAGTTAAATCGTGTAATCCCCATAAAACTGTTAAATAAAGGTTATACACTTTTTTCCCATTTAGTTTGACTGACCAAACAAGAAATAACATGTTAATTAATGAGATGCTGGTGGGCTTTGGACAGAGCCAGGCTTGCTGTTTTCCCCTGTTTCCAGTGTCTATGCCAAGCTAAGCTAACTGTTTCCTAGCTGTATGGGAGCTTTATACTGTATGTAACCAACAGATATAAGATGGGTATTGATCTCCTTACCTAACTTTTGTGTGTTGCTAAGTCTTTGCTGAGCTATTTATCTACATAAACAGTGCTTAGTTTAATTTTGTATTTAACTGAATGAAAAAGTTTAAGTAAACAACAGACTGAATTTAGAAGTGAAGACAGTCAAAAGCAGCACATTATGAACATTGAAATAAACAATGACTACAAATCTTTGAACTGTACTGAACAAGATGATTTAAAGCAGCATTTGCCTTTTTACTTTTTACTATTTATCTGTAAGTGCATCTGGTGTTGGAAGGCTGTGTCTCCCAGGAAAGGTCACTGTACTGGCCCTACATCTGCAACATGGGTTTCCTGGAACCACTGTAAATGGTTTTGAGGATACTGGAGGCTGAGACTTTTCCCTAGTAGTACAGTACATGCAAAACACAATACAGTGGAACATACGTAGAGGCATGAAAAATGTTCAAAAAAGTATTCACAATAGCTTCAGGGTCCTTAGTGGGAGAGTGGAAGAAAATGAAAGGGGACAGGACAGAAGAGGCCTCAGGCCAACATGTTCATGTGAACGATGTGTCATAGTAAGCTGTTAAGATTTGACCACTCCTGTTCCACTTCCCCCCAAGCTCACTGTAGCCAGTGACCGTATAGCTGAATCAAATCAAACACAAACAGATGCTGCCAGGTATAAATAAATAAACATTATTGCATATACAGTGCATACATGCATACAAATTATGCTTATGAACAAACACAGATTCACATGTGGCCTTACTGCAATGTCCTTAACGCCTATAGCACTGACTGAACTATAGCGCAATGCCGTTGGTTATTTACTGTAGGATATGTGTTTGTCTAATCGTCTTTTCAGTACCGTAGCTTGGGAACAGAGGCATGAGTCATGTCATACAAACACACAGAGAACTGGCCTAGCCACGCCTGGGGCCACTGGCACAGCTACTGCAGCTTGGATGATGAGGGATGATGACCCCAGTACACACCATATCCTAGGATAGTAGAACAGAGGTGCAGTGGGCAGGGATTGATATAAAATATATGAAAGATTGCTTCAATAGCACTATGTGTACAGCCGGTGATGTGGCTATTGGTTAATTTACCTGTGAGTGAAGTGTTCCTCTCAAAACTGAAACTAATTAAAACATATCTGAGAAGCACCATGGCACTGGCGATTAAAAAAAATAATAATAATATGGCCTTAAAGGAAAAGCTTGTTCTTCACAGTAAAGTTGTGTTACAATCTAAGCTGTGTGTGCAGGTGGGCTTTTTTACAATAACTTCGTGTAAAATCCTGAACTCTGCCACAGTGAGTAATGAGGACAAGTCAAATACGGAGTGCCATGGTTAGCTCCCCCAATCATGGCCATCGCAGGATCAGCACCTAGAGAGCGGTTGTGACACTTTATAGTTTGTAGTATCCTCTCTATAAAAGAAAACCCATATGCTCTGCGGTGCAGGAAAGGGGCTCTCTCAGGGTTTTTGCATTTCAGATGATGATATAAAGCAGAGAAAAGCAGTACTTTCTTTCATCTGAGAAACTGCAACCAGTAAACCAGCAAACTATTAAATAAACAATTATTCAACGGTAAAGATTTTTTTGTCAGTACATTTTCGTCACTTGACTTATCGCTACAGTGCTAATTCGTTAATTTAGATCAAGTGCAATCTTCCTCTGATGACAGCATCAGAAGAGAACAATGGGAAAGGTACAGGGGCCAGTGTATCTGGACTGCCACCCTACAAACCCCACAGCTGGCAGGGAGACACAAGGAGAGAGAATAAGAGAATCACCTCATGCCTCTCTGATCTGCATCAAAGCAAACCATAGACACACAGTCATACAATCCAACAGCTATGCAAACTGAGAGCATCTGTGACAAGAATATATTCCCGGCCTTCTTCGTGTCCCACAGAATGGCTGTGTGAGTGATGGGGCCTGTACCAAAACCTAATTTCCCTCAAAGTTATTGTGCAGGGCTACAGTTTGGATGCAAACAACAACATGTCAAGGAAGGTTTTGTGGCTTAACAAAGCTGTTGCGGAACAGAATGTTAAGTTAGACGATGTATGATGATTTGTACAATCTTGGGGTGGGCTGAGGAGGTTAGAGGAAAGAATGTGGAGAATGTGTTAGAGGAAAGAAAGAGGAGGAGCACATATGTAAGGTCAATATGGCTCATATTACAGCACACTGTATGTCACTTGTATGTACATTTGTATGTACGTGTCATTGTATTATTGCAAAATATAAACAGAGATTTAGATTATTAAATTATCTTCGACTAGCAACATGGTGGTGTACTTGCTGTAATGTTTACTGCTTCTGTAATTTGTGATGTCGAGGAAGGTGGGTATTGAGGCCATTTAAAATTCCTCTAACAGGCTGTGTGACCTTTTGTTTGATGTGAATGTGGCATAAGGTTCTATTTCTAATTCTAATATAAACTCCAGTGTTTTGGGAAGGATTAATCTACCTTTTAGGAAAGTCCCTTCAGAGGTTATGGTTCATGTAGTCAAAAAGGATTTGCCACCAAACCAGAAAATAGTAAAACATTTAACATTTATACATAATTGTGTGTTTTCTAAATAATATTTCACTTTTGCATATAAAGCACCATGAGGGTACAGGTCCTTATAGTTGAAATTACCTGATTTTTCTTTAGGGATGCTTTCACATTTGTTGTGGGGACAGCCCAGCTGACGGTGAGTGTCCTGGTTTTACTTTTTTTTTCTCACTTTATTTCACCCATTGTTTTGCTCTGCCTGCCTCCCTGTGTTCTCCTCCTCTCTCCCTCGGCTCCTGAGCCCAGCCAACTACCTACACCTGCACCTCATCAGCCACCTCGTCAGCCTGCCACACCTGCCAGTAATCAACCTCATCCCAGACTGTATTTCAACCCCGGTTCTCCACACCATCCTCGCTTGATCGTCGTTGCTCCTTACCCGGTGCCACCTCTACGTCCAGGCTCTCATGATCCTTGTTTTGGGGCTGGGCTCATCCTCCGGTCCTCACCTCTTGGGCTTCCTCCACGGCGCCCTCCCGGCTCCTCCCTGCTCCTCGGTCCTCCGTGCCCGTGTCCCCTGGCGTCCACCTCTCCTCCCTCACCTCTTCTCTAGCCCCCTCCGTGAACCCTCAATAAAACCTCCTTCCCTCTGAGTGTTGCGTTTGGGTCCTTTCTGTCCCATCTCCTAACAACATTACCCTTTTCACGGGCGGCTGTGGCTTAGCAGGTAGGGCAGCTGACTGTGTGTCAGACAGGATGACTAAATATACAAATGCACATATTCTTCATAATAATAAGGTGGTGCCTCATAGAAAGCACTTTTTCATGACCACAGGAACAGCTTTGGAATAGATGTGATGTTGAAACAATGTGTGGAAGGGCAGGGGAAACACACATTGATGTCTAGGTGAAGAGGAGCGGAAGGTACTGTAGGTGAAGGGGGGGAAAAGAGGAGTTAAGCAATGGTATTGCTTGTCCTTCCGACAAGTAGCACCCCAGTATCTACCTCTCTATCTTATCGTCCACATCTACCCTCTATCTCGTCTTTGTCACTCTGTACCTCCCTCTTCTGTCCTTTCCCCCCCTTTAATCGGAAAACTTTTGCATCTAACTCTCTATCCTCACCTATCCACATGACTCCTCTTCTGAACCATCTCCTGCTCTGCCCTCTGTTACCTGCATTTATCCCTCTGTCACCGCTCCATTCCTCTCCTTCATCACTCGTCCTCCCTGCGTGTCCTTTTCCCCAGGCAAAAGCCCTGTCTCACCCATTCCACTCCTGTCTCCTCTGTCATACATTCTGCCGTCTCCTCTCTCTCCCACCACTCACTCTCGCCTCTTCTTCCCTGCAGCGCTGTCGACGAGACGAGACGTCTGTGAGTACCATACACTGATCTCGGCAGACACCTGTTCCACCCCCTCCCTCCCTCCTCCTCTCTCCCCTCTCTCTGCAACCACACACACACACACTCACACACACACACGCACAGGAGGGGATGAGGGGAAAGCGTGAAGCAAAATGCTCCAGTGAATAATTTAAGTCTCTACAGCAGGGAACCAAAATGGAGCCTGTCAAGCAGACAGATCCATTGAAACAGCAAAGCGACAGGTCGCTCACTTCCTGGAGTCCGATACTGTGCCTGGAAATGATAGACTGACTAATGATTCTTGCTTATCTCATTACATTAAAACTACAATAACCTACTGAAAGGTAAAATGCTGAATACACAGCATCCCTCATCTCACTTAAGTGCTGCAAGGTGAGTCAATAGACCCTGAGATCAGTGTTGCAGTGCTGGCGATATCAGTTTGATTCCTACAGGGTTCAAATATTGATCTACTTATCAGTGACTCCTTTTGGATAAGAACACCCTCCATATGGCACAAAACCTATACTGCATTAGAAATTGTGCAGTATATGAAGAAGAAGACGAAGGAGAGAGCAAAAGCAAGGAACTTAAGGGGCATTAAGAGAGCAGCATCAGTGGGCAGTAACACTCACAGTTCAATGGCTTTGTTCCACATGATGACGTAGCCTGAGAGCGTAAAGGACTCCACGTTGACGATGTGGATGTTCCCTCGTTCTGTGCCAATGTACAACCATTTACTCTGGAAGGGCAGGTGGCAGAAAGTTATTCTGTGAAGAGAAGGACAGGAGACATGAGTTGAAAGAGCAGAGAAAAAAGCAGGGAATGACAGAGGGGAGGAGGAAAAACGGTGGACAAACCAGGGGGAAAGATGCAGACATCCGAGAGAGAAAGAGGCTTCTCAAAAATCGCTCGACATCCAATTTTAACAAGAGACAAATTATGCGAAACTTTGAGAGGATTATTTACCACTCGATCAGGTCAAAGCAGTCGAGATGAGAGTGGCTAACCAAAGAGATTTTTGAGCCATTCAATCAGCGCCTTCTCTCCAGACCTACAAGATACATGAGGGCAAAGAGACACCCATAATTCTCCTGTTTTCATCATCACCCCCCTCCATCTCCTCTT
Source organism: Micropterus salmoides (assembly GCF_014851395.1). Taxonomy (NCBI): domain Eukaryota; kingdom Metazoa; phylum Chordata; class Actinopteri; order Centrarchiformes; family Centrarchidae; genus Micropterus; species Micropterus salmoides. The sequence goes on from NW_024040928.1 coordinate 16,459,125, forward strand.
TTCATCCATCCATCAGACTTAAGTTTAATGAGAGGTTATAAACTCTTCCCTCCTTAACGGTGGCTATCCATTCATATTCTCATCCCTTTTTCATCATTTTGTTCTTTCATCCATCCGCTGCTTCAACCTCCAATCCATCTGAGGAATAATAATGTTCAACCTTGGTAATCCAGCTTGCTAATGTTTCAAGGTCGTCCAGCTCCTCCAGTGATCCTTGCACAGTGGTTTGAGCTACACCTGAAGACTTCAGTGGCCTGTATTTTTAAGACAAAGCCCCTGGTACATCAGAAATAAATTAAATAAATCTTCTTCATCCATTATTTCCAACAAGAAGGACACACTGGAGTACTTGCCCTGCGTTCGTGACAGATTAGCTCATGTTTGGCAATGGAATCACTCTGCACATCAAGTTTAATATTTGAATGCAATATCTGCTGTCAAAGACGGATTGAGTAGATACAGTGGTATGTCAGAAGAAACAAAATAACAGTATGTCAAAGAAAAGAGAATATTACATTCATTTAAAATAAACTGAGTTTTCTTTTTGTAATCAGATCAAATGTTATCTTCGTCAGAGATTAATTGATACAACTGGTTTTACATTTATGGCTTGGCCCTGTGCAGTATTCCAGGAAAGATCATGATAACCCCTTCCCCTGTAACCCTGTGCTTCAATTACTTTTTCCAAACTACAAATATGTTTTGCAGGGAAAAATATGATTATCTACATAAAATAAATAAATATCAACATAACTAGGACACATTTTAATTGAATGTATCTGGAAAATATTCACTACACATATATTTAATTTGTCTTCCACACAATATCCACTCCTGGCAACTAAAGCATGATTGATGATGACATTTTTAGGGTTAAAGACAAGTCAAAGCAGCTGGGTATAGTTGGGGGGAAAAAAATGTCATCTTGGTTAAAAATTAACCAAAACGTGCAATCTTCACCTGACATAACCAAGTGTTTTAGTAGCTTAAAACAAATGACATGTGGGATGCAGGAGTCCCACTCTGGTCTCTGAGTCTCTGGTATAAATGTCATGTAAGCTGTACCTAACACATGTAAGGCCTGGCACTTCCTGAACTGGGTTAAATGTTTCATGTGAATTTAATGTAGGCAGTAATTATATTTTCTCCTAAACATATTAGGCAAAGGATATTAGTTGTATGTATATGTATGTTGTTGGAGAAAGGGTTAAACAGGAAAATTATCCTACAGACATACTGTACATACCAAACACGGATCTGTGTAAACATGACCTTGCAGTGACTTTGACTGTCATATCTGTGTGTTTTCGTGCATCTCTCCATCTCATCTATTCCATCTCTGCCCCCAAGTGCTCTGCTCTTGAATGAATATGTTAATTTTTATTTTGGAGGAGAGGGATCAGGCTACTTGACATAAATCTCATTCACACAGTCCAAAAATGTGTACAGAGACACACCAAACCACACACAAAACAACTCTTAACCCACATTTACATGCAGCAAGAAAAAGGCCTAGCTTAAATATCAAATAAAGTATTTAAATCTCAGTGTAAGTTGACTTAGAGCAATGACTTTTCTTGCAATCCTTTCTTCTGCAACATATTTTATATACAGTACTAATTTGATTTGCTAAACACATTTTGTCTACTAGATTGCATTCAGGAGCAATGTTGTTCCAAAAAAAAAAATCTTTAAACACAGAGGTCATTGGGACTAGTTTAGTGATAGGTGAAAGCACAGGACTCTGATATAGGAGACTGTGTTCTAGCACCCAGCTACTGCTGTAAGTGATCTTGGTTTTGGTTTAATATTAAAGTCAACATGTCCTGTCTCAAAGTCAGTGATGACTTTTTCCATTATGTAACCAAGAGCACAACTTTCCCTAAACTTTAACTGAGACTTAGTTGGCTTAAGATTAACATGCTGAAAACAATCGGTCAGAAAAACAAATGAAATATGTTGACAAATACTTTCATTTTAAATGTTTGTCGATTAAAAACGTAATCCAGGGAGCATTGTTTCGAAAAATTGTAATTTGTACATGTATATAGTAGGGCTGGGCACGTTAACACATTAATTAATTAACGCCAACAGTTGTTTTATAGCGCATTAATGCAGTATTTATTATTATTATTTTGAAAGTGAATCTGAATACACATACAGTCAAACCATGAGTCACAGGAGGGGTGGGATTTTGATCAGCCTGCAAATCAGTCACCCAAACAAGCAGTGGAGGGAGGCTTCGGCAGACTACGCTGGATGCAGCATGTGGGAGAAGTAGGTAAACAAAAGCAAGACAAGCGATCAAATGCCACAGCGAAGTGGATAGCTACACACTGCATGTTGATTAGTGTAGCCTATTTAACTCAGGATAGAATTATAGGCTACATAACTTTACCTGATAAGCCTTCATCTAGTTTTGCGAGGATGCTCTGCGATGCGAATTCCTATTTATTAAAAGTAATAGATTTAGGTAACTCACAAACAGGGGGGATCAGTCTCTCTTCCAATGATTTGTGCTGCGCGTCAAGTTCAAGACAATTGAACTTCGGCGGTGGGCGGGCATGTGCGTGAGGCAGCCACTTCACCTCACTCTAAGAGGGACACTTGCTACTGAACATAGACTGTTTCTGCTGCTCCCTAATAAAAGAAAAATGTTTCTGCTGATACCTGTTCAGAAAAAAAACAACAAGAAAACAGATTTATAGTAAAACTTTGATTAATAGCCCAGGCATTTATTTGCTAAAGTCACTGAATTGACCCTGCATATATTTGGGACAGGCCTTTAATTCCACTTGCACAAAACTGAAGTAGGCTACTATGAAACAGTTTATTTATTTCAAACAGAATATTACTTGTACAAAAATTATCCAATATCAAATACACTTCATTTGATCTAGCGCTGAGCTATGTGCTTTTATTTTGAAGGCAGCAACGTAACGAAAACAACAATAGGGTGCAGGATAAGAGAAATGTGGCAGAAGTTAGCAGACAGAGAGCGATAGACTTCACTTGACAGTATTCACAACTTGGACAAATTTTTATGAAAAGCTGTTTTGATTCTTTTGACCTTTACAGACTAAAGGAATATAAATAATCAATCACATCTGGACTTAAGGAACACTGTTTTTTCCTTTTCATCTCTTGTAGCATGTCGGTTACACCAGTAAATCTTTAAGAATTAGACTTCGGGGCTTGTTGTTTCCGTTAATTTAACTGAACGATTGAATTGTGAAGAATCTAACCGATCTAACAATGTGTAGCATATCCATACTGACATATTGATCATACGTTTACACATTAATGTTTGTATTAACTTAGAAGCAGCTAAAGCGGGTGACTCCGCAGTGTTTAAGAAGTTTTATACATTCAAAGAACTTATTTAAAAACCAGACCAGGCGTTTAATGGAGTTTATTACTGCGTTTATTTGTCAAAATGTGTTCCCACACCAGGCTAGTACACGGGGTAGGCTGCTATTTGGGACTTGGCTATTACTTGAAGTTTTACGATATATATGTTAACCTGTTGCTCAGAAGGTAGCTGTTATGATGTTATGATTGTGGCTCTGGTGGTAACTTGTTTTAGTTAGATAAAAGGTAATGCCCTGGCAGTGGCAAATAGCTTTTGTTTTATATTTGATGTGATTACATTAATGTTTAAGTTGAGACTTACAAGAAATATTTTATTGCTACTGTGTAAAGGGAATACTGCTGGTAAAAAGCACCTTAATTGTTTAAAGTGTTTGCAAACCACATGATATTGCACTTTTGTGTATATAGCCGTACATTTAAATTAAAAGTGCGCAATACACTACTTCATTATAGAATTCATTATTGAATTTTGCACATAACAATGCAATTAATGCAATTAATCGCAGAAAATCATGCGATTAATCGCAATGTAAAACACATTTTAATCTTTGCCCAGCACTAGTAGATAGTAGTATAGTATATGAACACAATTCCTAGGAGACAGAGTTGCAAGAGTATGAGCTGCCTTACTAACATGGACAGTTGATCACACACACACTTAACAAAGCAAGATAACTTAAGAACTACATGACTTTTCATGACAACTTGTGGCATCTTTATATCCAGTAGGCAGACTGTCTACAGACAGATGTGCCTCATCTATGCATACGAGGGCCCAATGAGAGTGTTGGTTTTGTAAAATACAACCACTCTGTGTGCATGGATGTCTATTTGTCTCATATTTATGTGCCTGTACATGCTTGTGTGTGTTTACATTTGCATGTGTACATGCTACTCAGCATCTGATATGAATTAATGTTGTATCTAAATGTTTGATCTGTGTATGTGCACACACACAAGATAACTGATGAAGTGTTTGGAGAGCCAGCATGAGAGAGCCAACTGAGAGGCAGTGTCAGGGGCATAATTATACAAATTTGCTCGCAATTTAGAAGTGTGTGTCCCTTTCTGTGTGTGTGTGTGTGTGTGTGCGTGTCTCTGTGCATGTAAATATGCACCCAATTGTTTGTGCAAGTGTACTTATGTGTGCGTGTGATTGTGTTCACACTTGTTGTTGCATGCACGTGTCTCCTGGTGAAATCTCCGGCTTCAAGTGGTCACGACACACAAAGGCAGCTGCCAGCTTGCAGGCTCAGGGCCAAATACATTGCCTCGGAAATGACAGACGCCTGCCACACACATACACACACACACACAACTCTGAGGCTAGCTGCACTGTAGGCTAGACATATGAGAGCACGGTTCACTTCAAATGAATTGGGGACTTCAGAAAATCATCATTTGTAATGCATGGTTTTATGTCATGTTCCTATTAAAGAGGACCACTGCTACAAATGGAGTAATCTGTACCCGAGTGGCATTAGAAAGACACCAGTTTGAATAATTTTGGAACACAGGAAACAGGGGATATAGACACAGACGCAGAACAACAGGCAGAGTAGATGCAGTTTTACAGACTTTATTGACAATATGTGTAGCTTACAACTGAGGTGAGACAGGCAGACCAAAATAAGGCAATAATAAAACACCCCAAAACTGTGACACATTTGATCTAGTGTTGCTTCCCTGTTTCTGAACAACTTTTAATAAAATGCCCTTGAGCAAATCATTGACCACTAACTGCTGAATGGTTAAAAAGACAATAATGTACAAAAAGGATATTTCTTTGTTCCTGTAATGAGAGTGTCTTTGCTGCAGCAAAACAGTGATAGTACAGTGACTGAGCTTTAATATTATGTAAGAATATAATGTATCAAAACATTTTAATTAAAGAGGTATGCTTGTGTGCACAATAACTTTAGGTAAAGCGTACAGAAAGAGGATGAGGAATGATTTTGTTTCAAAATATAATAATACTTGTCATATACTGTATATTAATCAAAGCTGTATCTGTTAATCCTCTGCTGTATCATTTGGCCAATATTCTTGTTTAAAAGGATCAGAACATAAAGGAGTTTTAGAATAATTTAGAGTGCTTTTTTTTTGGAATTGGTGATTCGGGCAAAGACAATGCAAAAAAAAAGCTGATTAAAGAGGTGGTATTATGCTTTTTGGCTTTTCCCCTCTCCTTTATTGAGTTATATCCCTTTTTTGTGCATGTAATAGGTTTGCAAAGTGAAAAAGCCCAAAGTCCAGCCCAAAGGGAGTTCCCATCTCCCACAGAAAGCACTGCTCTGAACTGCAGCTCGTTTGTAGTCCAGCTGTTTCCCTTCCTTCACTGTGACGTCACAATGAAAACGTGTCATAAAGCTTGCCAAGCAGCTAGCGGGGGTCAGGCACGCCCTTAAACCAAGCTAGTCTGAGCAGAGGCCCTTTTATTTTAGTTAAGCCCCTTTTCCACTGCACAGTACCAGCTCGACTTGGCTCGACTCGCCTTTGTTTGGTTTTCCATTGTAGAAATGTTGTACCTGTACCTGCTTCCAGGTACTTTTTTCATATCACCTCACATCCGTCGAGGTTCCAAGCGAGCTGAGGGATACTAAAATGTAACCTGAAAACACAGCAGACTGCTGATTGGTCAGAGAGAATATTCACTATTCACTGCATCATCATCACGTGCGCCAGAGAAGAGGCCAGCAACATAAAGTTTTATATTTTACAGTTTCCATATGCAATTTCATCACTAAATCCACTTCTGAGAAGTTTTGAGGTGAGAAATCAACTGTGTAGATTTCGAATATTGACAGTTTTATGAGAAGTGATGGCGGAACAAAAATGTATTGAATATTTTTGGAGTTGAGGAGCTCTGCAAGTGGCTGGTTGGGATGCCTGTGCCAACCCGCGGGAGGAGCAGGCGAGGCCGGCCAGCCGCCCGCTCACAGACCACTGCAGCAACAACAGCAGAGGAAAACACAGCTGGAAGGTTTTTATACCGCTTATCTGTCTTTACATTCTGTGTAATGTTGAAACGTTTTAACTTAAAAAAGAGAAAGCTGTGTGGATCGCTGGTGTGTGTCGCATTGAACATTACGTTACGGCAGTTGTGTGTGGCATCGCTATGACGACAAGCTACGTACTATCTCCGGGTACTATCTGCAATGGAAAACGGAGCAGGGCCGAGTAGAGTCGAGTCTATCAATTTGCGCTATGGTAGCACTTTTCGGCAAGGCAGCGTAGATCGTCAGAACACCGTTTAGTCCTAAAAGACGATGCAACTCCGACTCTGTTTGGGCCTGGAAATTCACAATCACAACCTGTAAGTATGCTTTATTGGTTGTGAATTATATTCAAAATAAACACCAATGTATGGAAGATTTAATTGGACTTTAATATTTGTAACCCACAGACAATATACAAATGTGTACAATGATGCGCAAATATTTCACAATCTGCAAATGTGTATTTTTACATTTGTGATGTGTAAAATCATATCCACAAAAATACAGGGTGATGTGTACACACAAAACCGTTTTTCCACATTTGCAGATTACTTCCTGTGAATTTGTGGGTCACGTTACATTTGTAAGTTCCTTTTTACACATTTGTGGAATTTTGTCCAATGTGTACTGCGGAGATCTGTAAATAAACATATACACAAATATCTCACAACCTAAAACATGTATTTTTACATTTGTGTTGTGTAAAATCATATCCACAAAAATACAGTGTGATTTGCAAATACACAATTTAATCTGTACAAAGATTCTATTTCACATACAAAGTGCTATTTACGCATTTGTAGATCCATTTCTACACACAAAACTGTTTTTACACATTTGCGGATTGCTTCCTGTCAATTTGCAGGTCACGTGACATTTGTAACTTCCTTTTTACACATTTGTGGAATTTTGTCCACTGTCCTGCTGAGATCTGTAAACAGAGATGTGTAGGTTTGAGAGTAATTTACTAGCTACACCAGCAGGTGGCAACAGCGACATCCTCTCCCATGAATTGAAAGGATATTCACGGCACCAGTGCCCTCTGCACGGCACTAGCTAGCTTCATCCTCATCGGTAGGTACAGAAAAATTTAGATGCAGTAGAGTCCAGTGGGCCAGCAGTTGTTGTAAACGTTGGCTAACACAGCTAAAGTTATAGCTCTAATGCTAATGTTACACCTGATGTCAAAGCTACTGAGCAAACGTTCAAATTGTTTGTCCAATTTTTTATGTAAAATTGAGTTGAAATATGGTGATTTTTGTAGTGGTTTATGGTAAGATGTGGAACAATGATGTTGTGTTGTTGTGGACTAGTAACTTATACCATCTGCTAGGTTACGGTCGCAGTCTGAAGCGGCTTTGATTTGGATCACACAACCTTGTTACTTACGACCTGCCCTTCTCTGCTTCTGATTGGTTAGTAGTCCTTACCTGGGAATTGCGCATGTGCAACTCCCAAAAAAGATTTTTATACAAGTAAGAGGCATCACTATGTAGCTCAAGAGCGGAGCGAACAACACATAGGGTGAAAAGAGGAGCTGCAGCAATGTGCAGTATGAGAAAAATATGGTGTTTTTTGAAAATTAGACCATGTTCTGGTACAACCCCTAATTAAGATTTTTAACCTGAAAATGAGCATAATACCACCTCTTTAAGGTTGAATAGGTTTAGGTGTTGGAAAAATTGCCCATCAATGTTGAAATAAAAACACAAATTAAATAGAATTCAATGACATACAGTATTCATTTGGCAAAGATCCACACTGGATGAAGCAGTCTGTTCTAATCTGAGAGGCCAAAGACCCCAATCTGCCCACAGGGTCTCAATTAAGAAGAAACTAATCTGATAACACACCGCACACACACACACACACACAGATTGTCTCTACAACACGTCTCCTGAGCACTTTCACACACACACTCTCTCTCTCCGCCTTATATACACAGAACACCTGCGAAAAATCAATCCGAGCCTGTGACTTTATCGTAATTAAAAAATGCAGAGGTTCATTCACCTTCACAGTTTTTAAATACATGCATTTGCACAGTTAGAAGGTTAAGTTGGAGAGAAAAGGCAGGCAGGAAGAAAAATGTTCTGGAGGGAATAAATCCTGTATCAACAGTCCAGCAGCAACCTGAATATCTCAAGAATAAACTCTACTCGGCTAAATAATTACCTTTTTCAAGTGCTTTAAGTATTTTTTATTGATGCACTACCAATGTCGACAAAATACTAAGTAGATATTTTAAGGTTTCAGAGTCTTTTACCTCGAGGGTGTTTGTGACTCCTGCTGGGATCAAACATGAGATTCAGGCTATTTCAATTCAAATATTAAGTGACTGATCAGCTTCCAGTGGCAGAGATTCAAGCAAATATCAAGAATACAATGACTTACTGTTAGTGATAGAAACAAAATCATCTTAAAACTTCACCACTGAGCAATTAAAAGTGGAGATATCAGGCCTCATTAGTACTGGCGTGAGTGTACATGTGGTGACTCTGGCTCCCCCTGTTATTATCTCCAATCATATTACCCTGCGTTGACGATTGCATCCACATCTGCAGTGCATTCCTGTGAGGCCAGGAGGTGATGAGAGCATCCTACGCCAGAATGACTCGGCAGGATTTCTTTTGCGCTCCTTCCATCCCCATACTCCTACCCACAGACTGACTCACTGCTCTCTGGCTGAGGCCCAGTCCGTCTCAACTCCTCCTCTCCTCCCTTCTCTCCTCTCTCCTAAAGCCTATGATCTGATGTGAATGGATGCTGACGCTGGGGGGGGGGCTTTCTGCAACACTGCTTTCACCCATCAACTCAAATTCTGATCAGGAGAAGGAAGGAGAGAAGAAGGAAGGAAGGTGGCAGAGAAGGATTTGTTTCGGAACAGGTCCTCAGATGATAGGAAGCGTATATATATTTCAAAAGGTGAATTAGGGTTATGTAGAAAATAAATGTCTTTAATAAAAAAAAGTTAGTGTAGAGGCACATCCAATTAAGATTTTTAGATTAGAAGTGAACCAACTACAATATTTTTTCATTTATGTTAGCCTGCACTGAAGAACCAAGCCATGCTAGCAGGTAGGAAAAAAAGATACTATTAGCAAGAGAGCTGTGCCCAGTTAATGGCAATCCATTAACGTAATAGTTCAACATTTTAAAATACAGTTAATCACTTTTTTACCAAGGGTTGGATGAGAAAATCATTATTACTGTAATGTTGGTGTGCTTAGTATGGAACTATGAAGCCAGGAAGCAATTAACCTAGCTTAGGAAACGGTTAGCCTGGCTCTCTCCAAACTATACTACGATATACTACCAAGCTCCCTCTAAAATCACAAATTGTCATGTGTTAATTAGTGAGAAGTTTCAGTTGGTTGCTGTATTTTTGAACATTGGAGAGAGCCACGCCTATCCCAGTTTCAAGTCTTTATGTTAAGCTAAGCTAATCAGCTCAAGGCTCTAGCTCAATGGTTAACACACAGACATGAAAGTGCTTCCCATCCAACTCAAAGCAAGAAACGATTTGGTAAATTTCCAAAAATTAAAACTATTCCTTGAAATACAGGTGAATAATACTACAATAAACCTTTTTATGTGTGAATCTCAGTGATTATTGATGTACCTAGAAGTATGTGGGGTATTTTAAACATGACCGTTTCATTTGAATAGTGGCAGGCTGTTGTTTCTTTTTTATTCTGTCAGGAGGCGGTCGTGGCAGTTCTGGTTGGGTGACTGTCCTTTTGTTGACAGAGGAAATGGCTGCCTTGTCCTCTACACCCTGACAAGTTAAAGTCAAGCACTGAACAAACAGTCAGAGAGGGGAAAAATAAAGGAGCAAAGGTAAAAAGTGGGAGACAGGATAGTTTGCAGTGGAATTTTATAGGTTTTACAGCTCTGTCAGATTCAATCCTGTAACTTGGCGGTCTTAAAAACTATCTACACTGTTTCTTGACTTCACTTCGACAGCCATTCTTACATTCAAACTTTCAACCTAGCTATTTCGAAATGTAACCTGATGTTATTTCTTTTGACAACTATATTGAAAAGTCTTCATTAAAGCAACAAAGGTGTGCACACCTTTTATAAAAAGAAACAAAGCAGAGAGATATTTAGCCTTTAGAATCAGAAGAGACCTTAAAAGCTTGTCAGACTGCAAGAAACTTGGCTAAACTGCATGAAAGTTGAAATAAGAGGGGCCCAACAAAAGACTGAAACACTTGTTGCCAAGGAGGATTTTTCTATGTTTTGTTGAATCAGCAAAGCCATAAAATTTTTAGAAATAATTGTATTAAAAGCAAAACATATGACTTGTTCCAAGCAGGTTTACAGGCCCAATGGCACAGAAATACCTATGACAGTTTGGCCAGTATGTCACAGAGCTAAAGGGCAAAATATATGACGATGAATGATATTATTTTTTACAGAAGCCCATAAAGAGGCTGGGTCAAGCAGCAATTTTATCATATTCACTTCCTTCCTTCTCGTCCCTGCTGCTGTACTTTGACTGCTTCTGTGTTGCACTTAACACATAGACAAATACAATCACACTTTTAAGATTCCAGTTCAGCTGAGCTGTATGACTTTGAGATGCAGGAGGAAACCAGAAACTTGATACAGAAGATGTAAACTTGTTATTATTAAGTTGAATGATTCCACACTGTCACATGTACACAGGGCAGAGTGACTGGCAGTCTGCGGGACATCAAAGCTCTCATTTGAAATTGGTGCAGAACTGCAGACTGATGTCTAATGCTCAGATCAACTAATAAGACTGTCCCACTCATGAGGTTCAAGTACTGTATTTATATTTTCTCCCTAAAATGTCCATATATTATGCTTTATGCATGGATGAAGACTGAAAGCCTGCCTTCGTGCTTTTGAAATTTTAATGGGATGAGAACAGGTAATGCGGAGTGGGATATATGGGCCCTCTCAAGCACTCCTACTGCTTGAGTGACCTGTTCCTTTCTCCTTTTGTCTTTCCAGTCAATCCTGTTACTCTTCCATTCTCAAATTCTCTAACTACTCTTCTGCACAAGCCTCTTCTTCAGCTTCTTCCCACTGCTTCCGTCTGAAATGACTTCGCAGCTCTTCCATCCCATCTTGACGTCTCTTGAGATACAGTCACTACGCTCCTCTCTGTTCTGATTCTCTAGGTCGCTGCGTTGGACGGCGGTGCTTACCAAATGTCAGAGGCGGTCAAGCGCCTCCTCAAGAACAAAACGCGCCCTAAAAGCCGCTGCCGGCCACCTGTCATTCAAATCAGACATCAGCGCTGTCTCAGATCATTTGCTCTGACGTTTAACCCATTCACCACTTTTCACTGTGACAGATCACTGGCCAATGATATGACTGGCTCTGATGGGTAATCACTGTATCTGTGATTGGAAGAGACAGTGGACACTGAATTCCTTGAGGTGAGGTGATTCTGCACTGCACTCATTTTGTATCTCAGAACTTAGACAACATTTGCTAATGAAAAAAAGTGACGTTGGAAGAAATTGGAGGGATGATGTCTTGGCTGTTTAGCATGTTTTTGTCTCTTCCATATATTATACCATCATGAATTTTTCAAAGCATACTGTTTGGCTTTATCTTCATTCAGTTTCTTTAAGAAGACATTTTTTTTTATTTCAATGTGACATTTTTAAATCTGCAAGATCTGCAAAAGGATGTTTTCCTCATGTAATTGTTGTTGTAAAAGTTGTAAAAGTGTTGGTGCATTCAAGGACAGTCTGAAATTTGCAATTTGAGAATTGACTGCTGAACATTTTAATGTAGGAAGGAACAATATTCAAAGCAAATCTCTTAAACCAAAACACATGACTGCTGGTTTGTCTTCTGAATCAGGTTTGGAGATACCTTAACTAATGCGATGCTTTTTTTGCTTGTCAGCCAGAACACAGTTCTTGGATATTGGATTGTCCTTGATGTAGCACCAAGGAGAGTTTTGGAAAGGCCCCCTGGTGCCACTTTTCTGGATAGTGGAAAGTAGAGGGGTGACAGTAAATTAAGGGGTAGAGAGCAGAGGGATGATGTGCACCAAAAGTCCCTGGACTCAAATCAGGGACGTTGCTGCTATCATATGGTCAGTTTCCCAAACCCCTACTTAGAGCTGCAACGATTAGTCAATTAAACCAATAGTGGTCAACAATTAAATTAATCGCCAACTATTTTCATAATTGAATAATTGTTCAGGGTAATTATTCTAACTAACAGATCTGATTTCAGCTTCTTCTTAAATGTGAATATTTCTTTGGGTTGTGGACAAAACAACAAGGCTTTGGCAAATTTGGCATATTTCACCATTTTCTCACATTTTATAGACCAAACAACTAATCGATAAATCCTGAAAATAATCAACAGATTAATTGATAATGAAAATAATTGTGTGACAAAACAAAGAGTTCAGCCCTCTGAAATTAATTTTACAAAACTGACTGCCTTAAATGTAATCTAATATCTCATGGTATGCTTTTAAATAAAGGAGTTGGAACTAATATTAAGTATTAATGTACACAATAGACTAAAAATGCAAATTCAGCACTATGGTTCCTAAAGGATTTCGGCCATATCATTCAGTTGGCTTCGTCTGATGAAGGTAAACTGTATTTCTCATCATGATTATCAAATCAATCTGAATCTCAGACATTTTAATTTCATACACCAATCCACCATTTGTGTGCATATGTGTACTTGCATAGCTGTGTGCCTTGTGCATATTAAATGCTTGTGTGAGTTTATGTTTATGTTCTGTGTGTGTCTGTGCACATAACAACCTGCTGGTATAAACCTTCAGGTGTTTGGGTGGCTTCACACCTGTGCCCCAGTGAGGGGAAAGCCTCAAAGGCCGAGTAAGTGACCCAAATAATGAGTGTTCAGAGAGAGAAACCGGGAGAGAGAGCATCAGCCTCTCTGTCACCTCCTGTGCTCTGTGCACAGTTTTGCAGGCGCGCAGACACATTTGCCTAATGAAATGTTGTCTGTTTGCATACAGTATGACAGTCAGCGAAAACTAACAGTTCCCACAGGCGGCAAAACTGTGACACTGGCCCTGCTCGGAAGGACACAGTTCACGTTGCATCAGAGCGAGTGTGAGGGCCTAACTGAGTAAAGGAGAGAAGGAGGAGAATGGATGTGAGACGGACACATTGACTTAGCTTTCCTTCTTGTCATTTGTAGTTTTGTGTGCAGCTCTTACCTCTCTCTGTTGAACTTGAGAGAGTGGAGGATGGCTGGTCTCTTCTGCCTCAGGTTCCACAGGTGAACACTGTCGTCAGCCAGAGCACTCACCAGCGCACCCTGTCATAACAGAAAGGGCATTTCATTTTATATACGGACAGCACATTCTCTCTGTGAGCATGAGTCACACTGCATTCCCTGGAAACTTAAATCAGGCAGCTTTCTCCCAGGTAACGATGATGATTCATAAGATGTATATGAACGTATGTGTGCGTGTAGGAGGCAATAAAAAATCTCCCTGAAGGTTTATTTGAGCTGCTGAGTCACAGTCACACAGACGCTGACACACACACACACACACACACACAGCAAACACACACAGCTAAACATGAAATACCACATTCCTCATAAATATATAGTAAATCATCAAACAAATTTTTTCTCAGTTTTTTTCCTCATATGAATCACAAAGTGCTGCAGGTACTCAATACGCATACCAGAACTGCCCATTTTAGCTGAGCAGTTACTTAATACAGGTTGGGTCAGTCGTGGGTTGAGTCACATCTGTGATTTTATAAAAGGACAAATGCAAACAACTGTAGGTTATACAACGTTGTTCCCATGCAGTGTCCTTTGAAGAAGAATGTGACCAGGTATTCGGTGCCACATTTTGATACTCAAGGCTATGAACACAGTAATGCTCAGTACTCAAAAAGTATTGAGGATTGTTACCCAGCCCTGCTGATACCAGGGGAATTTGGTCAAATGACTGATTATACTCTTGGTATACAAGCATATAAGAACGAGCGTTGATAAAACATTGAAAAGAGTGGAGGGAGATAAGCAAATAAGGGAGGTGAGTTACTTTCACACCTATCTTTCATATACCCTTCCCTACAACAGCACACAGTACAAACTACTTCTGAACATTTTAAGGCGTAAAATGCGATTACCAGGGATGAGCATTCATGAATCAGTCTGTAAGTCTTTATTAAATGATATACAGCACAGTGTACTTTTTTTATAGAAGTGGAATATTGGTGCAGGATAATAATTTTCTTTTACAATAACACAAATACCCACTGAGCTACCTGTCTTGGCTTTGTAAAACAAACTGGTGAGTACAGACGCCTGAGAAAAAAGCAGTGTGCTGTTTCTCTCATTTTTAATTTTTTTTTTTACCTACCTCATTGACAAGAAACTGTAGCTGGATGACGGCCGCTCCACTTTCGTGCTGGCAGTAACACTCCACACCTGGGCGCCCAAACCTGAAAGGTTGTCTGTCAAGGAATGTAAAGTGCCACCAAAGGGATGTGTCACCAAAACCACTAGTTTTTGTTTGCGTAGGCAGCTCAGTACGCACTGCATATGCATGAGGTTGAATGTACGGTAGCCCAGAACAAGTGCCTCAGGGTCAATTGCACCCCGCTACACCCAATTCAAAAGGTCATGACATCTGTTAGATGGTTGCCTGCTTAGGAAGGAAAATAGAATATCCAGAGTGACATTTTAATGGTCTTTCATCAGACCTTGAACATTTTCACCACGTACGACAAGGAAAGAGCTTCACATTGCAGGGCTTCAGCCTTTCTGACTCCTCGCATGCCTGTGAATCACATTCCTTTATCGAAAATACTGTAATAATTCAACATCTCATTATGTGCCCTACAATTATACACCATAGGGTTTAGTGTTACCATGGAGTATTTTATTTTAAGACAATGTTCTTGAATAAAAGCACTTAATATGCTAATTACCAAACTCTATATGTAATTCAGGTGTTCATAATGATTTGGAAATACTGACCCACTTAGTTCAGTAATAGTAGTAGTAGTATGGAGTATATAGAGATATACTGTATAGATAGATAGATTGATAGATGGATAGAGTCAAATCAAAACAGGGCAACATTGGCATTGCTGCAGAAAACTAACAGGATTGAGAGGGAGAAAATGGAGGGGGGGTTCAGATATTCAAATATATAGAAAATGAATCAGCATAGAAGAGGTGGATATTACGTGAGCAGATGAGAAAATAATAGCATGGAGGGAGAGAGAGACAGCGATGATACAGTTAAAGAAGAGATAGACAACTCTGATAAAAGATGCAGAGGAGAGAGAAAACAGGCAGAGAGGGGCGGGGAGGATGGAGGCTGGAGAAAGAAGAGAGAGAGAGGGGAAGGAGAAGGGACTGACAGAGAAAAACAAGCTTCTCTTCCTACGGACAGTGAATGGGTGAGCTTTTTGATTATATCCATTCATTCTTCCAATGACTCAGGACTATGGTGGGGGTGGCAATTTTTCATACAAGGGGCACATAGAGGTGTTAAACACTATTGCTCATCATTAGGGTATGTGTGTACAATAAATTGCCTGCAGAGGCATCCAACTAAGACACAGTTTGAACCACGCATTGACTTATGAATACAGATTAATCAGATATTATAAGAGGATCTTTCATGCATCTATATAGGAAACACAGAAAACAGGGAGGAAGACAGAGAAAGAGGTATTCCTTTAATTAAGCAGGGAAAACAACCTCACATCTTGGTAGTGACAATGGTGGCAGCAGCAACAGCCAAACAAGCGCAGCCCACCTAAAAATCGAACTCAAACTCCAATAATCAAGTCCTCCTTTCTCCCACAGTGCAAACTGTGTCTTCAACCCCCAGACAGGCACCAATGTAATTTATTACGCTGTTATGCATATAATCATTCCTGAGGTGTGTTGTCACTATCCCAATGAATAAAGCTACCACATCGACAGAGCCAGCACCACACACCTTTTCTCCCAAGCCAAAAGCCTCTAACTCAGCCCGTGCATTATGTTTTTTCCTTTGGACTGAATACACAACAAGGCGTTTATAAGTAAACAAACACACAGTTTGCATCATTTGGTCCAATATATTAACCTCTATGCAGTGGCAACTATTTAATTTATAGTTATATTAGACCACAATGTGCTGTATTGTACTCAGTTTCCCTCCCTATGCAGTATTTCAGTGTGTTTCAGCTGACTGTTTTGGTTCTCTAAAGTTACCCCCAAAAAAACAGCACCAAACAGCAAACAGACAACGTTAGCGACTACCTGATGTCCACAGTGGAGCATTTAAGCAGCTGAAGAGAGAGGTGCTTGATGGAGTCTTTAATGTTGTTCTGGATCTGCTGGATGTGTAAATAACAACTGTCATAACAAGTTCAATCGTGAATTCACAAGCATATATGTAGTCAGTGCTATAAATCACTGAAGAAGTTGTAAATGATATATTAAAGACTTAGATCTTTGGGAGAAAAATATATAAAAAGTCTGAGAGACTCATGGTCCTCAATCCAACCAGATTTATCAGAGAATGCTGACGGTCACTCTTAAATCACAACGGTGCACATGCTACTGTATCAGAGTAATACATCAGAGTGATACAGTAGCCTCTGTGCCCCCTGAAAAGCTGCCCCTCAACTCTCCAGGTGGATTAAGCTTTGCTCTCCCCCTCCTAGACATGCAATTAAAGGACTACAGCTCTGAGCCAGCGATGCCCTGACCAAGAGAAATCTACCAGCTCCACTGGATTTCAGCGAGTAAGCCCCCAGGAAGATTGAGCAGACCTAAACTATTACACCGAGATGGTGCCAGCAAGTCAATGATGAATCTTCCCTTATATGACACCTGAGTCAGTAACCACTGTCATCTGGATAACTTAGCCTCAAAAGCTTGAAACTTGAAATGTTGCCCTGCCACCTTTTTGACCCTAAGTAAACCTTCAAAACCTTCTGTTCTGCCTCACTCCACTTTAGACCACCTGGCAATACCCTAAACAAACGCTGCATGAGCTGTATGGGAAGCAGAGTTGGACTGAAAGTTGTCAGTCCTCATCTCTCTTTTCACTTTTACATTGTAGGGACAGAGTTCAGTAAGTAAGGATAAGCCAGCCTCTCGCTGCCAAATTTCAAATTCTACTATTGGACATTTATTAGAATTTAGAATTTAAATTCTCCTCAAATGTACATACTGTACATCAACATCTCTGATGTTATCAGGTGCAATCAAAGAGGTAAGCTGCATCTAGAAATTTCTATAGTGTGAACAGTAAGAGAGCTTCAATAAACCCAAGGTGATCACTTGAAAGTAACAGTGTAAGTAGTCATTAGCATAGGATTTGAGAAACAGAAAAAGGGAAAAAGGAAGAAACATTATTGGAAAATTCCTAGAAAACTAAAGGAAACTCAATATTACTTAGCACCTGCTTTGTAGTGAAACAAAATAAAAGGAAGAGGCACATATTTGCATTTTGTCTCCATTCTAAACTTTGTCCTCTGATTTATCAAATACCCCATTAAAGATACCAGTTTTTCAATAAATCACAGCATGAAGTTGAATCCCTGAGGTTGTGCACACATGCAGTCCATGTCCGCTGCCACAGTAGCTGCATTCAAAACAAGTGCAACTTCACCAACTGTCAAACAGAGAGACCTTCCAGAGGAAGTTCAAAAAAAGAAAAGCGTTTGGAGGTCTCAGCAGTGGTGCCTCAAACAAAGTGAAATATGTAGAGTGACAGGTCACTGCTGCACTGAACATTCCAAGTTTAGAGCTGCGTACACTGCAAGAAATTAAAAGCCAAAACAGTACTCTGATTGTAAGAGAGAGGCAAAAAAAGCTCATCAGCGCGCACCAAATTTCTGTCACAGCCAATGGATGAGGACAGAGGATCCCCAGTGCTCTCTCCACTTGACCTAGCATGGCCGTGATCCTCGAGGATACTGCCGTTGGCTAAACTGTCCCGGACTTGGAGAGAGACACTAGCGTCCATGTAGGTCACAATGTGCAACGAAGAGCAAGCTTAGATCAGCTAATTTAATGAGGATCATAATGTACGGTACGCCTTGGAGCTTTAATTATGCTGTATTTAATTGTTTCCAAACTCCGAAGGGGGAACGTGATGAGAGAGAACGCGGTGCCAAAACATAAGAAATAGTCTATCACCAAGTGTCATTTGAACTACTGACTGAACATGAACATAATCAATGGCAATTTGTTTCCATAAGCTGTGGAGAAATTGATGTGCAGTAAGTTAATAAATGCTCCCTTTTGAGAAAAGAGTTAACTAAACTTGGACAACCAAAATATAGTAATATTACTTTTAATAATCTAATCAAACTCAGATATTAGGTAATCAGACTGAGTAAGAATGTCATGTTTGGGCATATTTCCCTTTTTCAATAAGCACTAAATATTCAAACTCATCCCATTTTCCCATAAATCTGTAGTTGTTTATGACAGTACAACCTCTGTACACAGTTTGTGTTGAGCAACCCTTTTTCTGTGTAACCGTCATACATGCAACAGTGCTTGTGTGGTGTTGATCAGGATGGTTTGTGCCCGGTGACAGTACAATCCATCCAACTAAACTGAATTAATTGAAAATTCTTTCCTAATGTTGCCTGGCAACTACATCTTCCAGGGCCTCAGAAAGAAAGATTTAAAGCCCCCCTCCAGTGTATTTTGACATTTCTATGATATTTCACATTTTTCTGAGTCATTTCCTACAATGTTGATTACCCACATAGTTTGCCAAATATTTTGTGACAAATAGCTTAATTTTGTGCTATTGCTTAGTTGTTGAAACGGGGGTTGGGACGTATGACTATAGTAATTCCATAAGTCATACGTCATTCTTCAAGCTTGCGCAGACGCACTGTCATGCCTCGTTAAAAAACTGTCACGCCTTGTTAAGTCAGAGCATCAAACCGATAAACATCGTTGTGAGCTAGCTAACTAATTTATCATGTAATTTACTTAGAACTTACAGTAGGTCTCTCTGTGTCTGATTGTTGGTTTGTCTTTCTAGTTCAGTTAGCTAAGTAAACTGAGTTGTAGTTAGCTAGGTGTAGTTTGCTAGCATCCCCCAAACCCCTGCGGTAAAGTAAGCGCACCATAAAACGTAGTGGGAGTTATTGTGTGCAGTGTGTGACAGGACCATCAACTGTATGATTGATAACAGCTGATACTCACACATTAATTTCTGTCATGGGTAAGTAATAGCTACTCCTGCCAGTAAAGTGTACTAAACTTCAAACAGTCTAGTGATGTTAACACAGCATATTGTTAGTGAACACTCCAGCCGGTCAGTTTTTGGTTGTCATGGTAATGTATTACGTCCGACTATTAACCACACCCCCATTCTCTGTTTGACAAAGAACGTTAACCAAAAATGGCAGTTAAAACTGGCTGGAGGAGGGCTTTAAGGTTTTGCTTTGTGAACGGCCCACATTGCCTTCTCTCTGTAGAGAGGCAGCCATCCCACAAGCACACTATCATGAAGCGCACAAACACTCTGGCACAGACGTGCGTGTTTCAAGTGAATGTTGTCACAATACTTATCATAAGAATGCAGCAGCCACAATAAGACACTTAATCCAATGGGAGAAGACTTAGCTTAAATATATAAAGAGGTGTGAAAGAATTTGGCAATGGACTGAATTTCACCACAACTTAATTTTAGTAGTAGTAGACTCCTGCTCTGTATTCCTCTCTTTCCATTTACATTTGTTGAATGAAGAGACACTAGTACTTGCAACAGAGTTTATACTTCACATTAGGAGGCTGGTAAGTTCATGTAAACCACTAAATCCTTTAAAGAATGCAATAAGTGTGTTTCCACCCCTTTGGTTTTATCAAGCAGGAAAGTTAGTCCAAGTGCCTTAAACCTGCATTCTTTCTAATGCCGAGCAGCAACTCCATCGTCAACCGCTTATCCTGCATACAGGGTCGCGGGGGACTGGAGCCAATCCCAGCTTACATCGGGGCGGGTACACCCTGGACAGGTCGCCAGTCCATCACAGGGCCACACATAAACGACTTTGATAGCAGAAAAATAAAAAATAAAAATATTTATAACGGCTAGTGCTGAAATAGATCTCAGACATGACAGCTACAGTTACTCACATAACCACTTCCTCTTAAGTGATTGTGCTTCTAAAATAAAAGCGCAAGAACGTCTTTTGCAGCAATGCTTCATATCGAGTTTATTAAGAGCTTTTACTTTGAAGAGTTCTGAAGAACATTCAAAAGAGTCTCTGACGTGATTGATACACCTCTGAAAAAGCCGTTAGTAAACGTGTGATTGGATTCCCCTGAATTTTCTCAGGGAAATGAAAATAAGTGTCCATAGGTTTATAAATGCGGATCAAACACCAGAATGCGCACACTGCGGCACATGCTTTGTGTGACCATGTGCAAAAGTGTCCTTCATTCAATTTGTTTAACAAGGGAGAAAAAAATATCCACAATGAGATGGAGTCGATGTCACAACCTACCCATCGGGAGTCCCGCACATTACCGACTAAGGTAAACATGCACATGATTTCATATGGTTTGACTTTACTCTGGCCCGCCATATAACGGCTTGGACAAATTTGCCAGACTTATTTCCCGACCCCTGATTTAGAAGCTTGTCACAAAATGACCCTACTTCTTACTTGATTGATTACCTCAGTAAACACTTTCCTAATGGGTTTATGGTCTCATTTGCTAGTTTCAAGGCTTCTTCCATACAGCATGATGTTCATTTTGTAAATTATGGTCCCATTTGGAGGAAAACAGATGATTAACCAGTGTATGCTTTAGGGCTTGGGATTGACAAGTCGATTCCACAAAAACCTGTCAGGTGCAGCAACTCCACCCTCCACAGCTCCACCCTTTCATCCAAATATGATCACTTCTTGTTCCAAAAGACCAAGATGGCGACAGCTAATATGCCACACTTGAGGCTTCAAAACATTAGTCTACACAACTGAAAGGTGACGTCATCGTGGCTTTGTCCACTTCTTATTAGGAGGATTTTTAAATCCAGACAAATGCTTTATCAAACATGCAAAGGGTTTTGGCAAACCCGATGTTACACTATTCAGGACAACCTTCACCAGAATGTTTCTCACAAATGAGTAGTAGCCAATAGGAAGCTTTGAAAGAAGGAAGCAGTTAACATTGATCGAGTCAAACTGACTATCCAAGGTAATGTATAGATAAGGTTTACAATATTTAAATAATAACTAATTATTTAACAATTGTTTACAGATGGTTTGTTAATTAATACTTACAAAAGTTTATGATTTGCATTTGTTTTATGATAAACCGCTGTATAATTTATTAATCATTTGCAAATGATAACCTCGCCATTAACTGATGACTTTAAATGAATAAAACATTATTATTTAGAGATAAGACCACTCCATCTTAACAGTAATACACTCTCTGTGCTATGCATTTGAATGCCCTTTGGGCTGCCCTCAATATTTGATGGTAATTCAATCTTTACGGTGAATGTAAGCTTCTGCATTTTTTTTGTAGACCTCTGGCACTGGGTAGCTATTTCCACTGTGTAAAAATGTGTTTCCTATAAAATACATGTTTCCTCTGGCGGTGTGTCTTTGCCTCGATTTCACGGCAGGGTGGGAAATAACATAACTTCAATATCTGTGGGTTGTTTTCACATCATTGGCTTTTGACATGGTATAACAACATTTACAAAATATTTCATGGGATTCAAGTTAGAAAGACAGTAGTAGACACAGATTTCTTATAATGAACATGGTCATTCTTTTTTATTGAACCTTGAGCCAAGTGGACGGTGCATGAGCCTTTATGTTATTACCGTAAATGAATGCATTTTACCCACTATATTTCACCTTGGGGAAAACATGTTAATACTCCTGGAAAATATCCTCATGTGCACAGGAAGAGTTTGATTTTATATTGTTATTCTGTTATGCAGTGTTTGTCTGGAACTAACATAGGAAGATGGGAATGAGATGTC
The DNA here is from genome assembly GCF_014851395.1 of Micropterus salmoides. NCBI lineage: Eukaryota > Metazoa > Chordata > Actinopteri > Centrarchiformes > Centrarchidae > Micropterus > Micropterus salmoides. Next base: position 16,481,487 of record NW_024040928.1, read on the forward strand.
ACGTTATTGGTCACACTTTGATTGACAAGTGATATTGAACTGCTTACAAATCTTCCACCCAAGTCTTCTGAGAACTACAAATGCCAGTAAAATAAAATAAACCTTTAAAAAATGTGTTCCTTGATATCTCAGTTGCCATAGTCACATCCCCCCCCCCCCCCCAGTATTTCAACAAACATGACCTAAAGTTACTGCACAGTGCCTTAACTCCATCCACATGGGACAGGCTCAGTAGGAGATGTGTCACAGTTGCTGACAAGAGCATTCCTCATTCCTTTTTAAACCAAGCGAGGTCTCTATCTCGCCTCTCCCACCACACTGCGCCGACGCTAAAAGTGGACAGACAGCGATAGGAGCGAGACAAGAAGACAGGAAAAGAGAGGAAGACAGAGAGCGAATGCAGAAAAGTGGGTCAGCTTCATGTCTTGTCAAGTCAGATGAAAATTTCCCAAACTATTCTGGAAGTCAAAGTTGACTGATAATTCACTCTTAAACTGCTCCTCCTCTATTTATTATGTCAAAGCCACAGGCAGCTTACCTCACAAATAAAGGTGAGTCACTGGGCATCTGGCAAAGCAAAGTTGTCATAGAGGGAATTGGCTAGGTACAGTGGGAAACAGACTGCAGGTTTTATGAAACCATGTTATCCAGGAATAGAGTTGATCTTGATATGTGTAATTAAATAGGAATGAGCCTGTATGTCACCTGAGAGAAGGGTTTTCTTGCTGCTTTGTCATGCCTCTGTATATTTGTATGTCTGTGAGAGGAATAAATAGAAAAATGACGGAGAGGATGCAGGTTTAGATGAGAATAGAAAGCTCATGAAGAGTGAGAAAAAGGCAGAGGGTGGACAAGAAGAGAGGCAGAATGCGTTTTAACATGAGCCAGAGCAATGAAAAATTATAGACACGATAAAGAAAGGGATTTGGAGAAGGGGAACTGGTGAAACGGAAGAGATATAACATGGGAAAAGACACTGAGAGGAAACAAAGAACAGAGAGGTGATTAATGGAGGATAAAAAGGAGAAGGAGGAAGGGAGAGGCACTGAGAGAAAGCACCAGAAAGAGCATGCCTGGGAGCACTGAGTTGCTATGACGTTGGGCCTGAAGTGACGTCAAAGCGAGCCACTCATACATCACTCTGCCAAGGAGGGAGGTGGAGCCACAGGGAACAGGCTGCTCTGCACTGGACCCAGAGACAGCAATGAGGCGATGGAAGTTGGGAGGGCAGAAAACAGAAGGAACAGAAAGGAGGCAATGCAAAAATAGTAATCAAAAAAAAAAAGAAAGATCGAGAGAAAAAGAAATGAGGAGAACAGGAGCAAGAATAAAGAATGCCAACGCAACGATTAACCAAGGAAACAAAGCCGTAATAAGCCCGGTGAAACAGCAGTCTTGCAAAGACTCCCACCATAGCCACAAAGGACCCGGCTTAACTGCTTGTCCATGCATTACTCAGCTCCCATTTGATGATATCCCACAAATCATCCATAATGCTGCAGCCCACCTTAACCTCAACATGCCTGAACGCTCCCATGTCACCTATCTCCTGCACTCCATCCGGCCGCCGGCCGCCTGCAGCTATTTACCTTTACCAAATTTAAAGGCTGAGGGAGCTGCATCTCCATTCCTTCAGGCCATGATCCGGCCCTGCACTGTGGCCGGCACTCAGCTATTACCAGTCACTTAGCTCTACCTTCCTTAAGTCAGCCTTTTTGTCGCTCCACCCTGACGTAGCACATTTGATGACGTTATATTTGTACAATTCAAAGGGAAAGTAATGTTCTAAATGCTCTTTTATGTATAAGTTAATAAATAGATTATTGTTCTGATACATTCCATCTCCTGTAACCTCCTTACAATTTTTTCTTTTACCACAAAACATACGTTTGGAGATGTACTACCTCAGATCAATAAGGCTACATTTTTTTTATTATTCTTTACAGCATTGTAAAAATGAAGGCATATCCTGTGTGTCCACCAGGGACTTCTCTTTACAATGCTGACATGGTTTTCTTGGTTTAGATGAAAAAAAAAACATGCTCTGGACAGAGAGGGTCAGTGCAGGGCAAATTTTTTTTTCGCTGAGCAACACAACGGTTAGTGAAATTTGAAAACGTCTCAACCTGAGGTTAAATGTGCTTTACAACAGCAGGAATAAGAGCCAGCATCCTACTAAGCTGCTGGTGCACGCTGCAAGCTTGAAAAGTTCTCTGGACACAGGTCTTCACCCTTTCACTTTCAGAGATTTACCACATTGTAGCTCTAAAGAGACCCTAAGACTTCTTTGTGTTCATTTGTTTTCCATTCAACTCCATGTGCCAGAGCATTCGACTAGCACCAAATACATCAATGACAGAGAGCACGAGGAAGCTTTGAGATTCCTGCTCCCTCATGAATATCAGAGTATTGTCATGCAATCCTCCTGAAATGCAAGCAAATAACACAGTAACGCAATCCGCAGGCGCCAACACGGCTCCACACACCAAGAAAAATCTGGAGCTGAGCAAACTGGTGATTTATTTGTTTAACACAGTCCTTGTATAAATAATCTCCCTTGACACATTTGATTTATTATGCAGGCAAACAATTAAACTGCGATGGGGCCGCTGAGTGTTTGTCGCTGCCTCAGCTTCCACACATTCGCCTTGGAATGCATTACAATGCACACACAGACATACACATGCATCTGTTCCAGCCCTGCCCCTAAGATTCATCTAGATGACATTCTTGACAATGGCCATTTGCTGAGGTGCACAGTTCAACTTTGCAGTAATCCAAATTCTAGTGAAAAATGAGGCCCATTCCTTGAGTTTGCAGGTATACAGCTGATTAGGGGCAGAGATGCCCCAAAATCAGGATGTCACTGGCAGGTTCCATGTGTTTACAAAACATTACCAACAGGCGCATGTGTGATCTAACTGACATTGTACAGATTTAACTTGAATACCGATTTGAATTTGTTGTCAAGAAATTACAACTAGCTACCATCTTCTTGAGCTCATACGGCTAAGCACAATGCTGAAACACAGGGCCACTTGTACTAGAATCACAGCTCTATTAAGAAATATTGTCTATGAATTAGTCTGGGCCTAAGCCAACACAGGCGAGGCAGACACAGTGGTGATACATAGTAAAAATTGTAACCCCCCTGTGCTGTAGGGATAATGTGGATTGTTGGTTTCTGGAGAATGTCCAGTTCTGCCCAGTAGTAGGGTGTTAATAACCCCGGACATCATCTAATGTTAGCAGGACAACTCAGAACTGTGCCAATGTATGGCCACTGCGAGGCAAATGTTTGAAAAGATATGAGACAGAGGAGGGAGAAGGAACAGAATAAAAGCGTGGAAAGAGGTTTGGAAATTCAGTTGCTGTAGGGATTGAGGCGGGAAAGAGGGAGGGAGGGTGGGAGCGAGGATGAGATAGAAGGGAAGCGGGAGGGACTAAAGGGGTAACCTATGAGGGAACAAATGTTGAGTCAGCAGAACAGCTTGTGGCCAAACCCTCCAATGAAAAGGCATGCATAGCAATGAGATAAAATGAGAAACGTCAAGAGAAAAGAGAGGAAGAGGTGAAACAGAATGGAATAGGATGAGGGAAGAGAAAGAGGTGCGACAGGAGAAAGAGGAAGTGAGTGAACTCACCAGAGAGGGAGAGGTACTGTATGAATGAAAAAGAGAAATACAAGATTATACAGTTTGTAGGACAAATCTGGACATTCCTCTACCCTGATCATCGCATAGATGTGTGATTTTTAGCTATGCTACTGTTAATCTGTTTAATAGTCTCATTTACATGACAGACAGATGATGTGACAGACAGCAGCTTAACAGAAATCACAAGTTGTGCTGTTGTGATAGCAATGCAAAGCCAGTTAAAGGATTATGTTCCAACAGGCAGTAGAGCTAAACACAACAGGGAGGCATAACAATGTCTCCGCAAGGGGCTGCAATTTCTGCTTAAAAGGTGACTTTAGTATTGTTGTGGCCTGTTCTGAACTGATTCAGAAGAGAAGAAGTAAGATGTCATACATTTAGAATTAGCAATGTATGTGTTTTTCACGGGAAACAACTCTAGTGGAGACAATCAAACACCAAATTGAAGTAAATTACCTGTTTGGATGTGGGTAAGAACAATTTACACCAGTTTAGTGTGTTGTTCATTGTTAGCCTAAATATAACCATATACCATATCCATGACGTAAAGTCTGAGCTGAATTCAGTCTGTTTCAAAGTAATATACAGTACTGTGCAAATGTTTTAGAAGAAAAATCTAAATCAAATAAACATTTGGTGTGACCACCCTTTGCCTTCAAAACAGCATCAATTCTTATAGGTACACTTGCACAAAGTCAGGGATTTTGTGGCCATATTTTCAGGTGTATCATTAAACAATTATACCAAACAGGTGTTAATTATCACCAATTCAATATTTAGGTTGAAACACAATCATAAACTGAAACAGCAACAGCCGTTAAGGCAGACAGGGGTTTCCAGATGTGCTGTCAAAGCTCTTTTGAAGAAGCAGCAAGAAACGGCTAACGCTGAGGACCACAGACGCAGTGGTCAACCAAAGAACCTCACTGCAGCAGATGAAAGACACATCATGCTTACTTCCCTTTGCAAGCAGTGCCATCAGCTCAGAACTGGCAGAAAACAGTGGGACCCTAGTATACCATTTACTGTCCAAAAGAAATTTGGTCAGAAGTGGCCTTCATGGAAGACTTGCAGCCAAAAAGCCACACCACCGACATGGAAACAAGGCCACGCGACTCAATTATGCACGGCATAGAAAATGGCAGCAGGTGCTCTGGCCTGATGAGTGAAAATGTAAAATATTTGGCTGTAGCAGAAGGCAGTTTATTTGCCCGTTTCCATTTAGGCAGACAGAGTTGGGGATTAAGTCAGAATAAATGGTCTCCTCAGTGCAGACAGAGTACAGGCAGATACTTCATCCAGCAATACCATCAGGGAGGCATCTGATGGGCCCCAAATGTATACTGCAGCATGACAACGACCCCAAACATACAGAGAAAATCATTAAGAACTATCTTCAGCGTTAAGAAGAACAAGGACTACAGGAAGTGATGGTGTGGCCCCCACAGAGCCCTGATCTCAACATCATTGAGTCTGTCTGGGATTACAAGAAGAGGGAGAAGCAACTGAGGCTGCCTAAATCCACAGAAGAACTGTGAGTAGTTCTCCAAGATGTTTGATCAAACTTACCTGCTGAGTTCTTCCAAAAACATATACCTAGAAGAATTGATGCTGTTTTGAAGGCAAAGGGTGGTGACACCAAATATTGATTGAATTTAGACTTTTATTCTGTTCATTCACTTTGCAATTTGTTAACTGATATTTAAAATCTATTAACATTTCTACTTTTTGAAAGCAATCTTACTTCACACCATTTTTTCCACACCTATCTGAAACTTTTGCACAGTACTGTGTAAATTTATTATATTTATTAAAATCAAAAGCTTTCCTTCATGGTTTTAAAAAGTAAAACTAGGTTCAGTTATTTTAAAGTAACAAAGAGAAAATCTTTATATGTGAAGCAGCAACAGCAGAAAAGGTTCGGTTTGCGTCAGCAGTAACAGCCAAACATATTGGTACTGTGCTGGAAAGCATCACAGGTATCATCTATCATGTAGCAAAGGAGAGTCAGTTGGTTCAATACGTCTCCTCTGGAGCCACATGTTCACCCGCTGGCCTTAGATTAAATCCCACCTGAACTACTTTCCCTGCTTTCCGTCTTCCTCTACTGTCCACTGTTCATCATCCATCATGAATAAGAACTGAGAAGTCAAAGAAAAAGTGAGTCAGGACTAAATGTCCCCTGTGAGTCTTACTGATGGTTCTGACTCTGTAACTACAATTAGTAAGCAGGTATGTCCTATGTTTAGCTGTTTAATGTTAAACCTGCATTAACTTTTTTTTGGCAACTTGGGGGTGGAGGAAACAAGACAAAAGTTAAATAAGCAAAAAGTGGCTTAACACTAGAGGTGCTCCGGTCAGAATTTTTTGGGCCGATCACTGATTGCTGAAAGCAGCATCGGCCAATACCGATCCCAGATCACTGGGTCTATTTGGAGCCTTTTATTTATCATGTAGCATTATACAGTATACTGTATATTTATTTAATTGGTCCTAAAAACAATGTATTAAGTGTTAAAGTTAACAGATGATAAAGTATCATGAAATGACAACTGTTTATTTTATTGCCAGGAAACATGGGCAACAAATCCCACTTAATCTGTGTTAGAGACTTAAACCATAGCCTGGTTACTGTGAACATCTAATAGCTTGACAAATATAGCTTTACTGTGGAATAACTACAAAAACAGAACAAACAGCATCTTTATTAATTTACTAAAACCATAAAAACTGCAACCAAAAAGACTGTAGCCAAAATATTTAGGAGATAAAGGAGCACAGGCATCCTGAGTCGATGATAAACTCTGAATTAGCTGCTTTTTGTTCTGGAAAGCTCAGGCAGATTCTGTGGGTTTTAGGGGGGAGAGAGAGGAGCAGAGAGAGGGAGAAGGGCTACAGAGAGGAGTCATAACTGCCTTCAATGAGATTTGAAAATAAGGAAAATTTAAATAAATAAAAATAGGCTACAATGTAAATTCCATATTATACAGTCAATTGTTAATATTAAATAGGCTACTATATTCATTCTAATTTCATATGGTTTGCCATTAGTAGGCTATAGGCCTTATATCATATCAGTGGATTGTTTTCATTTTTAATACTTGTGCAGGAAGCACAGTCTACATATCTTACATGCTGCCACCGACTTTACCAGAGGGAGAGTAGCAAACAAGGTTTTTATTTGATTTACGGGGAAACATTTAACGGGTGAGAACGGAAAAACACGGGAGAATCTCGGGGAAAACGGGAAGGTTGACATGAGAGGAGTAGAGAGAGGAGTGGGGTAATGTGAGGCTACATCCACACTGCTACAGTTTTATAACGAAACCGATCTTCTCCGTCCACAGCAGCGTTTCAGCTGCGTTATCAGAGTTGATCTCTGTCTAAATTAGAAGGACTGAAAACACATCTAGTGGCCGTTCAGGTAGCTACACTGGGCATGCGCGTGCCAGTGTAAACATGAAGCAGATGGTCTACTCCGCAGTAGCAGACGATTTAGCGAAAGAAGAAAGTAATACAGACCAAGAACCACACCAGGCTTTTTACTTTTTTTTTGCATTGACCGACAACGAAGTGGAACTGTTACTGAAAGTAACACAGGAGTACCAGAGATGGCGGCGGAAAACAGACTGGGATTTGTCGCAAAGTAAATACAGCGACATGCACAGTAGGCTAGGCTTAACTGTTCAGTGTTATTTACACAGCACTTATATTTTAATAAAAAATACCAAAACTAAAACTCTGTAAAGCATCGTGTTTTTGCTTTGCATGACTGATGAGACCGACTCACAAAGCCAAATGTGAGAGTGTGTCATCGTTTTATAAAGTCCTCTGTTTTGTCCACCGGGTCAGCAGCGTTTTCAAACCAACATCTTCTGATTCACCGTTTTAATCTGGACGGGAGGCGGAAACGTAGCAAAAGGTCTCCGTTTTTGTAAGGAGAACAGAGAGAGAGGCAGTCAGCTGATTGGCACCGCTCTTTGCATCAGGAAACTCACACTGAAGGATCAGTCTCGCTCTGCCTGATGCGCTGAGTCTGTTAAACTCCGGTTGCGGGTGGCGTGTGTGAGTGAGATGAGCACAGCTGCGACACATGATCGCTCCTGCATGTTGCTCCACTTGTCTGATTGCTGCTCAACTCTAATTGTAAATGATTATGTGGGCGCGTTAATCCCTTCTGTCTGAGAAGGACTTTGGTGCTAGCTAGCTTTGAAAACCGCTCACACAGCCTAGTGAAACCATTTTAGCTGCCGTTGAAAATTTGTCTGCCGAGTATTGCATCATCTGATCGGCTTTTCTTATCGGCCTTTTTAGCGACCACCGATCAAACTACTTAAAGCCATTATCGGCCGATTATGATCGGTGACCGATCGATCGGAGCACCCTTACTTAACACACATCCAGCTTATGCAGAGCAACATCAGCATTAGTTTGGACTCCTGTTTCTGGCCACTTGACAACTGTAAGTCCAGCATTCACTCTCTGTTTAGATCTGTTTAGGTCTTAGGTTTAGCTCCTGAGAAAAATATCTGACTCTTTAGCTGCTGACTGCTCCACTATGTTCACCAGTTAGTCCGTAACTTTGTCTGCGTGCCCTTTTGGTGGTAGGCAGGTGGCGTACAGTCAGTTTCTAAAGCATTTTCTTTGAAAACCAGCTGCTGCTACTGAAAAACGACACTGATGAGAGCAGTAAGACTGAATCAAAATAGTAAACGTGTGGGCCATAAAACCAAAACAAAGAGCTGAAAGATGCTAAAATGCTTCGTAGATGAAATCATTGACTATGGCAGCTTTCAACTTCATTTCTGCGTAAAGATAATCAAGAAATTACTTATTGTATCACATTATGTGATTGTTCTCAAGATTAGAGCATGGAATTAGTAATATTGGTGGTTATATTTTCTAAGAACTCATCTAATGCCCTCTTTATACAGTTACTCACTTTGCTGCACCCTGACTTCAAATACTTTGCAACAATAACTCCATGTACTTCATTAATAAAACAATTAACTACTTTCAGAATATTAACACTTAAATGAAAAGGCTTCTAGGTTTATTTTCTTATTAAAAAGGCTTTCCATCTGTGTATATACTCCTAATTTCTTATGTAACATGTGAAATCTACGATATAAATGAAACATGACCCACATCACTGCCAGGTCTCCAAAGGGATTGGTCACTCCTATTTCACACCCACTGTCATTGGATTGCACATATTGAACATGCTCACTATGAAAACAGATCCATAAACAGATAGTCTAAACAGTGGTGTATCTATTGCCAGCAGGACCAGGAAGAGGAGCATATACAAAACTCAGACATCTGATCAATTGTAAATTGATGTGTAAACGTAATGTTTTAATATGATACCTGGCCGTTATTGGATGATGGGGAGAGTGAAGAGGGCGGATCCAAATGAAAAGCTTGTATTACAAATGTAAAATCTAAACATAATATTTGTGTGTGACTTGCAAAGGCTTTCATCCTCCATCCAATTACGATGAATGTTGCCTAACACGACTGAGATATGTAAGGACTGAGACAAAAGACACCGTAAGTCTGAGGGGAAGAAAAAAAAAAGGGAGAGAAAACAAGTATAACAGTTTTAAGACAAAACCCAAGTGGACATTTATAATGACAAGGGGGAGAAACATGGTTTGGCTATATACTGAGAGAAAAAGAAGTAAAGAGAGATGGAGAGGAAGACAAAGCAACTGCAGGACTTAATGTCTGTGACTGGGTTTCCTCCGGTTTATGAATAATGGATGTGGCGAATGGGAGCCAGCATATGCATTTAGATGGCTTTATGTATTACCCTCTCAAAGTGGTAGGGAGGAAAATGTTTGATTAGAATGTAACTTAATGCCAAATTAACCTTTAACACATTCACACTGTGAGATCATGAGTCTTTGTTTTAATACAAGTGCCAAAGGTAATAAATGCATCCACACTGAGGAGCTTTCTCATCAAACACTTCCGTTAATCTAATCTTAATTAGAACAGTGCCAGGTACTGTACTGTACTATACTGCACTGTACACCAGCAGGTGTAGGTAGTTAGAAGTATAAACATGAATGTTAAATCATTTACAAAGCTGAACACATCTTACAACCCAACACAGCCATTAAGCCTGTTCCTGGAGCCATCCTCACCATATTCCCAACACTATCTCAAAGCAATCAAAGTGTACTGCACTGTGTGTGTGTGTGTGTGTGTGTGTGTGTGTGTGTGTGTGTGTGTGTGTGTGTGTGTGTGTGTGTGTGTGTGTGTGTGTGTGTGTGTGTGTGCTGCTCTTTTGTTCCCTCCTCCCTTCCCTCTCCTGACACAAGCGCGCACACACACATACACCCTCTGGCACTGATATCAAACAAATCTTTTCAAAGGTAGGACCATGGGAGATTAGCCACCGTTGGCCTCTAATATGTTTCAGTGTGCCAACCAATGCAGAGCCAGGCCCTACTTTCAAGGACAGGTGCCTGTAAGCTGCCAGCGCAGCAAGAGTCAGTATATTGCCAGCCGTGCAGTAACACTTGACTGACTGTATACTCACACCTCAGAAGCGGGGGGTGTGTGTAAGAGAAATCGACTGTTAAATGAAAAAAATCGTTGCATAGAAATGCCACAAGAGGGAGAGGCAAAGATGCACTGTGTGTTTCTAGAACCCGTCAGGGCGTAATCAGGAATGGATTTGTGGCGTCGAAGTTACTCAAACACAAATAGTTAGGGAGGTCAAATGGAAAGTAACCTTGAGGCAGACTCACCTAGAAGAGGAAAACATAAAAAATATACCAGATTGCTTATTTCTATATGCATATTCTTAATGAAATGAAAGATCAAGTGACACACACATCACATTTATACTGAGATTACCATACACCCCTTCAACACCAGCATCGATAGATTTGTCCAGACTGATGGACTGATTTATCTCTACAGCACTCTCTGCTGGCATGGATTCTGTTGTGTCCGCTTTAGGACTAATTAGACACACCGTTGTTACATTGTATGGTTGTCACTTTGCTAGTAGTATACTGCAGAAGGGCATCTTGCCAAAAGTGTCATGCAGCATATAAAATATTAATCGTAGTGCTGTCCTCTACTCTTTGATTAATGCGAGACAGAAGGCCAAGTATCTCCAGCACTGAACTTCAGGCGTCCAGTGAACTAGCATGCACATACACACACACAGATTAACTGCTGTGTTGCAGTTTGTGAAGCATCTGCATTTTCTCTCTGCCCTGATCTCTGACACACACATGTACTCAGGGGCAGCGGGGTGGCACAGTCAGTAAGGAAGATGTCCTTCAACTTGAGGACAAAGGTTCAAGCCCCTGTGTTGGTGACCATCTGCCCTGCTGAAGTGTCCTCGAGCAAGATGCTAAATCCCTAACTGTTGCTATTGTGCAAACTTCTACAGTTTTTACATGTCCGACATTTTTAAACCAATAAACAGGCAGTGCAGGAGAGAATAATGTACAAAACAGGACACGTAATGTACATTTTGCTCTAAGCATGGCACTAGACTTGGGGTTAAGGGGTCAATAAAATCAGAATGCTTTCTTCCCTTAGGAGCGTGAAGCTAAAAGCTAAAACTTTCATCGTCTACATAGCAGTGAGGGTCCGCATAACATATTTCATCAGGCCCATCACAGACATGGGCATATATTTCTTAAAGATTTCCACAAACAGAGCAACATTTAATTCTTAGAGCGTTGTGAGCATGTCCACCTACACAGACACCCAGTGTAGTATACACAGAACCGTGAGTACGTCTGTTGTCCACCCTTCTGTTCTTGTTCATGTTGGAGTATACCAGAGCCTTTATTCTGCTCCAAAAATGTCTTTTGAATTTGACATTATTTTTGTACAAGTAGAAATTTTGGCCTGATGGTGACACAAAAGGAAAATTTAAGGGGTCATGAAAAACAAATATTAATCATGCTCCATCGACCTTGAACATCTACAACAAATTTCATGAAAATGAGGCCACTTCTTTTTGAAGTGAACTTGTCATGCAAAATCGATGGGGATTTTTTTTACCTGCCCATGGCACAAGACTAAAGGTCACAAAAATCATTAGAAATCATTGTTCGAGTATCATGAAAATCTAAACCAGATTTGATATCAGTCTTATATTTGCCCTGAACCTGTTGACTAGAGCTCATTTACTGAAATAATTAAGTGTTTAATCGATTGGTCAATTGACAGAAAATTAATCAGCAACTATTTTGATAACTGAATAATCATTCAAGGGATTTTACAAGACAAAACGTCAAACATTGGGTTGTTTTGGCTTCTCAGTTGAGAGGAATTGCTGCTTTTCTTTATCCTGTGATGTTAGCTAAATATCTGTAGGTTTTCTGACTGTAGTTCAGTCAAAACGAGTAATTTGATGACCACCTAGACCGATTAATCAACATAATAATTGCATAAAGGTTGAAGAAACAGACTTTCAGATTTTTCTACTTTTCGGTCACACCAATAACTCACCAAAATACCTCCAGTAAATGTATTAAAATCCTGACCTGGACAAGTGGCTTAATGCAGGTGATGAATTAGATTGGATTAAGTAATTCGGGACTCCAAAGTGAGACATTTTCTCTGAATGACAGGATTAATAAGATGAACACACAGACAAACACACCATGCACTTAATTAAATAACAGCACTTTGATGACTCACACCTCCATCTGTGCAATATAAAAATGCGCGCCTATGACACAAGCGCACATACACCACAGTACGTGTCACATATTGTGTGCTACCTTATTTCTGTAGTGTAGGGATTATAACAGACAGGTTAAGAGAAAAGAGAGAAGACAGGGAAGAGACAGACACACATAATCTCATCACACACCATATACAGGCCTTTGGAGGGAGGGGTCTAGAGTGAGTGCATTCTGCAACAAAGGCGGTTACATAAGTCAAGAGGATTGTCCCTGCTTGTGAATGTGTGTGTTCATAGACATGTGTCATGCAGTGTGGAGGGCACATAGGCCGGCATGTATTCTGTTTCATCGCTGTGTGCCAGGCAAAGTGCCTATAGTGTGTGGACGGGGAAAAAAGAGTGAAGGAGTGCGAGCACGAAAAAGAAAGAGCGTCTCCCTCGCTCTGCTACTAATCCCCCCTGTCGCCCCGCCGCCTCTCTCTCGTGTACCATCTCTGTCATTTTTATCTCTACCGCCTCTCGGTCTGATCCCCCCCCTCTTATTTCATCGCTCTTCCAGGAGGCCTGCTAGGTAGCCCGACCATGACGACTGATATTCAGCACACACATACACATGCATGCACACAAAGATCATATTGTAACTACAGTTTGTGAGCTATGCGTATGCAAGCCTGGCAATATGGTGACACCTAAGTGCTGGCACCTCACTGATACTGTTCTATGAAACCAACAGATAATGACGGTGTGAGTGTGTGTGTGCATCTGAGTATATACATGTGTGTATACAGATTATCTGCAGCATGTTCATCATATGTCATGTCCTTTCTTTCCAGACATTATACATCACAGCATCCTCCAACAGGGTAGTTGACATTTCAATGGTTTTACTTCTCCATCTCTGCCTAACAGTGCACAGGAGGGATGATTCAAGTCAAATGTCTTTGCTGCTATGAAAGATATCAAATAACAAGCAAGTGATGATGTACACAGCTTCTCTAAAACTGTGGGCACAGTTTTCAGTTGTATTGTAGAGCACTATTCTGTAATGGTTTCTTAATGTTTTGCCCCCATATATGCACAATAAACGAGCTGGACAAATACTAAAAACACCGTTTATTATAATAATACACAATCAGAAAAGTACTAACTCAAAATATATCAAAGGACTGAGTCAACACATGAACAACTGAATTAATAATTTCAACAAAGCAGAACGTTTTAATAGATCACTCCACCCATTTAGCATTGTAATAACATTGTCATGCTCATGATCAACAGTTTAAAAAATATTAACATTGATGCAGCAGAACCAGAGATACTGATGTTTTTTTTCACACATTCTTCTTCCTTGTCAAAAACAAGCGCCTACATTACCCACAATGCAACTTGTATGACCAACAGTTTGGTCAGTGATGTGGGTGTGTTATGCTTGTTGCAGCTAATATAGCCTTGAGTGGCTAGCCTCTAACAAAGATGAGGAGCAGGCTTCTTCTTTCTAGCTCTAGCTCCCCAGCCTATTTCATCTTCAAACTTCATAGTCTTCAGCCCCAACCGATGCCAACTCAAATGACATTATTTGAGGCAATTTATGAAATTCCCCAAAGCTTCCCTGGAGCCACAAAAGGCCTTTTTTTACATGCAGTAGTACTCTCAAAAACCTGTAAACAGACTTTGAAGTATAAAATCAGTTCCCCCTTTAAAGTATATGTAACATTTCTGCATTAAGATGTCTAAAAGTGACTAGACCAATGTTTGTGTACTTACAGTATCCCAAATGTTTCTAACAATGTTCAAACCCAGAGATATCAAAATTTTATTCTAGCTAAAGGTGCATTTCCTTTGGTCACCTTGTCAATGGCGTCATATTGCAGGGCTATTGTATTGCAGTGCACATCGCAAACGTTTTATTAGTAGGCTACTAGTACTTTTAATAAAAAGTTATTTGCTTATGATGCTTTTACATTTCAACGGTACTGGCATTATTCACAAACTGCATATACTGACATTTATTTTGTGAATACATTTTACTGATGCAATATATGTACAAGTTCGTGCTGCGTTTGATCATCTCTTATTCTTTGCAGAGTTGCATCACATAGTTAATATGCTTTTAGGTAAGACATTCTGCTCTTAAATTATCATTCATTACCAAACTGCAGTAAAACATGCAATGGCTTTAATTGTATGTCAAAAAAAAGCCAATCATGTGGCAGTTGATCCTGGTTTCGGCTCTCTAGTCATACTGTATTCTAAAATGAGAGCACACAGTTATCCAAGATTACTACTTTCAAGTTGAACTAATCTATTTGCCCTCTGCATTCAAAGAACTAAGATAGATGAGGATTAAAAGATCATTCTGTGACCTGGCTAACGCTACATTATCCGGGATTAATTAAAGCTTCAACACATATTTTTCTACATGTTATTTAAGTGTCAAGATAATGGAGTATCATGTTTCTGTAGTTCTTTCCTATTGTTTTTGATATGCAGTAAAAATGTTATCAACAGATCAGATGAAATGAATGCAAATGATAATTAGAAAAAAAGGGATTTCAGAGTTAATCAACGTATGTATAACAGGACCAAGATGGAAGATATTTTTCCAAACAATGTTTGAACGAAATGTGAACCGACATTGATCTTATCAAATGTTTTGATAACATGCGCTTTTTTTTGCCATTCTATTTTGGACAATTCCTGGTTATTTTAAGCTTTGGCCAAGCATCAAATTAATTTTTCAGAGATGCACAGGAGCCATGGAAGCATTAATAGAAAGACCTCTGGGAATCTGAGCCCACAGGTTTTATTCAAAATGATTCAGGGAGTGTGTCTGAGCCCCAAAGCTGTCGTATCTGATCAGCGTCCAAATCACTGTTAGCAAACAAAACGATGTACTAACACAAATGGAAACAGACGCTCACATACCAATGTACTCATATGCTGACAGAGTTCTTACACACACACACACACACACGTACAACTGCATACATCTGTGTCTTACCTGGTTCTTCTACACACACTGGAGCTCAAGCTTCTTCATGTATAAAGAACATACACGTTATGTACAAACACCTATGAACACAATTCCAATAGACACACACACAAATACACTGCACACACACGCAGAACACAGCCTGCTACAATGGCCGTAGCCATTAAAAATGCATGGCAATGCAGCAACAGTTTCTAAAAATGAGCACCAGGGCCAGCTGCGGATCGGTACGCTGAGAACTGCCTACCGAATGAGAGACGGAATGGGAAATCTCTCTCACAATGTCACTTTAGTATTATAAAATACAAAACACTCTATATACTCTATAGTGGATAAAGTACACCATAGAGCTAATCACATTAAAAGCAGTCCTTGTTATATTGTGTGTGATTTAACGGTCAATGGAAGGGTTAACAGCGTGTGGGCTGGAGTGTGGGAGGGGGGGGGGTTGTTGTTATGGCGGCCATGTTTTTACTATTTGAAGTAACTTAGCTTGTTTCTTATTTCATCGTTTTAATAATACTTCATTCTCCATATTAGGTGTCACTCACTTATTGAATCTGCCTCCTTAAGTTCTCTTCACACTCACAGACCTAACGTACCTCTGCTGTAAACACATCAGTGTGCCTCGCTTCTTTCCGTCTCTCTCTCTCCCTGTAGGCTATGTCTGCTCCGGTGATTTCCTCCATCAGTAGTAAGCTATGTTGTATGTTGTAGAGCCGCCAAAACAAAAAACAGAACTCGTCTTCTGGACTTTTCCACACGTGATTCCGTTCACAACAGCAGCTGAGCTGCGTGTTGAAGACGTAGCCTTTCAAAACAAAACCCACGTGGTAGCTAATGATTGACATCTGACTGGTGTGTTCACTGTCGCTTTACTTGGTCTGCGTATGTAAAATATCCACCATGTCGTGACTTGTAACGAAAAAACTCTGTGTTTCTCTGATAAATGCTACAATGTGTCGCCCAACTTGGGCGGACCGCTGGAGTAAAGTCTATGTGTGGGAAACACTGAACTGTTGTGTTTTCGACACCTCCATGTTGTTAGTGAGTTGGTGAGTAGACCGCTGTGTGCAGACGCAGAGGGAGGGGCGGGGCTACGCGATGAGGTAGAGAGAGAGGAGCAAATGCTGGCAGGACTTTACACAAACATATTTATTAACTCAACATCAAACTATATCGGTATAAACGGTATTGTCTAATTTTATATCTCTTTTGAAATTATATCGCTGTACCTCATTATACCGATATACTGCCCAGCCCTAGTCTGTGGCAGTGCCAGCGAGGGTTAATGCACTCACTGTTGCAATCATCGACACCCGCGTCTAATGTGAAAGCAAAAGCCTTGCCAGGCACAAGACAGGAAGAGAAATCACACCAATAGACCCCAATCGAGGCTTAATGGGGGCCTAGTGGCACGGCTAGCTGAGACCTCTCGCACTGCCTGTTCATCATTCACTCCCGCTGCTGTCCGGGAGATGACAAGGGCTTCTGGCTTATCAAACAAATTAGCTGCTTCATCAGTGAAATGTAAGTGGTGATGCACAAGCTGCAAGGTTGTCCTTTCCTTCACACACTGTTCTTGTTATGAATCAAAGAAGTAAGAAGGAATAAGAGAGGATGCTCTGTGTATGGTTTAGTGGAGACGGGGGGGGATCTGCAGTGCTCCGTGTGCTGGGTGAGAAATAGTGGGCGTGTCCCGTCTCCTAGGGGTCTGACATTTCATCCTGCTCATGCAGCGGGCAAACAAGCAACATGTGGTGGCTTCTGCTTCGTCAGCAGTCTGATTCCAGGTGGGGTGAGGAGCCAGTTGTTTTCCTTCCAATCTCTGCAAGCCCTACCCACACAACACCGGGACTGTGAGTCACAGAGCTGAATGTCTGCGACCACTTTGGCTCCACTCTGTATGCAGACACTCCCACAAGTACACTCTATCTCCTTCTAATTTCTCTTCCTCCTCTTCACTTTTCTAAACTTAGATGCAACTTCGTCAGTCTGCAGTGATTTCATGCCTCCACTCTTCCTGTTGCTTTCCCTCCTGTCTCCTGTAGCTGCAGGGATTCAGGCCTAGTTGTGCTGCACTGAATGACAAACCAAGGACACATCTGCAGCACTTTAAGGTATTTGTATCTTAACAGATTTGCACCATGTTGATGCTATTCTAGAAGTCTCCTGCGTTGTAAAAGGGAAGAACAATCACAGCATACATCCCTCCTGCTGGTCTGCCAACTCCCACTCTGGATGATGTTAAAGCAAACAGACACAATGTACTGTAGAGATTTGTCTTGGCACAAACGTTAAGTGTAACTCCCTTCTTATTCTCGACCCCCCTCCTCCCCTGATGTCCCCTGAAGTCCTGAGACCCATTTTGCCCTTCCCCCGCTGTTCCCACATTTCACATCACAACATAATCCACATTCTGCTTCAATCAGACGGAAGAGTACAAACAGCCCCTCGGCCACTCACATTCTACACACAGACACACATGCTGGACATACAGTACATAAAACTCGTACGTACTTAAATATAGCCCTATATCACACACACAAACAGGCTGAGAGCTGAGGAGGGGGGGAAGGGCATTAAAGCCTGAGTCATCACGTCATGCGACACATGTGTGTCTTTCCTGCAGGCGCTCAGTATGGCTGCATGCTAAAGGGCAGTGTACAGAGGAGCAACAGGAGGATAAATATCATCGCAGCTACCAGCAGGGCAGGGGAAGGCAAACGTCAAAATTTGCGTAGCTCTTATTGACAAGCAAATGCGCTGCCAAGTCCTGGGCAGAATCACAGCCTCAGCTGGCTAAAGTTAGTCTAGGACATTGGCTTTACTCAAGCAAAATCCATTATAAATGTCATTTATTTAGGCTGGCAGCAGTGAGCCTTAAATCACTGAGCGGATATTTAGAGCCCCTCTGTTGGGCTGGGGAAAATTTCTATTATTTGTTTGTGACGCCAGTGTCAGCAGGAGGAAACAAAAACGCTGCAGGCCCACGATGGGTTGTCTGTCGAGGGAGACAAAATAAATGGCAGATCCCAAAGTGAGGCTGTGATGAAACTGAGCTCAGCTGTGTTTACACTAAAAGTGATCATTTGTGGGTTCAGCTCAGCACACACACACACTTTGTCCTCAACAGGCGCTGGGGTTGAAGCTGCTTCAAGCATCGTGGTGTACCAGTTTGTTTCCTGACACATACGACACAAAGATTTCTCCCAAAAATTCTAATTATATTAAATTTAAATAACAACAACTTAACTCACATAACAAATAATTTTTTCCTTGCAAGTGCAAATGAGTGAATTTGGAGAATTTGAAATTCACATCGTTTATATAATCTATAAACCTGTAATGACCACTTGTGGGCAGCGGTAACAAGCTGGCATGAAAACAACACTGATATGGCACACTTGTTGGCGAACAGCTGCTTATTCACACTTCTGTCAGATAAGGAACAACATTAGCATTCAGTTGGAGTCTTATTTCTGTCCATCTAACGAAAACCTAAACAATTACTAAAAAGATGCTGTTAAGCGCCATAGAGCTATAGAGTGACGTGATCCATTGTTAATGTAGAAATATTGATTATAGCAGCGTTAAAGAGTAGTTAAACACAAAAAGATTTTTTAAGCCATTACAACATTTATAGAGGAAAAGTTAATATTGTTTGGGTCTGAATTCCCTGAATTGTACAACACAAGTTTACACTTGTATTGAGACCTCGGGAAGAAAGCCCTATCTTGGAAACACATTTCCAACCAAGTAGGCAAATCAGGTGTGTTTTAACAGGTAGCTTGTAGGTAGATAATATGTGTAGCCTATATGATAGCTGTTACACTGGGCTGTCTGATTGGCCTGGTTTAGTTTAGGTATCTGTGAGTTTTGTTCATTGGTCTGTTCAGTATCTGTTGTTTAGTATGTGTTTTGAGTTCCAGTTGGATTCTTGCCTTGTGTTTTGAAACTTGTTAGTATCTGTCTGTTTTCCCCTGCTGTCTCTCTGCCTGCCTGTCTGCTGTCTTTATTAGTATCACCTGTTTGTGTTCCCGCCCTCCTCATTAGCCAGTGCTTAAATGTGTGTGACTTCTGTTCAGCTGTTGCTGGTTCGTTGTATGTTCGTCAACTGCCGTGTGTCTCACTTGCCTGCCTGTTTCTGCCTCATTTTTGGATTACCCTTTGTTGAATTCTGGACTCTGCTGTAAGTTCTGTGGGCTTAAATAAATACCCAGAAACTGTACCTGCTCTGCCTTTGTGTCCTGCATTTGGGTCCTAAAACCTGTTACTGCCAGCACACGACAAATCCTGACAATACTTTAGGTCTGTTATGTGGTTTACAAAGTGTCCCACCTCCAAAGCTTTACAGACCTATAAAAGTTTCTTTTCTGAGGTAAAAGGAAACTCTGCTTACTCTGCTCTGTCTTCTGTGTGTTCCCCGAACACCTAGTCAGATGTGCGCTAACCCCAGCACAGCTTGAATTACATGTGTCTGAAGGGCTTTAAATGCCCTCGTTTGGTTTGGAAATTTAACCAATATTGGAAAGATGACTCCACCCAGTCTGACATCATTCTAAAGATTTCTAGGTGGTTTTACCTAAGACCCTTACTGTTAGATGATGAATATGCCACAACCCCTGACACCTCCTGATTCCGCACGAAATTGCGTGTAGAAGGCAGGGACCGGCTGAAAGGCAGTCTTTGGTTATTCTTAAAATGCAGTTTCAGAGGTCTTTCTACCTTGATTAGAAATAACCATGAGTGGAACAAATGACCGTGCCAAATATTATCTTGAGGTAAACATCACAAGCAATTTGTTAGGCTCTCATGCTAATGTAAACACTAGCTAACATTTATTTTGGAACAAGGAGCATGTGCTGCAAGGTGGGCAGTCCTCGCCTCCGCTTGACAGGATTTGGTGCAGTTAAAAGTGAAGTAGAAAGTGAAATCTCTAGTTAAAGTACATATTCCATAATATACCCATAAGCAACTTTACCCACTCGGCCACACTGGCAATCTAGGCTTGTTAGCTACAGCTGACAGAGACACTAATATTCTCCAGCTGGAGTTGGTTTAGTTGAGTATGTAGAAATTTGCCTTTAGCAAAGAAGGTAAAAAAAGCATGAAACAGTCTGACTCAAATTGTGTAATACTACATCTGGGACTTACACTTTTAAGGAACAAAAGTATAGAAAAATTTGTGTCTACCATAACAGATGGCTCACCTGGACGCACATTTTGCTGGACACTAAATCCTTTCTGAGGCTAAATGCAAATAAATATAGAACCACGGGCAAGGACACTCACCTACTGTATAAAAGCAGCTGAAATCACATACAGCTCAGTCTCTGTCTGCAAGAGCCTTGGTACACACGTACATCCACATCTCTGCACACACAAACCTGGTGACAGGCAATTCCTCAAGGTCTGGTACCTTGGGAACCTCTCTGTCGTTCCTCCTCTGTGTGTGTGACTGTGTGTTCAGAGCCGTGTGTGTGTGTGTGTGCAAGCAGAGGACCTTGCAGACAGAGACAGAGTGCCTAGATTTTAGTAAGGTCATAACCAACCATTTACACAGCCCACGGCCATTAGGTGCTCATGGTTTGTCGTCTGTGCGCCTTCAAACCACAACCGTCTCTGTCTCAGCAACACAGGTAAGGATTGCTGCAAAGGTACAATCTTATTCTGAGCTAGTACCTGACTAACAGAAACAATATAAAGTAGCATAACAATATCACATCAAACAGTACTGGAAAAACAAGATACTGGAGAAGAATATGAGTGCTCCACAGCTCAGTAAGTCAGTGGTGCAGGCTGCCAGGCTAAAGAGCGCTTTCACTCATTTGTTATGTAACATTAGTCCTGAAACAACAATCGATAAGTCCTTCACCTGACAATTAAGCAACAAGTATTTTAATAAGCAAACGAAAATGCCAGACATTTGCTGGTTCCAGGTTCTCAAATGTAAGGGATTGGCTGCTTTGTATATGAAATACCTTTAGGTGTTTGAAAAAACAATCCAGTTGAAGACTTCACCCTGGGCTCTGAAAATAGGACATTTTTTAACACTTTCTGACATTTAATAGACTAAACAATGAGTTAATTGAAAACAATCAATAGATTTTGGCACTCAATCTAGAGAATAAAAGATTATTAAATGTCCAGCCAATAGGAGAAGGCCAGTTCAATAGCTCACGTTTCACCTATAATCATGGTTACACAAAGATTAGGATTTCTTTGCCCTTAACTCCACGACTACTACGTATGAGGACATGCAGCCATTTTTTAGGCTCGAGGTATCGATGGAGAGCAAGCACGTGCAAACCTTCAAACTCACCTTCAAACTTGCATGCATACTTTTTATGCCCTGCAATGTTTTGTACACAGAATGCCAAATATCCCATCATCATGAGAGCACATCCTAACATTTTGTACCCCTACACGTACAGCGTAGATGATCTTATTAGATATCGGCATACCTCACTGCATAAATGTGTGCATTAATGACAAAACAAGCTCTGTAATGCTTTATCGAATGAACATGAGGATCATAATAATACCACCCGTAATGTAAAAGATAAGAGAGAAGAGTTTGTTAATTAATTATACTTAACTGATCATGATGGTTGTGGTAGGGCATGAAGTGCATGTGGTGAACATTAAAATACACATAAGCTCTTGAAACATATTCTTGTGTATGTTTGGATAAGACACTTGGAAGAGAAGATGGTTACAGTAACAAATGATAAGAAAGCATATAAAACATTAAATTGGGGATGGAGTAAACCCCTCTAAGACAGTGGAAGATTACCTACAGTCGCAAGACAAAAATAATGAGTTGTAGAAAATCAGCAGGGGGACCAGAAGCACAATGAAATCCTATTAGAAAAATCCCACAATCTTAAAGCAACTCAACAATCTTATCCCTGGGAACGTGAATTATAGAAAATAGATTTTAAAACAGCATGTGGTATAACATGAGAGGAAGTAAGACGAAGAATAAATGAGGGAAGAACCCCGTTCACAGTTATTTCAGCAGTGTGGCCCTGTGGAGACCTAGAGGTCACGTGAAGGACGGGGAGAAAAGCAAGACGACAAAATCTTTATGCTTCACAGCATTCTGTAAGCCAGTCACCTTACAAGCACCAGAGGGACTGTGCCAACCTGACAGCGAGAGTTAGGCTCAACCCTGCCACACTTCCACACCTCAAAAAACCATGTGAGGCAAAACCACCAAGTGCCAGCCATCAACACTAATGTTAAATAAGCACCTGAGAAGGGATTCTTTTATTTTTAGCCTTTTTTTGCCTCATCAAATGCAGTTTTTCTTCAGTCAAGGAGACACCTTTGAGTCTGTCAAGTCACCTTGAGACTAAACAGGAACAGTTACACAGTTATGATGTTTTCCTACACAAAACCTACATTTCACTTTAAAATTCAGTTCCTTCACTATACAGCAGGAAACATAGAAGGCATCCGCCCGAGACCTGTGGACGAACATGTACTTACAGACCAGATGTCACTACTCAACAATGCCCCAGCTTGGGGTGTGTATACCAAAGCTAATTGAAAGGCATCGCATTTCTCATTCAACCTCAAAAATGCATTTAAATTGATATCATATGACTAGTTCTGTGTCACTGTCATGTACGATTTGATACATGACAGTGACATTTCACTAAGGAGCTAGATTAACAGCATGTATGATGAATTGATATTTATATCACTAGACAAGCGAGAGCTATACATACATGCCATAATCTGCTCAGGGCAAGTTGAAAAAACAATAAGCAGCACTTGACAATCTCCCCTATTTATAGACAGAAGGCAACCAGTGTCATTTGTTTTAGTTTTGACAGTTGTTAAGAAATTGCAATTAACATTATTTTAGAAATACTAGCATTTATTCTTTGGGGAGTTCATCTTATGATAAAGAAAGCCTTAGACTTACAAATACCACAATTTGAAATCAATAGGATTCATAGTGTTACCACATGCTAATGCACACATACCATGACTCCCAAATCAGACGCTGTACACAATGACACCGAATAAATTCAATAGCGTGCACAGGCTCGGCTTTGGAAACATGACTCTCAATGTTGAGGGACATCTGTGGTATAGGGACTGGACAGTGGTCAAAATGTTTGGTCATTTTGCCAACTCAGGATGTGGCCTGGAGGTCAGTGCTCCCGCCTTGTAACCGTTCGAGTCCACCTCTCCACAATCAAACACGCTGCTGGGGTGGTGATGGTACAGTGGACAAGACGCATGCCTTTGGTGTGAGAGACCCAGGTTGTAATGTAATGGTCATGAGAGTTCTGTTACAGTATATACAGCATATTGACCAGGACTACTATGAGAGCAAATCGATACAGAAGGTACACGGGCCACACAAATGACCCCAGCAATGCTGAAGGGCAGTTGTGGGAAGTAAATCCTGTCATAAATCAGGAGGACAGCACTGTGTGTCACTCTCTGCAAGGCAGAGGGGGTGCAAAATCACTACAATCACCAGTATCTCCTCCAAACACTTAAAGGATAATTCCGGTCTGGGTTTTATTTTTGTAATTACTGTATTTATAATTATAACACTGTACGCACTTAAGGTATTTGTTATAGAAATTATTGGGAGCAGGCCAACTCTTTTTTTTTCAGACAATCTCAGGAATCACAGGATGTCTTACGTGCCATCGTTTATTGAAGTGGAGTTGAAGACAGTTCAGCACCAAGACCAAATCTGAAGATTTCCTCTTGGTCCACAATATTTATCCCTCTGCTGTTCCATAGATTATAGGGAGTATCCTTACAAGGTCAGTCTCTGATGCCTTACCTAATCTACATTGGTGGCTGGAGGTTACATGCATTACATTCTAAAGAGAGCCAGCCACTCTGTCTGTAATGAAACAAAATAAAGTTAATCTTGACCTTGGGTTACCCAGGAAATTGATCACAGAGTGCATCCTTATCAAGGCAGCTGTGGCAGATAGACAGTCAAACCAACAGACGGAGAGGAGGGACAGAGTCTGGCCAACTGTCACCTTTGGTTTACTTTAGCTCAGCAAATGACCCCATCACGAACTGGCGAAACCTGTGTGATATTACCCTTAATGAAGGAAAAAATCCTTCACAAAAATTTGGGATCGAGGCAAAGTTGTTACAATGAAGTTAGACAGAGCAGTTAACAAATGCTCAGATGATCCGATTTATTTAGAACTAAAACTGAGAGTACACCTGAAATGTTGTCAGTAATCTGTCATCGCACAGAACAAAGTCCAACATCTCTGAATTGACCCTTCGCTAAGCCCCGTCCTCCATAGTTACTGTTTCTAAGTCCGACAAACTGTCGGCACTGCCACTGTCTTACTGCACTCCCCGGAGAAATATTTTCAAATTTGTTGGAAAAAGTGTTCTCAGAAAGAAGCAGACAGTTTTGCAGTTGCATTATACATTTGAAGGTTGTATTCAGGCTGTCAGACGGACTCAAACTTGCTCAGACGGACGTGAAAAAAATGAAAGAGAGAAGCTAAAGCCTACCGATCACACAGTGCAAGTGAACCACTGCATCCCTGACGACTGAGACAAAAGTCAACGGTATTGAGGATGAACACTGCTTCTGTAAAGCTGGGTAGGCACCTATTCATTATTACAATCATTAAAGAGCAGAACAGTAGGGCTTTATTACGTTACATTCAGTAGGAAGTTAGCTAGCGTTACCTAACTAACATTACATTAGGAACAACCCACAGCCGACATTTTACTGGATTTATTTTAGGTTTGGAAAGACAATAAATCATACTTCTTCTATCAACCTCTCTGGGTAGCGACTGTAACTATTGCAAGTGCCCCAGGAACAGCGTTTGACCAGATCTTAGAAAAATACGGCAGAAGAAAGCTAGAAAACAACTCATTACAGTCAATGGAGTGCAGCCATGAAAGTGTTGAACCTCAGTTAAAGCGAGTCCTAAACTGTGCTGTGATTAGCCAGCTGTGTATTCGGGGCGTGGCTTAGCGAAGGGTCAATTGTGCCCGCTGACAGCCGTTTCCACCAGGTGGAGAAACAGTCGACCAATCAGAGCTTAAAGTTAAATACTGCAACATCTCACGGTTCTCAACAACTTCTATCTGTAATGATGCAAATGTTTAATGTAAAATGATGCCTACAGAAGGAAGAAGAAGATGCAGCGTCCATCATCGGGTCTGATGTCAATTTTGAAAGCATTTTTTGTTATTTCGTGTTTGCTTTCAATTAATTCTACCTAATTAGCGCTTCACATCATTATGACAAGCAATCTCAGAGCAGCAAACACTATATAATTTGCATGGTCTAAACATTATAGCTCCACTCATCCACAAGCCAGAATAGAGCCAACCATCAACCAGTGCAATAGGTACGCCCTCTGAGTGTATAGTATGTGTACAAATCGGAGCCAGCCAGCCCCTACTTATCTGTCTGTTGGGAATAATTAGTGCAGAGGTTGGTGACTTATTTTTGTATGCAGGCAGTGTTTTTTGAACATTAATTCTTTCCTCCTGTATCAAAGTTAAATAAATGTTAAATGTGTCTTTGGTTAAATGATTATCCTAATTTACAAAACAAAAAAACCTTGATGACAGGGCCAAAAACACACAGTTCACAGATAAAACATCTTTAGTATTCATCCGCAACAGCAGCCCTCGCTGTTAACCTTTCTCCAGGTCATCAAGATTACTTGTCCTCCAATAATATTGCTTCTAGTGAACAAAAACGTCACATGGCTTCCTGGATTGTGATGACTCCCTGGAGGAAATGGAGGACTATCACTTCTTGCAAGACAGTAGCTCATAGAGATAAGGGACAGGGAGCAAGAGTAGTAAAAGCTGGAGTTAAATGTACACAAAATTATTGAAGAGAAGCAACATGGCAGCACAACTTTAATCATCCTAAACCCAGATTCCATTTGTGGCTTGTCAAGGCTAAAGGACTTAAGCAGGACACACTGTCAGAATATTGGACAGAGAGACGCAGCAACTACATTGTTGTGGTACTGATGTTGCAAAATTTGTTTTCCAATTCTCAGAACTGGTAAAAAGGAGGAAGCTGAGTGCTCTTGGAGAGCATGAAAGATGAAACCCAATACACAAGGGGTCTTTGATTAAGAGTACTTCACTACAGTAAACAGGTACATGCGTGCAAAAATTCTGAGGCCTGCAAACACACATTCGTTGTCCCAGGAATGGTGTAAAGTTAATGTGCACTGAACTGACATGAAAGCGACATGTCTGCAGCTCTCTGGTGACCTCACCACGGACTCTTTTAAGATTTTTTTTAAAATACCATCTGGCAGACACAAGCAGACTCCTTCAACCCACACACAAGCCTCATTAAACTCTCACATCAGATGCAATGAGATGACTTAATTTCAAACTCTTCTCTCTTTTTTCTCTTCCCCAATCCTTATCCCACTTGTGCGAAAAGTAAAATGAGGTCAAGTGGGATGAGACACTAATCCCTCTCGATTTTGTGCGATACCTCTCCTCTTTCCCAGCCGTTCATCTGCCATATGCTACTGGTAGGTAACCCACCAACCACTGACACAGGATTGACACACTAAGGAATATTCCTAGATATCACCACAAGAGCACAGACGCAGCATTGCAAGTTTTATATAGTTAAAAGTTTTCCGTCACTCAAACATAAAACATACTATATAGAACACAGTGGCGGCAGCAGCAGCTTAACTCCTTTGATTATACTATTGCTGTCTCAGTCAGCCTCGACTTTGCTGCGCCAAGCTCCAGCACATTGCATAACTGAACACAAACACATAACCCCAGGCTCGGTCTGCACTGTGGAGAGCCATCTAGAAGAGTCAACTTGCAACTGGCAACCCCAGTGAGGAGAAAGCAAAAAGGGGGAAGAGAAATGAGATGCACCAAAACAGATAAAAAGAATAAACAAATGATCTGTGACCTGAAAAGAGTCTCCCACACTCTTTACGCAACAGACTGGAAAGATAGCGCGATCGCATGCACTTTTTTCACCATTTACATTTCCTCGGTCTCTGAAGATGCTGAAGACATACAAAAAGAAGGAGCCAGTGAGTCACCGTAATCACTCATTACAATCAAAATCAATTACCATCAACACAGACATGTAAATTATATACAGCCAGTGTGTTGTGAATGGCATTAGTGGCATCTTTGAATTAATTTAAGAGCATATATCACATTAGAAACTCCCATCAAACTTGGCTCACAAAGAGAAATATGCATGCACACACTGTAAAGCTCTCTAGAGATTGTAAGCTCCAATTGAACACTTTCATCTGTATGTACTATGTCAATGAAATTCCAACATCTTGTGCTGAGCTACAATTTCTATTTAATTTCCCATTCAGTAGTCCAGTTAGAGGACTCATGGCTCAGTGAGGTTCTCCTGTGACTGTAGACTTAGCTTGGAGGATAGCACAGTTACTGAGTGAATCAGAAGGAAGATAATGACAAAGATATGTCATAGTCAATCTGTGCTACGACCAAAAGCTGCACAGGGCCACTGCCAGTCACAGCAGTTACTGCAAAGCTTTGTATATATGTGTGTGTGTGTGTGTGTGTGTGTGTGTGTGTGTGTGTGTGTGTGTGTGTGTGGTTGTCTCTGCAAACATGTGTGCACCACTGTCCCCCTGCATGTGCAAAGGTTTGCCCTTCTACGTATGTCGGTACACATACAGTATTTGTGTGTGCACATTCACTAACATTTGTATAAGTCTTCTTCCATCATATGCTTGTGTGTGTGTGTGTTTCCTCCTGCCATTTCAGAATGTCTATCCTGAAATAATAACTCTGTGTGTGTTTGTGCCCCCATTTGTATGTGTGAGTCCTATGATGTCCTGCGCCTGCCGATGAGATAATCTGGCAGAGCATGGAGTGACAATTTGATCTATTGCTGGCTCACAGGGAGTCTCTGAGTTATAGTGCTGCCATCTCCCCTGGCCACCACCAGTAAAGAGCCATCTCTCCGCAGAGGTGTGCCGCCTCATTGTTACACATGCAGCTGCAGACCACCCAGCAAACAGACACGCACACAAAAATACATCTACACACACACAGATGACTCGAGTTTGATGACAGTAAGCTGGCAAAATCACCCTATAAGGCCCCAGCACCATGTTTTCAGTCAGGGAGTGAACGAATCTCCCACTACATAGTGCCAATTTCCACCTACATTATGTCTGCCTTTAACACACAAACTGAACCAGCAGAGTATACATTTCAATTATAAAGGGTGGTAACTTTTTCCTATAAAAAAAGAACAACTCTTGTTTACACCCTAGATAGATTCTGTCCAAATACTAGATATTGGTTATTAAAAGCATGGGATACAAGTTCAGGTATTGCTGGAAATCTGTCAATTCCATTGTTATAAGATACATTACTGTGGTTTGACGAATAAATATGTCAGACCAACCAGTGCATTAGTATTTACTGTTGTTTTAAGCAAGCAGCCATACAAGAAATTACAGTCCAAAATTTGGAGGTTTTTTTAGGTTTTTGACACTCAGTTTCTCGGATGCCTTTTGGTTGGTACTCAAAAGCTATTGAGCCATTACCACCCAATGAATCTATGAATGAATAGATCAATTAACATCATATTTAGGTCTGATGAAGGCTCATAATATTACATTACGTGGCTGATACACAGATGCAGCTCATTAGCCCCACTTTTTTTGTCTGTTGCCGCTGGCTTTATGATACAAATGCTCCATGTCAACAACCTGCTGTGGATGTTGTTTAACAAGTACCAACATTAAACTAATGGCCAAAGAGATCTTGTGTTTGGTTTGAGCCATATTATATAAACTGAGTATCATCATTGCAACATTTTTAACTTGGAAAATAAAGGACATACAGACCAAGATGGGATGTTCCTTCCACTTTTTTCAGGCCTACCTCATATCACAAACTGCCTCAACACAAGCACGAGCTTTTTTCTTTCAGCATTTTACAACACAGCATTTATGCTTATTATTATAACTACACTGCTAATCCCGATGGATAGCTAATATGCACGGACTGCTTGCACAGCAAAACCTGTTTTTACGAATGCTCGCAACTTCTTTTCGCTGCTGGGATATTGTACAGAAAACAACTGATAGCAGTGTGTGCATGCACTTGGGCATATCTGTCTCAGTGCATTACCACACACAGATCAATAAGGATTCTATTCTTGGCCATTAGATCTTGAAGCAGGGGATAGCCTGCCTCTCTTGCTCTTTCCAATCCATTCCCTCTCTCTGCTCTCCCTCGCCTGTCCGCTCCGCTGGCTCTCCTGCCACCAACCTCTTTCTCTATTCCCCTCGTCCCCTCCTCCAGAAAACACCAAAGGGACATTGTCATCTTCCCAGCTGGACAGTGGAAGCAGCAGCAGAGTCAGTGGCGAGCATCAAACACGGGACAGTTTTGGGGGGGATCACAGAAGTGATTGGCTTTATGGCTGGAGGGATCAGACGTCTCCTCGGAGGATTCATGCACACACGCAGGCATGTGCGCACGTATTCACTCGCACGCATGTACACAGCCACACACACACCCTGTTCCTGCTGTAATTCTCAGTCCTCTGCCACGCTGCCAGGCTGAGGCCCTTGATCTGCCACTTCCTGTAATCCTCCATGGGAGAGAGGTGCAGCCAAATGCCCTGGCAGGCCAGCCAGGCAAACAAATACACACACACACAAACATGAATTGACGCCAATAGTCACTACTTGCCACTAACTGGAAAGATACTTACCTTCAGGACATAGATGTGTATTAGCGCAGGAGTCGCAGGACGCCACAAAACATGACACCTGCTAAAACTTTAGCTAAAATACGGAAAAATATGAATCGTGAAATCTCCATTATGCCCCCTTCATCTGTGCCACTGTAGTATCGTTGTCATCAGATAAAGAGACAGGGCTGACTAAACAGCAAATGACACAGGAAGAGAAGCAGCACCAAAGAATAGATGGATGACTCACAATTCACCTTCCCCTGACTGAGATAAGACTCTATCTGATGCACATCACTCAAACACACGTGAGATTCCTCTGTTTGTTCAATTTCAAAGTGACCAGTTTCAGCCAGTAGGAACCATCTGACAACATCATTTCATCCGAACTCAGGATCGTCTGTGGGAAAATACATTTTCATCTCTAAGCTGATTGGTTATAGGCTTCTTTTACAGCATGAGTACAGCTTTTTTTCTCACTCCGAGTTTACCCAGTCTGGAGCTCACAAGAGTAATGTACCAGCCCGCAAGACATAAGCCCCATTAAGCTTATTCACCAGTTCCTGCATCAGCCCTAACATAGTACTTCCACCAAGGAAGGGATTTCATCGCCTATCTTCTAATACATGTGTACCGCCAACAGAATTTGCTCTGCGTTTGCAGGAAGAAATGCATGGTTTCTGTTTCTATCTTTAAATCTTTAGGAAATTCCAGTCATCTCCAGAAAAAGCGGTAGATCATATCTTCTGTCTCCCTCATTCTGCTTTTAAGAAGAACAGAGAAGATACGAAAGGTAAATGGACTCCATCTGGTAAACATGACTCTGTAGACTCTATTCCCATCCTCCTCTGCCTGAGTGTCTATGTTTTTATCCTCACCATTCCAGCACAGGTGAACGAAACAGAGTCAGAGCCATAGCTGCCAGCAGGTGGGAACGAGGGACAGCCAGGCAAACTCTTTATCACAACGTAATGAGCTGGCAAAGGGTTGTCGGACAGGCAGGAGAACACATGGAGGACCTGTAAAAGCAGCCTGACACAAGCGAGCACGCGGGCGTTCTCTGAAGCTATACGACTCCCCACGGTGCCATTTCAGCACAAGCTGTTGTCCCCGTTTGTGTAAACGTCCTCATATTGCAAAGAAGCCGACCAACCACTCACTTCTCCGGCTGAACTGCAGCACATACTTCAGCCTGTGCCGCTAAATGTGAACTTTTCAGTGACATTTCTGATGACTTAAAGTGTGTGAGCAATTGTGCAACAGTGTGGCAATGTCAATAACAGCAACCGAAATATGGGATTCAAGAGATACTGAGTCAAGCTTGTTCTTGGTCTATGGTTTAAGCAAGGTCTTCCCATGTGACAACATCCGGGACTTGTACTTTAAAAGTAAAGACAAATCAAAGATTTAATTTCTGATCCTGAAGCTCATAAGGACATACAGAGGTCAAAGTGGCAATCCATGAATGCTACCGAAAACATTCTACTTCGACATCTGACTGTGGCAGCTCGGGCATCTGTCCACTTACCTGCTGTTGCCTGCCAAGGATGCAGGTACCAAAACGAGCTGCGACAGGTCACGGTAACCTAAAACAGCTCAATGGCAACTGAAAGGATACAATCTGAGAGCCCCACTCTGGGTGCCGATGGCCAGTATCTTCTGCACGGGGTCAAAAGCCATGGACGACGGCTGATAGGGAAATCCATGACGGACAGTCTGAGAGATGTGCAGAAAAATGAAAACAGAGAACGTGTTAGAGACTATATCAATTTGCATTTCACAGCAGGGGTGTTGTTTTGTCAAAGGATGTCACACACATGATATTGGTAAACAAATAGCCAGGATGGATGCCGAAAGTGTGGAAAAAGGAACAAGGAAACAGAAATGTAAAGCCTGAAATTCCGCAGACAAGAGAAAATGGAAGGAACAAATTCTCTTTCTTAGCATGGTTACCCTGTTCCTCGTTGATATTTGGCTTAGCCATTCAGGATCATTTTATAATCATGGGCCTATTTTGAGATTTCTCTCTTTTTATCTCATTTTCCTTCTCTCACCGCCTCCCACATGAAGTCGTGATTACTCTGAAGTCTGAAAATAAAAAACATGGAAAACACATCAATAAGGAGCATTTGGTTATGATTTGTTGCAGGGCCTTCTATTGGAGAGCATTGCACTGTCAGATGTTTCTGTTTTTTTGTCCACCCTCGGTATATTCCTGTGTGTGTAACTGTAGCTTTATGGTATAAGTCAGCCGGTGGTGGGCTGTTGGATTTGTTTGCTTAGCGGCAGAAGGCTAAAGCACGTTACATAAGAAGCACTCAGTGCAGCAAAGACACCTGCCTTCCCTGCAGAGAAACATTACACAGAGTTTCTGTCCAGACAGACAGTAAAGGTGCAGGAAGGAGGATGGAGCCTAGTTCAAAAAGACTTTAATCAGATGTCTGGCTGTTGACAGACATATTTAGGCTGTAGTGTCAATTAAACCTGTAATCTTTCCAGCCACTAAACCACAATATCCCCTAAGCCCTGGGGTGTGTTGACTTGACTCTAGCTAATGTTATCTAGTTTTCTAGTCTCTATTATTTTAGGCACTCTGGCGGATTACTTCTTACTATTATTGAGATCATTGCCGTTTGGCTTTCGGTTGGTTGCTGGTGTCTCTAAAACTGCCAAGGACAACCATCATATGACTCTTCCACGGTGCTGGCAATGTCACTGCGGTAACTACCAGACCTAAGAGTTTTGTTTTTTTAGCACCATGTCCAATTAGAAAAACAATCGCACAAGCCTGCATTTCAGAGAGCTATTAAAGTCTACAAGTACCTGATAAACCTATTAGTAATTCTACAGTTGGAAACCTTAAAAATAATCCACAAACTGTTGCTGTAATTGTGTACGTTAAATATGTGGGGGAATCAATAGCGAGTGCACAATGGTGTCTATGAAAAAGGCCACCAAACCATTACGGCACAATTGGGGAAATCCTGATTTAAAGATATGACACATGTCGCACGTGCAGCTTGTAAATTGCATGAGTGTTTATTAATCCTGTCCATTGTTGTGGCCAATTCAGACAGAGGAGGGAAAACCATTTTCCTTTCAAACAGGCCCCCACTTACTTGAGGCGCCATCAGTCCCCAATGGATCAGTGATCTGGGGGTAACATAGTATGTGTTTGAGTGTGTGTGTGTATGTGTGTGTGTGTGTGTGTGCATACATGAGGGAAGCTGAGCAAGAGAGACAGTTAAGAGAGGAGTGTGAGAGGTGTGTCTGTGAGAGGGAGAAAGGGGATAGACAGACACTGCAAGGAAAGGACAACAGCAAAAGGGGAAGACACACGCTCACATATGCATACATAAACCAGAAACTAGGTTTTGCTAATCCAAACCCAGCAGATTATGCAAGAGGGGATCAGTTTGGCCCAATCTCTCAATATGAGAGTTCATGCCAAGCACACATCCAGCAAACAATGGCATTATAATACCCAGTGTGACCATACCCTGAATAACTAGTTGCTTTGAGAAATTTCTTGGCAAAATTTAAACACAAATATGTGCAGCCATATGGGAATTTAGTAATCTGTACTGTCCTCTTGTTAGTGCGCACTCGCCGTACAGTATGCGCATTGTAGTTAGATATGTCATTGGCTACCTACCATGCCTTAGACAAGCACAGAGCGCTTTTATGATTCTCTTTCTAAAAGAGATTCTTGCCAAATGTTAAATAAACCTTCAGCCAGCAGGTGCTCGTTATAGTTTAGAAGACGACAACGGAGCAAAATGCTTAGCCCATTAATTAATTTATTGTGTGGGGCTCACTCGCAGTCGCACCAGCTGTGTCCTGAGATGGGATGCGCACAGTACAAACTGTGACTTGTGAATAATAATAATTAAAATAAATGAATAAATAAAGGACTACATGCGAAAGGGAATGAAAACAGCTGTGTAGTAAAATCATCAGGCTCGCCCACCTTGCAGAGCTGGAAATGGTCGGACTGGATGGTCTCCTGGATCAGATGGTTCTCCTGTGGCCCCACTTGGACAGACGGGGTGGAGGAGGACACCTCTTTCAAGCCGTCCAGCACCTTCCTGATGTTGAACTTCTTCATTTTCGGACTACAGAGCACAGAATTGAGATCACCCGTAAAAGATAAAGGGGATAGTCACTTTCTCCCTCACACACAAACACACACACGCTCTCTCTCTCTCTCTTCTGATTTCCTCTGTTAATCTCACATTTTAGTGCTTGTTTTTTAGCGCAGTCTCCATGCTGAAAAGCTCTGGCGCGCACCGCACAGGTTCGCTTCTTGACGTGGAGATTTGGAGACGGACTGCTGGGATGTTAGGGTGCGTCGGTGTAATTCGCTCCGTGCTGTGCCCCACTGCGTCTCGGTGGCTCCGCTCTTCTTCTCGGCTTGCCTCCCCTCCCCTCTCGGCTGTGTGCGCCGCTCAGCCAAGGCGGAAACGCAGCGCAGTGGTGCTGCTGCTGCTGCTGCTGCTGCTGACGCTCTTGCGCATGTCTGACAGAGCAAAGGCTTCAACACAAATCCCGCCACCTTGCCAGCCCCCCCCCCCTTCTCTTTCTCTGTCACGCACACATAGTAGGTTTTGCTCCACTGCACCTGGTGATGCTGGTGATGTTGGGATGCTGCAGCGTTGAGTGTCTGTGGAGACCGACAAGCAGACAGACGGGGGCTCAGTCCCAATCTTTCCACTACACCCTCGGCCTTTCCCCTCTGCCTCTGTTTGTGTGCTTGCCTGGAAGATTCGCCATATTGAAGGCCATCCCAAACCATAGCGGACAGTGGAAGTAGACAATGCAGGACGGGAGAATTGGAGAAACACTGCATAAATGTGCCAATTTTTTCATACACTATATATTTCAAATTGGGTTTAGACAAAAAATAAAAGAAACTGTGGTGATAATATGGGAAACAAAAGCATCACACAAATCATAGTCTGCATTTGCAGGGAAACAGCCTAGCAAGCAGTGCTTCTATCAGTATCCAATCCATTGTGAAGGTTGTTTCCTGCTTATGAAGGAATTCCACAGTTTACCTGTTATTTCTAACCACCCTCTTAATATGGAGAACCCTCCACAGCTGCAAGTTTGACTTCATGCTGTGGTAACCCTTCATACTGAAGAGCTACTGAGGAGGGGTGGGTTTGAGAAAGCCCCCTGTGTCTGCTTAGCAGGTGACACTGGATTTTCCCCCTGACAGGACCTTAATGCATCAAATATCAAAGGCAAAGGCTATAATGTTTTTATTTGTAACCATGCTTTGGCGCTGTGCTACAATGTGCTCAGGACAGTATTTCTGTAAATTCTTTTCATCCAACGTTCAAGACAGGTGGTTCTGCAGAAAAAGTCAACAGTTAATGACTTGGTTTGTCCTTTCAACAAGGTGTTACAGTAGGTCCATGACTGTCTAGACCCTATGAGACTTCCGTCTATGCTGCAATCATGTGGAATGGCAGAAATAACACTTGTTTGATGTCTTGCAATGTTTTGTATGTGTCAGTCATCTAACCCATCAAGATGACAATGCTGCTATTTTGTTCTTCTGCCTTGCAACTAGTACTGGGAAATAAATCCTTTAAATTAAAAACTGTTCCCAACCAAACCGGTTTAAAATGAGGATGTATTTATCTTGCAGAAGTGCTTCAGCTGACTTGAAAAATCCTGTCTCTTCTCTACAAGAACTTTCATATTATTTGCCATCTAGTGATAATATTTGGGGTCGGCACAACTGTGCAGTGGTTAGCACTGGTTTCAAACCTGCTGGCTATGTAGACTTAGCATGTTTTCTCTTCATGCCTCCGTGGGCTTCCTCCCACAATCCAAAGACATGCAGGTGAGGTTGATTGGTAACTCGAAAATTGTCCTTAGATGTGAATGTGATTGTAAATGGTTTCAATGTCTGTCTCTGTGTTTCAGCCCTGTGATTGACTGATGACCTGTCTGGGGCGTACCGAGCCTTGCTCAGATTTGGTGACACTCAATTGCCATGAAGTGCAAATGGTTGTCTGCTTATTTAAGTGCCATCCCTGTGATTGACTTGTGACTTGTCCAGGGTGTCCAAATAAACACCATCAACTCAGTGGTCACCCTCATGATACTCATTCAGTACGTCTGACAGACTGTGGTCTGCCTGGACTTCCTGCTATAAAGATCTACAACTCAAACAACTTTATCACAGCTTATGTTTAAGTGAGTTGAGTTCAGAATCTCTGAACATCTGTGTATGTTTGTAAGGTCACAGATGAAACTACCCACCTTGACAAGCTCAGCTGAGGCTGCTCATGCTTGAGTGACACTGACGTTGCCACCTGTTTGGGCTGTTTGCTAACACGGTCATCTTCGACAGGTTGCCGCCAGCAGCAGGGACAAGGGTGCAGCAGTGGAAGTAATAGCTGTGTTTGCACTCTCTTGCTAACAACACCTGATGCCAACTCTGTCCTAAAGTGGAGAAAGTCCAAAAAAGGGCATTTTTATGTCCTGTTACTGCACATTGGGATAATCAATGCTGATTATATGACCTTGTCCGTATGTGTTTCCATATAACTCCTTTGTTGGGACACAGCTCATATAAAGGATGCATCAAGGATATCAAGATGCTGTTGAATAAAAGGGCAAACAAAATATGAAGAGGACCAGGGAGCAAATTATTAATTCAGTAATCATACCAGGGTGGCTGGAGAACAATTGTTGCAGCGCTGATTTGCATAATGAACAGAAATTGACCACATGCACCTTCCAACCCCAACTGATATCACCTGATCCAGAATACATTACGCAGGCAAACAAAGAAGTCCTTATTAGTCAATCTTTGCATGTGAGTGAGTGAGTGATGTGGGAGGGTCATCAGTGATTTAATTTAGCACCATTGTGTGGTGGCGGGGCCATTCATCTGGCTGCATTGTGTGTGTGTGTGTTGTATTTTGAGTCTGACTGCTGTTTGTGCTCTTTGATAAGGCCTTTCACTAAGGCGCCGCTGTATTAGTGTTTTTTCTTTTTTTTTGTAAAGTGGAAAGAGAGCAGGGCAGAAAGAAAAGAGAGATAGGGGTGGACAAGCGCAGGTGTAAATCCCATGTACAGTCAAGGTGATAGGGTTATATTTGACCAGTATTTGGTCCTTAAGATAAATATTTCATTTATAACTGCTCCAGCTATATCATAATTCATTTTACCTTGAAGATGGTAGCAACAAGAATTGAAAACATTAGGACAATGAAATAAAGCTCTTGGTGCAAGCAGTGCAAAGACACAGAAATAGCCCATACTTTACAGTATATAATCTACAAGGTTGTTTATTAGTCATTATACAGCACAAGGCTGCATAACGAAACAAAATTTGTAGTTCCTTTGTGCTACACACACAACATATAAGTTTAATATATACAGATATTTATATACATATATAAATATACGTATACACCACAAACATTCCACAGTGCACATTTGAATTTGCATGGGGTGAATGTAAACAGCAGCAACCAGATGATAATATGAAAGTTTCATCTTCACACTAAACAGTCTGACATTTGGGAAACAAAGTCCATCTGTACTGCGTTTGAGCACCAAGCATAATCGATGTAAAACACAGAGTCCACCTCCTCTCATCTTACCGGAGTCTTGCGCTGACAGTTCCGAACTTGGACCACCTGTCGAGTGCTTGATTTGGGATGTTGATGGGGCAGGTCTCTGTAACAATGTGGGCACAACAGTCTTTGAATTCCGTTGTCTGGTCAACATGAGTCCCATTTAATCCAGACCGGCTCTTTAGGAGCAGAAGTCCAAGCTAGGCCAACATGGCTCCTCTCCTGGCTCTCTTTCCTCTCCTCTGAAGGATTTCAGCACCCACCGTGGTGCCTGGTCCGGTTGTTTGGGCCGGGTGGATCGTGGTCTGCTGCTCTTTATCCAAAAACTCCATCTTCATCTTCCAATGACTGTATTATAACAACAAATATTGCCTAACAACACATGTTTTGGCAATAAAGCCAGAAAAAAACAAATAAAAAACAAAAGTGTAGCGAAGTTTGAAGGAGCTGCTGCTTCTACAAGCGATGTCGATTGCCATAGCATCCACCCAATCTAGTTCTACCTAGTAATGACAGCCTGCTGGTCGCTGTGGTCTTGTTATCAATATAGTCTTTTTCTCTCCCTGGGTTAATGTTACCAAGTTGATTTTATCTTTTTAAAAATCTTTCATGCTTAACATGTTTTTGTGCAACCTTTTCCAGAGAGGTTTTTTAAGCTTGAAAATCAGTTAAACGTCTTGCAGGTTGGACTAAATTCTACAGCACGGGGACCTTTATTCTTAGGGAAACTGTCAAGTCAGTGCAGAACACCCTGCCTCTGCAGCCTCCCCATTATCTACTGTATGTATTATCATTCAACACAACAACCCTGGGAAATATGCAAATTGGGCACGTACTGATCTATAAGCTGTTATGCACATGGTCAGGTCAGAGAAAAGGGTGGATGAGCGTCTGCAACATGACAACTATGACTGACTGTATCAAGCAGCTCCTGCATTAGCATTATGCACACTGGCTTTGCTCAAATGACTATACGTCAGCTTGTTTTAGGCAAAGCTAATGTATTAAAATGGAATCAAAATACACTCCATCTACATTAATGTACATTTTATTTAAAAAACTCTTCTAGATTTGAAGACACAGTGGGACAGCAGAGGGCAAAGTGTATTGTTGGACAGCAGATTGCAGAGTGAAGTGACAACGCCTACTTACGCATGCAAATGTGCATATATTACACCGATGTTTGCATAAAATATTATAGAATATGTATCTACACATGCCATATACATAAATCTACATGCATCTCATTACACTGATTGCTGATCACAGTATAGAATTATATGTTCTCTGATTATATAAGATTTATATTCACATTTTTTATGTAATTATATAACAGATTTTTTATCAACTGTTCTGAAATTCCAACACTAATGTGGAGTTACATAAACAGGCAATACTCAAATGCAAGTGTCCTTACACAAAAAATATTCACCTCTAGTGGATTTCAGCCATGCACTTAAAATCTTGTCACACTCTCAAACACTCAAGACTAATCCGTCCACAGCACCACACTGTGCAGCCCCAGAGCTCGGCATCACAGCCAGCCCTGTTTGACCCGTATGGCAGCAAGTCCCCGTGCCGTCTGGAGGAAGTGGAACAACTCACGGGGACACAGTGGACAAAAGCAGGTCGCATAGAGTCAGGGAGTCTGCCTGTCATGCTGAAGGACTGGAGGGACAAGAACCTTCCACCCTCACTGACAGCTGTAGTTAATCATGCGAATCGGCACACCTGAGTTCAGGGCTTTTGACCCCAAGCCTTCCTGCAGCATTCAACCACTGTGTCCTGATGCGGCAAGTGTGCTGCATAGCACTAGCTAACAAGTAAGCGGGAATACGGTATCATCACACATACAGTAGAACTGACACACTTATGCTGGGGGCTTGTGCTTAAAAGGAAGAAGAACAAGTTGTTGCTCATAAGAACTTAAACACTTAAACATGAAAAAATATACATGTTACACACTCATACAGACAGGTACATACATTGCACACAAACACATACATGTCCCTGAGGGGTCGCAAGTTAATGAGCCAATGCCCTCCAGGGAACACTTGCTTGTCTCTGCCTAGTCCAATAAAAGGATGCAATGTCAAAGATTCCTGCTGCAAATACACACGTAGATGTGTAGGACGTGGAAGGTAATGAAGCTTAGAGGTACATCAGAAAATACCCCCCCCCCATGGTTATAGTGGGGTTTATGGTGGGATAAAAGAGATGAGGAGATGGGGGTGGAGAAATTGACAATACCATAAAACCCTTATCACGTCCATAGCACTCCTAATCAAAAATCTGAGTCTAATACAAGCATGAGTTTATGATCCTGGCAACACACCTTATTTTTGACAAATGGAGGAGAGAAGAGAAGACAAGCCTATAAAGATCCATCAACACCAAGACAGAAATGACTGAAATGGCAGTTTGTGGCTCATGTGGGCATGCACAGGCATGTTTGTGCAAAGAATTCAGGCGACGGACGTGACACAACGTCAGCTTGTCCCAACACAGGGAAGAACAGCTGGTATTAATTCCAATAATCAGCCAAGGCAATAAGCTGACCATCAACACACACACACACACACATAAAAACATACAACCACAGTCAAGCAGATGGATGCCACTATTAAATGAAAGGGCATTGCCAATGTTACCATCACTGTGACACAGGACCTCTGGGAGGACAGATTTCTTAGAAAGAAGCTGCACTCGGCGTGCAGCCAAGTACAGGTTTACTTAAACCGGTCATCCGGAGATTGAAGAAAGACACATGAGAGGTGAATAGCACTTTGCCCTCAGTTCAATGTCACTGACTCAATGAGTCGAAACCACTTCTACCGTCAGTTTCAGTCTTTTGAAAGAGCTGATACAATGCAGTCAATGAAAGTCTAGCATGGTTTTACTGGTATTAGCTTTGACAGGGACCTGAAAGTATCCCTATTCAAAGAAAAATTAGGCACAAAGGGATGTGTGTGTGAGAGAGAAAGAGAGAGGTATCCTGACCTGTTATCTAAGATAGTAATAACCAAAGCTGAGCGCAGGACAGGTTATTAAGGACTCCATTGTACAGCTCTGATCAATTCACACTTTATCGAATCAGCACTTCACTATGACCATGTCTGTGTTGATGAACTGGTATGTGGCAACACAACAAGAATCATGACCCGATATGTTCAAGTGAAAAGGAAATCTGACGCCAACCATGACAGTGCTGTGAAATGAGCACTGAAAAGCGGATTTTGAAGAAAGTTATATCCCTTTTCCTCGAGGACCACAGTGGCAGGACGGTGAGCTGTCTTACGGAGGACTCGTTCTGTAGCCTCTGATGGTAATTTAAGCTGCACAATTATCCCCTGTGATTGGCAAAGGCTACTGTACAATCCAATAAAGTGGGATGAAACTTAGACTCCTGTTTTATTGGCAACCTGACATCTCCCGGCTCTGCTGTGTGAACTGAGTCTGTATCACTGAATTAATGCAATCATCTCCAACACGAGGCAATTAGGTTGTGATTCAAGCAGTCGCTGTGATGCTATTTAAGGAAATTGTTTGTATCCTCCCATCCAGCCATCTATCTATTAGATTACCCTTCATCCACATATCAGCTGAGGCAGAGCTTTGAAGCGGTGACATCAAATGATGCATGATTAGTGCTGTACTAAACAAAAATGTCCCTTAACACCATACAGGGGTGGAATAAATCACTTTATCTATGCATACAGGTACAAACGGGCAAAGAACCACAACTGGGGCATTCTAAAGCACTATTTGAAGATGTTTTGAAATAAACACTTTGGACAGGCTGTGGCACAACAGGAAGTTACATCAGCTGTCCCCCGACAACTGCAATGACTTCTCCTAAGTAACTACAAACATGTGCAACTTTGAAAACACTCAACAGCAGCCACTAAGAGAGGTTCCCTAATATCAGTAGTACTTAGTATAACTGTCAAGCAATGTTAGTCTAAAATGTCCCAGAAGGCAACTCAAATGCAAAAACAACTATCAGTATGTATAGACACACACACACACACACACACACACACACACACACACACACATGTTCCCACACAATACACACAATCCCTTGATCCCGCCACTGTACAAATGATGTAGCGATGTACTGAGTGAGGGACAGCTGTCAACACAGGCCTACGCTTTGAATAGCAACTTGCCTATCTCTGCTGTCAGTGTCAAATCTTTAAGTGTACACAGAGCTGGACCACAGATCCGCCCCGACATGCGGTTCCTCAGCCCTGTTTAAATATTGACTCAGTTTGACCTTCAAGTAGGGATGCACTAATCTTTACAAAGTAGTAACTGGTAGTCCAGGGAGGATCTTGTAGATGCTGATAAGTAAGGGCCTTGGGGAAATAAGGAAGATACAATTAAAAAGCTTATCTGTTTAAGTTACAACAGAACACATTCTTACACAGGGTTTCTCATGCTATGGGTCACTTGTCACCTAAATCTGATGACAGGTACTGTTTTTCTATGGTGATGATGACCTTGTGTTCAGTGCTTTATTCACTCTGCTTTTAGAAGTCTGAAGTGTAGCAGTTTTTTTGTGAGCTTTCCTCCAACTCATTATTTTATTTTTTGCCCCTCCGCCCATGTCTGCAGAGCTGTGCTTTGTTGGCTGAAGAGAGGGGTGGCGTAACTTGAGAGCGGGCCAAAGAAGACTGAAGAGAGAGAGAAGCCAAAGCAAGGTGAGGCAGGGGAGAGAAATAGCTGGGTTACAAGAATGAGGCTGCAACCAGGTCAGCATTTCTGTGTCTGCCAGTCTGGGGGGTTTGTGTGTGTGTGTGTGTGTGCGTGTCTGTGTGTGTGTGTCTGCACGCGCATGTGTGTATTAAAGGGGTTTTGGATTACTGCAGTAAAGCCTGGGCATCAATCTGTGAGCCCTCACCCTTTCCCCTTGAGCGTTGTCACTGTCAACATACAGTAAAGGCTTGGCTTTTTGACCCTTGTCTTCTGAGCTGAGCCACGGCAGCACAGGCTTCTCTCTTTCAAAGTCTTGCTCTTCTGTCTTTTATCAGCAGAGCAGGCTCTAAGGACAGAACCTCTAAAGACATACAGTCCCAGAGGGAGAGCGTAACAACAATGGCACAATGCTGCAGCATATCGAGCCAATAAGTCAAAGGACCCTGTATCCACCCCAAGCCAGCTGGAATGTATGTTTGTGTGTGTATGTATGTGTATGTGTTTGTGTGTGTGTGTGTGTGTGTGTGTATGTGTGTGTGTGTGTGTGTGTGTGTGTGTGTGTGTGTGTTTACTGACGTGTGGGGGGATGCATGTTTCTGTGTAGTAGTTTACTGAGCATAAGGCTGTTGAAGACCTGAAGGGCGCTGCATATTCTTTGCAGACATCACAGATTGAATGCAAAATAAGTCTACAGTTTGTTATGGAAGAAAAACATTGAGTGGTGCATAATCAGAGAGGCACATTAAAAAGAAAGGTTGAACATTTTGGGAAATACACTTATTTGATTTTTTACCGAGTGTCACAACCTGGCTCGACAGTAAGTGACAAGAGAGGAAAACCACACAGTCTGTAAATAATACTAAATGTTTTAATTAAGTAAACTAAGTTAAAAATAGTGTGTCTGTCACTATATTTGTATGAGTACAGTGTCTGTTTGTGCAAGTGGTGAGTACGTTTGTGTGTGTGAAAGACAAAGAACAAACTGATCGGTCTGCAGGCCAGCAGAAGAGAGTGAGAGGACCCTGTAGGTCCAATTTAGCCTCCTGAGCCCAGCCTGCTCAGATGTGCTGTATCTCTTGACCAGAGCTCCACCCATCAACTTCCTGTATTAAAAGGGAACAGCCACAGCCAACAAAGGTACAAAGAACAAGGTAAGGCTAACACAAAGATCGATACCACTTTCATATCTGCTTGTTAAATATGTAGCTACCGCCAGGAGACGATTAGCTTAGCTTAGCATAAAGACTGCAAATTGGGGCAAGAGCTAGCCTGGCTGTGTCCACAGAAATTAAAATCCACCTACCAACTAACTAAGAAAAAATTTTCACATTTGTTTGAAGGTGGAGTTAGCGATTCTGGGGAAATCCAATACCATGACAAATACCATGATATAGACACAGCAAGTAATGTAACTAACGTTAGCTAAGTTGTGGGTTAGCAAGCTGTCGCTGCTGCAAAGATAACATACAGAGAGGATGAGAGGGTCCCAGAGCCAGCACACCAGCTCCAGGAGTCTACTGGAGTCTGGCTAGCTTTTAGCCCTTGCTTCCACTCATTATGCTAAGCTAAAATAGCTGTCTACTGGTTTTAGCTTCATATTTAGCATCTGGACTTGAGAGTAGTATCCACCTTCTCATCTATACAATTTCTTTAAAAAGACTTGTGTAAAAATTGCCTTGTGTCTTGTATCTGCAGCTCATGCTACAAAGTTATCCAAGAGAGTGACTGAAGAGTAAAGATTAATTAATACACTTTGTGTATAGTCAATAAATCATGCTTTTCACATACAGCTTTATCAAGTTTTGCAATGGGTCTTGTCTTGGATGAATCTAATCTCACATTTGGATGAAATAAAAGAGTAATTTAGTCTGCTTGTGTATGGCATTCTACTCCTGCCTTGATTGCACACCACAAGATATTAAGGCCTGAACTGCTGCACAACAATAGATAAGACATTTTAACGTTAACGACTAACTGATATGCAGCTAAGTTCACGTAGGACACATTAAAAGCTTGATGAAGGCTGAGACCCCTGGTAATGAGCCACATGAGATCTGAGGAAGGTGGGAAAGGACAGCACCATAGCTCACACACATAGCAGGTATAAACTGTACTGCTATAAAGAGACCCAAAATTCCTGAAAGTTAGAATGCCCCTTTGTCATTCTCAAAAGTAGCAGCAAAGAAATTGATTAAGGTATTGTTGAATTATTACCTCCAAAATGGAAAATGAATTAAAGAGCCACAGCAGTCTCCACACCACTCTGGCAGTCTGTATCTAGTTTCAATTAATTTCATCATCCCTCTATGTGGGTCCATTTAAGAATCAAATATTATCTTATTACTTGTGGGAAGTCAAATGCACACATACAATCACACACACACACACACACGCACGCAGTGGTCGATTGTACCCTTTTTCAAGGTTACACCAGAGTTCTTCTGTCGC
Organism: Micropterus salmoides; assembly: GCF_014851395.1. Taxonomy (NCBI): domain Eukaryota; kingdom Metazoa; phylum Chordata; class Actinopteri; order Centrarchiformes; family Centrarchidae; genus Micropterus; species Micropterus salmoides. Next base: position 16,526,287 of record NW_024040928.1, read on the forward strand.
TCACAACACATTTGCATCAAACCACCAGCCAACAGCTGCCAATTAACAAACAGCCTCTCTGTTAATACACACACGTCACTGATGATTACAGCGTCGGGTGATCTCTTTGTCTAACAACAGAATGGTGCGACACACATATACTCACACCCAACCACTATACCTCATGCACGAAGGAGGAGGAGGAGGGTTTAGGTGTACGGAAAACAGCAAATAACAGCTTATGTTTTAGAAGGGGAGGAATGAATTGGGCGAGAGGGAACAGAGCAGAGACAAGAGGGAATGTTCTGTGCCAGGAACAAGGCTTTCAGGATTAGTTCTGTCATGCGGTTACAAGAGTAGAAATAGTGGTTGGCTAGATGAGGCCTGACAGACTGAACAGTGCAAAATACACACAGCAGCACATTTTTATGAGCAGAAAAAACACTGTGCGCAATGTACACATGCAGACATTGTGTTATAAGTATGTGTGCAGAGGGGAGAGCTACTACTGTAGGTGAATGCATTTATATTAAACATTATGTGCTGGTGTTAACACGCATAAATTACTGTTCAAGTTTGGTTGTGTCTACAGCATCTGTGTACGAGTTCAACTAAGATCTGATTCATACAATATGGTGTTTGTTCCTAAAGTAAGTAGAATATCATCAATGAAAGGAAATAATGTCCAACAAACAATACTTTTAATAAATGAATTGTCAGCCGCAGTGTACAAAAGCTTTAGCAGGAGCGGATTACTGCAGGATGACTTTGCTCATACACACACATGCAAGTAGGCACAACTAATTCTTCTCATCCTGCTATCTTGTACACACATGCACATCCACACCCACTAACACATGCACACATTGTGTAATGATAATTTCCATCATGCAGCCGCACAAAATTGAACTATTCATTATTGTCACCCATGAAAATAGCATAGTGCAGGCCCGGTAATGAAAATTTATGAATGCCCACAGCCACTAGATGGCACCCTCTTCCCTTTCATTTCCAATTTAGCTTCCCATTCCTCAGCTGATCAGATGACTCTAGGATGAAGACCAATAAGATGCACTCCAAATGCTAAGCTAAGATAAAATATAAAATTCATCTGAAACACAGAAACACCAGATTGATCAACAGTTTCATGCATATTAGTAAACTAACCATCTGTTTTGAAATATATTCACATCAAGCTTGGGTATTAAAGGAATAGATAGTCACCGTGCAACCTCCCTATGTTGCATTTTCCATATACAACACTTGTCTTGGTCTTGTACTCTTGTGGACTTCCATCAGCAAGAACATATCAATCAATCAGTACCACTCAGATCATGGGAGGTTAGCTGTATTCAGCATGCCTTGAGTAATACAGTCAATACAGTGACCTTCTATAAAACAAAAGATTTGCAGAATATAATCAGGCATACTGGGCATCGAAAAGTCAGAGCCATACATGGCAAGTGAGATGGCCTGACATTCTCAGTGCAATGAAAGAGAAAATGGTTTTACATGTCTGCACATGGTCAGTAACGGCCATTTTGTCATTTAAAAATGTATTATATTTGATATTTTCCGATGGAAAATTAACAAAAACTACAAAGACTGCTATTGTAGGTGAACAGTGTATACAGTGGATATATGTGTGTTATAAGAATGTGATTTAATAGCACAGAATACAGTATAAATGCTGTGAAAGTATGAACATCTTTGGTTAAAAAAAACAACATTACAAACATTACCAAAGTAACTTTTCCTTAGTTTCATATTTTCAGAGATAAAAGCAAGAGACACCAGCTCTCGTGGCTCTAAATCAAGAGCAGCAACAATCTTTTGGTTAGGTATTATATAATCAAGTGCAGGCTACAATATTGTGATCAGACCAAGATTATTCAGTGTTCAGACTTGTTGGGAGGTGTCTGCTGAGGAAATTGAGATGGGAAGTTAGTGCCAATGGCCATCATTTCTTCTTGCCAGCAGTCTTGGCACGTTTGTTGGGCTGCTGGGCGGCAGCAGGGGTGGGGGTTGTTTTTTCTAGAAGTGCCTGCTGGGCCTCCTCCAGCGCCGGTTTCTCTTCTTGTTCCTTTTTCATGGCCGCCATCTGACGGCTACTAAATGCCTCGCAAGCGTTATGGAATTTCTTACAGCGTTGCCACAAGGCTGCCTGGAGACAAGACAGAGAGGCAAAGAGATAGAAGTTAGAGAATGATGTCTAACCAGAGGGAAAGGAAGCTGACAACAAATCTTTCTCACTCTCTTTCATTTTGATAGTCAATGCTGATTATTACTACATTATTTGTCTACATCTTTACATCTAAACTTTTAGACAGCACAGAGGTTTTTCTCTGTCTAGACTGACCTGCATCTTCTCATACATCTCCAGCTGTTGTCTCATTAGTTCCCTCCTGTCGAGCTCATGCTGTTTCTGGTGCTCTAGCACGTTGCCTCGGACCAACCGGTACGTCTGGATCTTTTCTAAGCGCTCCCTCTGCTGGATTGCCTCTATCTGTGGGTTCATCAGCGCTGGAAAATCCTTCTGGCGTCTAAAGACGTACACAAGGACTTGATACAATGTGTATATGTTTAATGTTGTTTCAATATGGTCTCTAACCAGAAATGCTGGATAATTTATTTTACTATATACATATACATATATATATGTATATATATATATATATATATGTATATGCCACCATTCATGAGCTGTACACAAAAGGCAAAAATGTGCAGGAGTGTATGCATCTCGACAGATGGACGCTTATTTTCATTTTCCCAGTATCTCCAGGCAGAGGAAATTCCTGCATTTCTCATTCAGAGGAATCCGATCTCACATTTTCTGACGGCTTTTTCAGAGGTGTGTCAAGCAAGCCAGATACTTTTTTGAATTTTCTTTGGAACCTTTCAAAGTAAAAGCTCTCAATTAAAGACAACATAAAGTACTACTGCAAAGATTTTCTCACGCTTTTATTTTGTAGTCACAATCACTTGGAAGTGATTATGTCAGTTTGCTGTCATGACTGAGATCTGTTAAAAGCAGCTATCAAAGTAATCTGGCCACGGACCAGATATTATTGCTGGTGGGCCAGCTTTGGCCTGTGGACCGCCTATTGCCGACCAATGGCATAAAGGGTACATCCTGTTTTGTAAAAGACTCAAGATAAATACTGATGGGAGAATTTTGAAGATCAGATATTAATACTGGATACTCAGTATAGCAAATGTTATCAAATTCTACCAATTCTTCCAGGCTATTTTCTGAGATGGGACAACTGACAATGGTGACACAGGCGAGACAAATAAAAATGGAAATGTGGCTGATAAATGCAGAGGTAGGCAGAGGAAACGATGGACACGCAGTCCAATGTCTTATCTCATGTCCCAGAGAGTGAGGCTTTGGTTGTAACCACTGGATTTGGGTATTTCTCTGTAAAGAATTGATTGTAGTTAAATGACATTCATTTGTGTGTGTGGAAAGAAGAGAGACATACATAGAGTGAATGTGTGAGGCCATTAGCCAGTCAACATGTGTATGTTTGTATGAGGACGAGAACTGACTGGGAATAACCCTCTGAGGCACAACGCAGAGGGAGGAATTTAAAGAGAGTGCTAAATATGGCTGCCTATTCCCTATAAGCTGACCTTAATGAGGAGGGGAGGCCACTTGAGGTGATGATGAAGTTCATTTGGTTAATGAACATTGCCCTGTTCAACCTCTTTCACTGCGTGTAACAGCGTGTGCAAATGCTATAAAGATGGCATGCATGAGTGTGAATCTATGATGTTGCCTTGTGGTGCTTCTTTGTGAGAAAGAGGTGTATTGCAGACTAATCAGAGTCCCCTAATAGACTCCTCCGCAGGATCTCTCTCTCGGATTGCAGGCCACAGTGTCAGAGGCCATTAGCAGCTGGGCGCGGACACATGTGTGGGTGCATGCACGCACACACACATACACACACACACACACACAGCAGGACAGGATGGAGAGGTGATGGGAGAGGGGGCACATCTCATTGGAGCGACGAGCTCATTGGGGTCCTGAAATAGCTCTCTAATTAACAGACCCAAATATCATCTCATTTATCACTGAGAGCGACGGACAGAGAGAGAGATGGTCTGAGGGAGAGTAATGGGAGACTCTGATGGGAACCGTGGAGGGTGACTCTTCCCTCCAGAACACTGACACTGGCAAAAGCTAAAAGTTGACACACAGAGGCAAGAAACTGAGGTGCTTGTGACACTAACTGTGTATTGATATTAACATATTAATAATTGACATTCATGGTCGTTCTATTGCCAATGTTAAGTACACCTCTCCAATTCTTTACAAAAACATGACGTTGAAGTTAAAGCACTGGTACTACTAATTTGAAGCCAGTCATTTTGTTTTAAAATGGGTCAAGTCAGCCACGAAGCAGACACACAGAGGACTGAAACCAAAATAATAACAAAGAATCGCTAAGTTTTAAGGCAACATACACATGATTTTTTTTACCACTTAGCCTCTCCTTAAAATCTCTACATTATACAGTTTACATCCCTGTGCTCTGGAAGTCCATTCATTACCCTTTCTGGCCAGCCAAAGTGTCCAGTCTTGTAACACTGCAGTTCACAGCACCAATGGGAGCAAATGTCATAACCACAAGAAATCTCTCGCTATCTGTCCTGCAGATACTGTATGAACCAATCTGCTGAGAATGAGGATGCTGGTTATGTCCACAGACATCCACACATAAACAACCCCCTAGTGCAATCAGCCCTTGCAGCAGAGGCTTAATTCAGGCTCACAAAGCTGGAGGAGCAGAGTGATCCTACATTAAGCAACTGGACCGCATACACTATGACTTCAACAGTGGGAAAAAAGAAATAGCCTGTTAGAAAACTACACTGAGATGATGACTCTGTCTTGGTGGTTTGTGTATTATTCTCCATCTCTGCCCTCTAAGCACAGATATGAATGTGTCTGTTGGAACAGGCTGAACCAATGTCAGTTACAGAGAGGTACACACAACTAACCACAGTGTTTAAACAGACTGAAACTGATCATTCTTCAATGTACAGTTATGTATCTGTATAACTATGTGAACACATTATGAAGCACCTGATGAAGGATGAGTAGTCCATGGGAGGATAGGAGCATGAGGTTTCAGTCAGCTTTTGAGTAGATCTGGGAGCAGCTGTTAAGAAACAATCAGTAAAGGCATCATTACCATACTGTATGTGACAAGTAATGGAAACAGAGAGTGCCCATACATACATACTGTATGTATACGATTGAGTGTGTGTGTGTGTGTGTGTTTGTGTGTGTGTATCTAGAGTACGGTACCGGGCTCTTTGCTTTCTGCATCATCTGTAGTAGTTTCATCACTTGCTTGATGTTGGATTTGTTCATGAAATTTGAGACGAGACTGTAAAGCCTAAAAAGACAGCAAAACATCCTGTCAAAATGAACTTAGTAAAGTTAAAAATTAAAACACATTTTCGTAATCATACCTTTCATATCGCCACAAGAGATAGACAATATATTGGAGACACTTCATTAAAAAAGATTTCTGCTGAAAAGTAATTACATTTAACCATGAGTACAAACACAGCTTTTGGGTTACCTTAGCAAAGCGACCTGGTTCTGCCATTTCCCAGGCTTTTTTAATGGCTTTAATCTGGTCCATTCTCTCTGTGTCCTTCGTCACCTCGATGCTCCCTGTTTTGCTCTTGTCACTGACGACACGCAGCGTCCAGTTCGGCTTTGTCAAGTCAAGGCTCTGCACAAACATATGCACGCGCAAAGCATGCACACACAAAAAAAGTAATGCATATGCTCACGCACAAAAACATCCCAGAAGTAGGTCAACGTACCACAACAACAGTATGAGTATGTCTCTTCAATGAACAGCTCAGACAGGCTAGTGCACAGCCAGCCTGCCGGCCGCCGAGGATTGTGACTCCGGTTCCACCATCTTGTCGTCATTGTAAATAAAAGATCAAGTTTTGTTCATTTATTCAGATATATTTATGTTTAAAATGAAAATGTATTGAAGAGGACTAGCACTGTGAAAATCTGACTTTCAAATGTCAGTTTCTTTAGGGTTTGACGTGTAGTGCAGTAGAGAATAAAATAAAATAAAGAGAATAAAATGCATTTATTATTATTATTATTATTATGTGCATCAGAGATTTGTTTCTGACTACTAAACCAAGTCTATTATACAGAGAATTATAGCCCATGAGATTATAGTGTGTGATAAGAGAAGTGTCTCTTATTCAGCGTAAATACACGCAGGTAATCCTGGCAGTTGTGGGGTTTGGTCGATGCCAGTCTCTCTTTGTTAGCATTTCAGATTCGGATGATAGCAGACTCAAACAAATATGCAAATGCTGACCTGCCTGATAAAACAAACTAAAAATATGATATTAGAAATGTCAGGAGTTCAACAACAATCTCATTTTTAGATGCAGTTTGGATGGGAATCTGTTAAGAGGAGTAAAGTGTGTATTCCACTGAAGTGCCTCCACAACCTCCTCTCAAAAAGGTTAGTATAACTACCTTTTCTAATTATTTTTTACAAATTTTTATATTTTCTTAACATATGATACTGTGGAAGGTATACAATGAATATAAACTTATGTAAGAGATTACAAAAGCAGTCGATTTGACCTTGCTAAAACAAAGTATGTAGCATATGGTATTGTAATGTCATCGAATAAGAATGTCTAATGATATAAAATCTAATGAAACACAAACAGTTCTTCTTGGGAAATGCCATTTGGCACATATGATGAAAAGCTCCAACAACTCATCTTTGAGTATGAAATATATAAACATAATATTGTTGACAGGGTTGTGGTGTTCTGTTGTTGTTGTTGTTACCGTTTCCTGCCTGGAGCCAGATTTGGAGACGGCAGCTGGCTTCCCTTTCTCCTTGTCACCTTCGCCTTTGCGGTTGGCTTTGGGTGTGTCCGATTTGTGTCCACCGTGGATCAACGTGTCAGTGGATGAACGCTTCAAGTCCTCAGGCCTGTATACTACATTTTGCAAACAGAGATTAGATAGCTTCATTTTTTCTAACACCACCTACAACTTCAGCTGCAACATGGTGTTAATTATGTAAAAGCTTGACTATTATCATCAAATATTTTACATCATAAAGGGATTTTAAACATTTACATTGTTCAGCATGCCTTAGTATTCTGAAGTTGACAAAATTTTACTTTTACAAGCATTTTAACATTAAAGTGAGTAACTACTGAATATAGAAACTGAATACCTGAGTGTGGTATTTAGGATTGTGCAGACATACCTTACATTTTTGTAAAAAGAAATTTTTTTCCCCAAACATTTGACATGTTTTAATAAATATAATTATGCCTTGGAAAGGCTAAAACACTTCCTTTTTCAACACGTACCATATCCATTGGTGTACATTCATCTTCACAGCTAAGCCCTGCCGTTCACATCCTGCTCAACACAATTAAAGCTCATCTGGAGTGGGAGTGTGACAAAGTGGGCAAACACTGCATGTGTTGTGTGGTCGCACGTGTGCTAGATGGCACTGTTGCACTGTATAGCTGAAATGAACACAAACCCCGGCTTACATGGAGCTTTAACTATGAGTCTCACTTCTCTGATATAGAGAGGCATAATAATCCATCATTTAGCTGACACCCTGCCACTCTGCCTGAACAGCTTTGGTGAATGCCTATTGAGTTACTCTTATCAAGTTATATAGAAATTCAATGTTCAAATTGGACCTAAATATCAGTCTGCGTTGTTGTAATTTCAGACGGATACATGCATTGAGAACTGATTTTCAGTCGGCCAAGCTTAAATACAATGTATCAATCTTTGCAGAAATTGTTTAGATACTAAAAATGTGTTTTTAATAGCACAGCAAAGAAAACGTCAAGGAGGCTGGCAAGGGGATGAAAAATCTTGCCAGAAATACATGTACAGCTACTGCTGACAGTGGACTGCTTTAACAGTGAAGCAGAGATGCGTAAATGTGCATGCATTTAACATGCACAACAGTATTTTGACTGCAGCTTGTTAAACAGCTTGTTAAAGAGGTTTCAAAGCTTGGCATGGCATGTAGTGCGTGTGTTGCCATGTAGCATGTAGGGAGCATGATCAAGGGCACAGCCTCACCACTGAGACAGAGTTTAACTGGGTGAAATTAATTCACTTTCCTGCTGAGATATTTCCCAGGGCACCAGGGGGCAAGAGCCAACTTCATTTGACTTCCTATTGACCCACTTTCACAAGCTTATTGGAAAACCACAGGAGGTTTGCGTGGACATTGGCATACACATACACACATGGACAAACCCACGAGCATACCAAAACCATAACATATCACGTGAGCAGAGAACACATGCATATGATTAGATGAACACACACCATATCTAAGCAGGAACAAATCCTTACTTGTTCATCTGACACATGACCATTACCGTAATAATTACATGAAGAGGGGTTTGTCTTCCTCTGTAGTCAAGATACATCTGATCTGATTTTGGAAAGTCTTTCACAGAAAGACGCACATATCATCCTCAGACTTTATGCCATGCAAACTGAATGGGTAAATACTGGGGCCATTGTCAGAAGCAACAGAGGGAAGAGAATGAGAATTCAGTGATAGCGAGCTGGCCTCTCTCTTCAGTCAATCATGCAAATTGTCACTCATGCAGCACCTCTTTGAGATCAACATCCACCCGAGCCACAATTAATCCTTCCCCTCCAAATTTTTACGAAAGCTTCTGCAAATTTCAAAGCCCTGATCTTTCAATCGATCCAATTTGTGCAGCATGATTAAAGGCAGAGAAGCAGAGTTGGTGGCAGAGGACAGGATTATTGCCTCAGCCAGCGACCAGTGGGCACAAGAAATCACACTCTGATCTGCAAAAGCAGCTGTATTCATTTGGCTTTCATTAGGCTTGTGATTAACAGGCCCCTGGCTAGCGGAAGCAAAGAACAAACAACGCCTGCCTTGGCCTCTGACACTGCCTGCTGAGTATCTGCCACATTTCACACTGAACACAAAAATAAGCTGTGCAAAATAACCCAAAGATGACAGCCATATCAGAAAATCCATTCTAAAAATGTCTGAATGCAATAATATAAATGAAAATGCTTCATTACCCATTATAGGGATATCTGAACTGTGCACATTTAGACTTTAGACTATTTAATGTTTTTAAAGGGAGCGAAATATAATCAGTGACTTTCTTTTCTGTTTTTTTCTTGAGAGACTGAATTTATCTTACAGTTTGATGTGGCTTTTATGACTTAAGTTTGTACCTCTCATTTCGTTCTTCTTCAAGTCTCTAAGAATATGGACAAAAGCCAGCTGAGACTCATCCAAATCCCAGCTCTTATAAAGCACCTCTGCCTGCACCACATACTTATGACCCTGTGAAACACAGACAAGGCAAAGTCAGTGTACAACACCCACATCACATCACATCACATTACTCACGACGTGACAGACAGATGCACGCATTACAAAAAAGAGACATATACCGCATAATGCATCTAGAATACAACACCATAAATGCAGAGCCAACATAAGGTGCATGCTATTTTGTATTGTGTGAACATACAGCTGTGAACTGAACTAGTGCTGATGATTCAGAGAGACACACAGAGATCTTAAAGAACTGCACATTTCGTTTTTGCTGTTCTCTGCCCTCTTTGACAGAAGCACATGCTTGGCACAAAAGGAGAGAGGAGGCAGAGGGTGTGTAAGCCAAGATTATATCAAGGGTGGTAACTCCCACATCCATCACACGGAACAGAAAAGACAGAGTTTCAACAAAATCCCAAGGTGAGACTCAAACTAATAGAGTGAGGCGCATTCTACAAAAACAGAAAATTTGTTTTATTTTGTCTGATATTAATGATTGTAGTTGTAACAGAACCTAATAAATGCGTTTTGCAGAAAGTGATGTGTTGTTATGAATTCCTGCACCACCACCGTAGATCTCTATAGATAAAATGAAAGCCAGAGTTTGTTTTTTCATGCGTTTACAAGTGTGTTCACTTCCTCAAAAGATTACACTACAGGAGCCTTCCCCATTTATCCATTGGTACCGAGCATCAATATGTCTGGTGTGTGTCCCTGTGGTGCAAAACAGCTCTCTAATCACTAACCCTTTGTTCCAAGTGTTGATCGGTGGACTAAGTCCTAATTAAGAGCTGTTTATTTTGGCCCGCTGCCGCTCTGATCTGTGGGATCTGACATGATCTGTCTCAATGCTATTGATGTTACCACATTGTTGGGTTAATTTGTTGAAGAGACTTGGTATTAAAACGTATTAGTAAAATGTGCTGGCTGTGACCTAAATAAACATCTTGATAGGTCTATTGCAAAAAGATAAGCTTTTGTTGTTAAAAGCCTCAATCTACCACTGTAAATGTCAAATTAACTGTATTTATTTATGAGGTGTAAGCAGTTACTGAGGGAACATTTAAATTATTGGTTCTTTTATGGACTTGTTTATACTGTACAATTGGTATGTGGTGTGTAAAATGTGTATGTGAGTGTGTGATGGTACACACACAGTACGTACTACATACTTTGGCAATCATCAAACTCTGATAACAAGACTGTTAGATAGCGGGTCTTCAGACAATCGAGTGACTCATAAATCATGCACAAATCACTACTCTCTGACAAGCACGGATAAGTCAGACGGTAACAACAAACCACCCCTCCGGTTTCTGCCACTCTCCTCTTGCAAATTCCGTCTGCGCATGAATGTGTGTGTGGGTGTGTGTAAGTTCATGTGTCTGTGCGTGTGCATGCCTGCAAGTGAGGCGTTATGTGTATCTGGCAGTGAAAAATTGATATCAACACAGGCAGTAAGCAAGTGGGTGAAAAAGACAGAGAGGGAAACTGAGATGCACGCTTGTGTGCGTGTGCAAGTGAGATCGGTACAGTGTTTTGAGCAACAGCAGATAACCATGCAGGCAGTTTTCAGTGATACCATAGTCTCTGTGGGAGGCTGAGACTGGTCAGACAAGGAGTCTGATTTCCCAGCTGTGCCATCCTGCCTATCTCTTAGCTGGGAAGTGTATACCACCTTGATTCCCTTGTCCTGGGTGGGGGATCCCTTCTGGCTCTGGTTCTCCTCATCAGTGCAACTGGGTGCTGTAACACAAAGGGATATATTAAACTAAGCCCATATCTGAGAAAAGACAAGAGTGGTCAGCAATCTGTCTTTTTGTAACTGATGGAAGCATCGACTGAAAAGCAGACTAAAGCATTTGAGAGGCAGGTTTTGGAGAGCTCTTGTGTGTAGTGCCTCTACTGTCTGCCTGTATTTTACTGTCGATTGTGTTAGCATAGCAAAAAGCCAGTTCAATGTTACTTAAAGGGTCAGTTCTCTCAAAACTAAAGTAATACTAACAAAAAATATTTCCTCACTAACCATTACTTGTAATTACCTATGCAGATAGTTTTGGCTTATTTGCCCAGGTATTTTAGGTACGCAGGTAATTTCTGTATTACTCTCCAATACAATTAGATTTTTTTGATGCTGCTCAGTGTGTTGAACAAGAACATTTGACAATTTCAATGGGACATTTGGTAGATGAAGACCCTGACCATTTAACAGAATCATCCCTGGTTTGACTTTGTTGCATGTCATACTCCTCTCTCTCCCTGTATTTCCTGTCCCTATAGCTACTATCTATCAAATAAGTAGGGTAAAATGCTAAAAGACGATAATAATAATAATAATAATAATTATATCTCTTTCCAGAAACAAGGTTCCTGTTACTCTGGATAAGCCACAGATTTTTTTATAGGTACTATTTCTTTGCTACAAGTAGAACTAATTAATAACACTCTCTGACGCGAACTTGGCTTTTTAGAGGACTTCTTTCAAATCCTTTTGAGCCACAAGAAACTATTCCTTGTGACTGAGACCCTATATATTTAACATTCAATTCTACCAACAGGATAAATACATTGGTTTAGGACTATTCCAAAAACAGAGTAAATCAACCGCTTTAACCCTCTATCCAAGGGGTGGTAAAATCAAGTAATCCACCGCATACATACTGCCATTCACTTCGAAAATACTATCCTCAAAGTCCCTTTGCCCAAACATTAATCCCAGCTCACTAGTGACAAGTTACACAACTCTTAATGCTAAATCCAATGTCAAGCTATTTGGTGTTTGGGGAGGGTTATCAACACAAAATACATTAGTGTAGTTTTAAGCAGCAGAAAAAACAAGTGTGCAAGACAAATAAGATTTTGTGTTTCAAAAAGGAATTTCTGCAAACTGAATTACTGCACCTGTTTAAGAGTTTATTGGATATGTTTTAACCTAAAGCATGTCAAATCAATGCTTAAAAAAAGGTCAATTTGCATCTTGTATATCATAGTAGTTATCTTGTAGATATAAAGAACTGCCTTTCATCACTCTTTTTATCTAGCACCTGGCCTGAATATATGTACTACATATACTTAATTCTAACCTGAGTCTGAATAGCATGCTCTGCACCAGGCTGAAAGACATGACTGTTCATGGATTCTAGGATGGTTCTAGGGTTTCAGTATGGACTGCTGATGAACATATTGTAAGAACCTTTACTAACAGCACTTTCCTGAGGGAATTGAAGTCTCATTTATATGTGTACAGGTATGTGTGCTTACAAAGAGCCAAAGGTGTATGCATTAGCTTAGAGTAAAGTGTTGGTGCTATTAATCTCTTTGGGGATGGCTAGCCACAGAGCACTGTCCATGGGAGAACTGCTTAGAATGTTGAAAAACAAAAAACAAGACAGAAAATGGTCACAAATAAGGAGGTTCCTGCTGCCTTTAATGTGTAATGTTGTGGGCTGAATCCTGCTTATAATATTTACTGCATACCCTCACCTCTTTTTCTCATACAGCATGTCCACTCAATCACCACTGTAAGGGAAATGGCTGTGACACAGTTACATAGCTTCCATATGTTGGGGTTAAATTATGATGGTAAGGAAATCACAGATGAAAACAGATATTGAAAATGTAACTTTCTCACACATAGATACGAACGAGTATTGATACGTTGTCCTGTGTTTTTGAAATCTAACACACAGATAAAAGGCTGTCTGACAAAATTACTAAACCTAATGACTGCTTACCTTTGTTGGCCAGGAAGAAGAACACAGGAATTACAACATGGCCCTTCCCGGTGTTGCCAGCCACCTCCTTCTCATGGTCCAGAATGGACAGACGGATCAACACATCTGGCTTGGAAGTCTGAAACTGAATTGTTCCTAGGACGTCTGCCGTCACCTGCACATTGTAACTGTGGAAAAAAAGTTTCAAATGATTGTGGGTACCATTAGCCTCTCAGAGTACCCCTCATGTTGTCTTATGTTAAGAGCACATACATTACTAAACCTTATAAGGTTTAGTAATGTATGTGCTCTTTGAATATTGTCACACCTTGTTTCTAATTATCAAACATGCATATACTGTACTGCAAGTAAGAATACGTGAGAGTTACTGGATCAAATTATTTGTATGATACATCCTCAGCAACAATTAATTTCAGTTGACCAGTATAAAACCTATGATGATTATTCTACTTAACTTTTCAATCAAATCTATGCCCTATAATTCTCTTACCGACATATGAGGTTTTTCTCATTGGGAATATAATAATTCCGGAACTCCTTCACTGAGAAGGTGTTGAGTGGAGTCTCATGGGACAGTTTTGGAAGGACTTCACTTGAGCTGATCAAGCGCATCTTCCACTTGGCACCAACAGGGGGTGATTCAGGTGCGACAGCCTCTGCTACAAAGGTATACCCAAGCTGGAACAAGAGATACAGAGAGATTTAACAATAAAATCTGTCTGTCTTTCACACTCAATAAAGAGTGTGAAAGACAGATGGAAATAGGTTAAGCACAACAAGGAGAAATGCTGATTTACTGTTTTCTTTTAGGATTTGTTTCATGTATAATACTAGAAATTATTACACCAGGTAGCCACAGTTTGTCGCCAAACAGTCAAGTTTGTACCTAGTTTTCGATTAAGTCAGGCAGGAAGCACATAAAATATGTCAAGTATGTGAACATTTGAAGTGCAATGACAGACCTTGTTAGGTTGATAGACACTGGGTGCTGCTTTGTTGAAGACCATGTCCAGCTCCTTTCCTGTGTCATTATTTACAATGTGCAGCAGACAATTAGGGATTGGGCAGTAGACCTTTGGTACCAGCAGCATCTCCTTAGGAACCAGGAATACCTCTCTTAACAAACAACACAAGTAAAACCAAGTTATAAAAGGTCTGACTAAATTGTCAAGTAGTTTTCCGCTGTTTATTGTTGAAATTCTGAAATGCCATCTTACATTTATATTAGCTTTACTGGCAGGAATGAGAGTTCAGACAGTATGACATTTGGTGAGAAGGAGACATCAGTAATTTTACACCTGGATTCACACAGATTTTCCAAACCAGGTTGGGAATTCTCTTTTGCTGACAATCCTAACCTTCAAGCTACAGTGTTCTCTAACCTAAAGACCAAAACCCAGGAATCGGCTGTGTCTTGAAGAGGGACAGAGTAGTCAGCAAACGTTATTCTAGTCCACTCATCTTGCTGACAGGGGTAGAGCTCTGCTGTACTCTCAGAGTGGTCAATGATATACCTGTGCAAAAAACACAGAGGGGCAGAGCACATATACAAATGTCAATTTTAAACAGAGTATTAAAACCACGTGAATAGTAAGAAGGCTGTCACTAAATCTATTACCAGCAAAAAATTTACTCAAACTTTTTTAATAATATTTCTGATGTAGTGGATAATGAATAAAATCAATGGAGGAAAGTAGATGCACTTCACGTCTCAGTGTGATCTTTCACTGAAGTGGATGTTTCTGTCAGTTAAGAAAAACACACGCTCAGAGGCTCACAAAACCCCTAACCCCACCCTCCGTACACACACCGACCGAGCTCTCAGCACTCACGCACACACATACTTCCCCAGGCAGCGGGTCATTCGGCAGACGCTGCTAGCCGATTGGAACGGGGAGAGGATAAACAGCAGATGGTACCACTGGGAAAAGATGGAACACAATGTGGAAAATGCTCCCTGCCTGGCCACCACAGGCCGCCACAATCAGGAGGGGGAGCAGATTCTGGCCATGCGGTGCAACAGAGAGGCTAAACGCATGCCATACAATATATAGCACTGTAGTAGGAGCCCCTCATATTCTCTCTGATAATGAAGTGTGTGAACAAATATCAGCCAGGTTAATGATGTGTGAGGTGTTGTCTGATTGCTGTCTAATTCAAACATTGTGTAAACATTATTTATTATCATTGTGATCATGCATTTTAATACTTAATTTACCATAGCAAGAGGGCAGCATGTTTTTCTGCATCTGCGTCAACCTTCGGCCACATGTCTAAAAGGATCTTAGATGCACTGAGGTTCTCCTTCGTGCCTGAATGACATGAACACATACACACACATACACAGAAAAGGAGCCACCATTAAAGATGAAAGACAATCCATGTTGCTGTCAAACACATGAAAAAATGGCTATAGCTGACCTAGTTCAGGGTAGGAAACAGAAATTGCAGAATGCATTTTGTGCCCCATTCAATGAGAGGTGAAAGGAGGAGATTATTCACACCTTGACATTCACTTTCACACTCATCTCACCACACAGGTCACCACACTGACAGACCAGGGGTCTCATTTATAAAACTGTATGTAGAATCCTCACTAATAGTGTACGTAAGACCAAAAGCCAAAAATGGTGTATGCCAAAAAATATTCAGACTTCTAAAACCGTGCGTACGTATATCTGTAAGCAAGTTTCCTTTATAAATCACAATCAACTTGAAATGTGGCGCATGTGAGGGAGCTCCATGTCTGACCCTTCAAACGCCCATAGTTGACTATAAATGGTCAGTGAAATGCCCCTCATTAATATTAATACGTACTGACTGCATGAAGAAAAGGATGACTAATTCTGGCAGAAAAGCTACAAAACAAAATTTAACTCAGTGTGACACTGACGTTCCTTTTGGTGAAGCTAAAGCATGTTGTTTGGTGGGTAAAAAAATGCACTTTCATGCAACACTTGTGCACCAGAGGAAGCTCCACCCCCTTATAACCGAGCCGAGTAGTGACGTTGCTGGTTGGAGAGGGACACACATGGAAGACGGGATGACCCAGGTACTAATTTGTATTCCCCTGTTTGAAAAGAGAGTAAACCAAATGCATTCCAGTAGTGTTTAAACATTTATTTAGGCTACACAAACACTGTTCAATTAATGAGGCTGCCGATGAGACTATGACTTGTTTTATATGACATAAGCAGTACACTGAAAGAATTACTTAATAAATAGTGCTATATTTTCCATATTGTGTTTTTGTTTTTGTTGTGCATCACAACCACACGCTGGCGTACAGCATTTAGCTCAAAATGGCAACGAACATGTGATAACAATGTGATATAAAACTATGCACTCGTATTTGCTCGACTGATACATTGAAAACGGCATCAATTTAAATGTAATTTGTCCTCCTGTTCACCTTATTCATGAGAATAAATTGCACTGCATGCAAGTACCCTATGAATTAATATGATTCCTGATTAAACTGATATTTGAGGGGTTCTTTTAGTTTTGTTTATTATCCTAAATCTGGATCTTTTTGTGTGCGCTGCAAATGATTCTGGGAAAATCAATCAAACGGTGTTTGTTTATTCAGAAAGGTTTTAAGCCAATAATAACACACCATTTAAAAATGAGGTCCCAGAACCTTTGCTTAAAGATGTAGTACTATGTGTTCATGAGCATGTGTATGTGTCAGCAAGTGTGTGTTTCTGCATGTAAGTGAGAGAAATGTGGCATGTGGCATAGGTGTCCTCTCATCCTCCTAACCCCTGTTCCCTCCCTAGTGTTCAGCTCTCCCTTTTCAAATGGCCACTTGTCCAAATTCATATAGCCATTATAGTGGGCCAAAGCTGGCTATTGAGAGATGAAGACCTCCTATCATCTTTATAACCTACGAGAGGCACTAGACAGACAGAAAGAGAAGAAGGAGCACAAGGAGAAAAAGAAAGTGGTAGAGTTGGGTGAGAAGCAAGTTGTTTGAGGTTTGAGAATTTGGCCATTTAAAATAGGCAAAGGCCAGTTCTTACTTTTCTTTAAATGAACGGCTTTTCAAAGTGTAGTTAGACAGGCAGTGTTTTTAAAATATGATTGGTGTTTTGCTATTACTTTAAGTGCCACTCTGAAAGCTGCACTTTGTGCTTTGACTTGTTAATGAATAATTTGAGAGAACTTAACCATGACAGGTCTATATTATAAAAGTCAAGCTTTTCAGCCTGCGTGTGTGTGTGTGTGTGTGTTTGTGTACTCATGCTAATGGCATATAACTACCAGCAATATTTTTTAGTGTTGCTGGCAGATGGGTTCCATAATTATGTGGATATTTTGGGTGTTTGGTATGCTTGAAACACATTTTCAAGCCATAAAATAATGGGCAAAATCCCATCTATGGCATTATACAGCACTGTTTTATGCAAATGCTGCATTAATGAGGCAGTGCATACTCCCATTTTCACAAGTTATTCAGAGGATGACAGTGTCATGTGTGGCGCCCAGAGAAGACGGTTGGCTTCAGGTCCCGGGCATAAATGTCTGGGCAATGTGTCACCTCCTGTGTTTTCTTAATAAGTGATGCACCTTCGTGGTAAGATAATTACCACCACCTCTGGAGAAATATTAAAAATAACTGAAACTTAGGGAATATTGCCTGCAACCTGCATAAGAGCCGAATTAGCACTGAAACAGTGCAAGAACAAAAAAAAGTACAAAAGAAAAGCTGCTGAGCTCGGTCTCTCTATATAATCTCTCATTCTTTCCTACAAACTGTCCAGTGTTTCCATGTCTTTTCTTTCCCATTTTTCACTTGCTGTCACTATTGAGAGGTTTGTTTGTTGATGCAGAATGTTGTGCGCAGGTGTGTGTGCGTTTCCTCTATGTATTTATATCCCCTCTGTGGCCACCCCTCATCTGTCAGGGTGTATTAGTAAGAGTGGCAGTATCATCAATACATATTTGAGGCTCAATACATGCCATCGGGCAAACTCAAACAGTGAATATAAGATGCAGAAGATGTTTTTGGACACTAAATAATAAGCTAATTGTGTTGTCCCCCCCCCCCCCACCATGTCTAATTTGGTCCCTTAGCCTTCCAAGTTGCTGCAGATGTGTTTGTCTTTCAAACATAGAGCACTGAAGAAGAAAACAGAATTTAAGACTGTGTAATCAGAAGAAAGCATTTGCAACTATTCAAATGAAACACGACATTTTAACCTGACCATGATAACTTGAACTATATATATATATATATATATATATATGTGTGTGTTTACCTGGTTTTGAGGCATTAAAGATCTTTCGTTCTGAGTGCCTTTTGAATTCACCCTGCAGAATGGTGACAGCCTTGACCTCCCTGTCTGTTGGCTCCCTGTCTCTCCACCTTTCTGGAGGCTTCAACTCTGCATCCACTTAAGAGAGTAACAGCAGAACATTGCAAGTTAATACTGATTCCCGAACTATGAAAACTGTTAAATATGGTATAATGATTGAAGAGGAATTTATTTTGAATTCAATTAGTATAAATAAGTTAACTCTTATATGATTTGAGTTGTGTTCTTTCCTTGCATGTCAGAAATCATTTGAGTAGGGTATCGTTGGCGTAATAAAGTGTTTAAATCCACTCATTTTATCAATTTTATACACTGTAGGGGAAATGATGATGTAGTGTATTATACACTACAATTTTACCTGTTTTAGGTGTATAATCACAATCATATGTAAATGGAAAACACAACATTTACAAACACACAAATGACACATACATACATATAGGGGAGTGTTCTTCGGCATTAGTGGCCAAGAGTGAAGGGTCAGCTGTTAGGGCCAGTACACCAAACCGCTCATCTGCAGTCAGCTTCCTGCCCAGAGCGTGATACAGCATGTGGTAAACAGCAAGGTTAAACACCTATACACACACACCCAGACATACAGCACACATGCACACAAGAGAAAGAGGAGAGATGTTAGCAATTTTGTGCTGTATGTGTGTCTGTGTTTGAGCGCTGAGTATATGAAGGTGCTTATTTTTCAAGATATTTCGATTTTTGTAATTTACACCCTCATAAATATGTGAAAATGAGAGGTCACAGTGTATATGAGACATAATTCATGAGCATTCAAGACTAACCCCCCTGTAGACTCCATCATGCAATAACCACAAAGGTTAGTACAGTGTATTATCCTTCTTTTCCCACTTTTGCCACTTTCCAGCAATCAAAATCTACTAACACTGATAATAATGAAGCTCTGGCTCTGCAGACATATTTGGTTAATTTAACAATTGGGGCAATATGGTACCTAAATAAAAACATTTTATTTTACTATTCCAAAAAGTACAAGAAGCAGCCTTATAACACTTAAACAGACAACCCTAAAGACATAGTTCGGGATTTTTGAAGTGGTGCTGTATAAGGCTGTATAAAGCTGCAATAGATGGCAGTCAGCTTTTACCCAGTTTGGAGAAGCAGAGATATATCGGGCAGCGTTATATAGTGCACATCCAGGTTGTGCTTATGCGTAGGAATATGGAAAATCTACAGTTGAGAAAGGAAATGGTCTGCCAGCAATGGAAAGAGCTGAAAATATGAAAAAATACCGTACTCTCAAACTTATATAGATTTTTTTGGTGGGTTTTGCTTTTAGGTGGCTTAAATGCTGGTGACCCTGTCCACAGCAGTACTTTGCTTAGTTTCTCTGCCGGTACAACTTTCTCCTTCCCCAAACTGGAGACACTCGCGCCGCCATCTACTGCATGTAATACACTTGCGAGGGATGAGTACCTCATTCAGCCCCATGTCAGAAATCCCAAACTTTCCCATTAAAACAATAAGCTTTAGTTTATTGCATGTTAGCTTGCATCAGTCTACATCACAGTTTTGCAGTTTCCGCAAATAATGCGGACCCTCTGGCTAGGTAGAGCCGTTATCGTTCATGGCTGCTGAAAAACAAGTGGTTTTTTTTATTGTAAAATGACTGCAAAGCGCAGGCCCGAGTGGCATTGGTCATAAAATACTTAATATGCATTCTCTTAAAAGACCTCAATTGTTGAGTGAAAAATGTAATTTGTTGGCTAAGTGAAACGGTTAGTAAGGAATACATAAGTAGTGTAAGTATGAATTATTATTTATTATCAACTCAGTTACATGCTATATGGTCACAGATGTAATACTAAATGTGATTTAGTCAATCTGAACCAAAGACTGCATCTAGATGTTTTAACTGTTAATAAATTACTAAAGTACAGTATAAAGTAGAGTGAAATATTCACTGTATGTACATCAAAACTGTGTCCCACCATAGGACCATAGATAAACAAGCTACCTGGTGGTGTTTTCCCAGGGTGGTGTTGATGTTTTGGGGGCAGTGAGCCTCTTCTAGGGTTCTTCTGGCTGCTGGCTGGTCCTGCTCATCACTAAAGGAAGACACCAATCTGGAGAGGGCTCTCAAGATGGACATGGCCTGCTCAGTGAAACGAGCACTTTCCTGTTTAAAATAGGTAAGCAGTGGGGAAGCATTACAATGTTGTTTATCAAATTAAATGGAATGCAAGTTAAATAAAAGACAAGCAGAACTCCCACAATACCAATATACTTTGGTGAATTTCAATGGAACACATCAGGATTGTTACAGGAAATCTGCTATAAAAATCTTTGTTTTTCTCACATGCATGAGACTACCATCGTACCCATTGTTTCTCACATGAAAATTTGAAAATATTATACATATAGCAACACAAACATCAGGCTAAAAAGTAAGAAAGCAGAGGCATCATCTTACTAACATGCTGTAATTTTATAAATTGAAGCTGAAATGAATTCTATTCAAAAAATTTTTCAAGGCAATTTCATTCAGTCCGTCTCTATGTCCGACCAAGGTCTGCACTTTGTATTGTCACTATTGTTCCAAGATTCCTTTTTTCCAACACATATCCAGATGAAAAATATCAACCTTTTTTCTCAAAAGCATGAAAGGATTGTGCAGCCTTGGCAGAGGTGCTGATGCTCTGAGTGCTTTCTACTTCATTTGTTTAGTCACCACTGTATTTCTCACACACTATATGCCTCTCTCAGGGCCTTTTTGTTTTTGTGTATTGTGACTAATTTCAGCTTTTTATAAGTGAGGAAGTGACTGGAAGACTGAAAAGGAAATTAAAGGCAATATGCAGAAAGTTACATGTTAAGGTGTAACTACCTTGTAGCAGCAGATGACAGAAAATGTTAGACTGGATGGTATGTTGAAGGGCTATTGTGTGTATTTAGACATAAGAAAAAGAAAAACTGTCATGTATTGTTAACTTTACTGTACTGTACTCCAGCTGTGGTGGACCCCTCAGTTGTAAAGTTGCATCCACAGATAAATAATTTTTATTTTAAATTAACATTCCTTATTCAGCAAACAAACTAAAAAGACCTCTCAACTTATGTGTTGTGAAATTTCTCTCAGTGTCAATGGACTGTCAAATAATATCAAAGACCCTTGTCACCTTAGTAAGGTGTGACATGATGGTTTCTTCATCCCCAAAGATTAAAGGCATCTTGCTGCACAGGTGAATGTGGTAGCCCACTGCTGCCTTTGCGTGGAAGGACAACACATTCCGCCTGGAGTGGACAGAAAGGAAACAGAGCATTTTGAAAACAGGAACACTTTACTGCACACTATAAGTTACTCTAAAACAGCAATTCCCAATCTTTCTGACTTGTGACCCTTTATAAAGACTGTATTGCCTATTCATGACTCCTCTTCATAGGCTCCATTGTTGCTACCGGTGTTTTGCCTTGTCAAAAAATGCTACCGTAGCGCAAATCGATAGCAGAGTCTATCGAGTCCCTCTGCCCTATCGAAAAAATGCTACCTTATGTGTTACCATTTCCAATCCCATAAAGGTATAACTCTGATTATATTATAACATCATTTCAGGGGTAGCGTATTCTGATTCTGACTAATATCCCCTGTCAAATAATGCTCCCACTACAGAATAATTTTATATTACACCACTACTCACTCCGTGTGTACTGTAAGGAGATGGGGAGCATGTTGAAATACTATATTATCCCATCTTTAATTAAGATATCAGGGGTAGCGTATTCTGATAGACTAATAATTATTTTCTTTTTGATATTGCTGACGATCAGCCACTGTCTCGACGGCATGCCCAACAGCAAGGTTGCACAGATTTATGGCCATGGTAACAGACCACGCTTATGGGTCGTGAGCAAGCGCAGAACCTTTAAGGTAGCATAAACTGACAGAACACCGCTTCAAACAAAGAGTGAGCCTTCTTAGTTTTAACGATTTAGAGGGCTGCAGAAAGTTTAAATTTCGCATCTTAAAAAAAGTTAAAAGTAGACAAACAGAAAGACAACATTATTTGTGACGCAGCAATATTTTTATCTTTATGTTCATCTCATGACCTCTCCAATTTATCTTGCGACCCCCCAAAAAAGTTATTTGTCTGAAGCAGTGGTTCCCAGCCTTGGGGATTGGGAACCACTGCTTCAGACAATTCATTTTGTTTTGTCATTGCAATTACTGAGTAGAACAATATCTAAATATTTGGTTTCTAAATAAATGAAAGTAATAGTAAGGAGTACAGAGGTATCCATATACAGTTTTTGGTAATAGTAATTGTACAATCAGAGGGAAAATGCATTCAACAACAGTGAATTCAACTGAATAAAATCCCTTTTTAATCTTAATAGTGGAACTATGTTTCTGTCAAGTGGCACTGAGTGGGTCAAACAGTCAGAAGTGCTGTAGCCTAGCCTGAGTTTCTAGGGCCTGGTCAGGCATGAGAGTGGATCCCCACTTCCCTGGCCCCATTAGCTTAACATAATTCAGCCATCATAGTCTAACTAGATGGATGAGCACTGAGGCGGAGCTGGGCTAGTGCTGTAGAAGAACAGGACAGCATTCAAAAGGGAAACTGATGGGAGAAAAAGAAAAGGCAGCGACGAGAATGGGAGAGAAAGAATAAAAGAAGTGTAAAGGGAGATGTAAAAAGGCAAGACAAAAAGCTCTAGATTAAAAAAGGACTGTATGTTCAAATAATATAGAAGAAGAAATCAGACACAATCAGTGGACAGACTCAAAAAAATAACACATTGGCAAAATAGTGTACCACATACAGCAACATTCAAAGAGAAAAAGAAGAAAAAAGAAGAAAGTTATTATCTCTTGGAAAAAGTGTACTATGGGGCATATGGGCATGATAAGTTGAGTGCTATGTATGTGATTATGGCTCAGTGGTAATTGCACTGCTGCATACCTGCGCCTGACCCCAGAAACTAGGCCCTCTGCTTCTAGGCCAAGTAGCACCCATTAATAGAGACTAGGACAGATGATTTTTACTGCTTTTCAGAGCATCTGAGGTAGGCAGATATCCTCTGCTCACTTTATGATTAAGCTTTAAGGAGATCTATGCATAGCTGTAAAAATGACAACAAGAGTCAAACTCTTCCTTTCATCAAAATACCCTATGGGTGCTGTGCAAAAAAAAGCATACATTTTTAAAACAGATTTCCATGGTGGGAATTAAACCTCTATCCTTGGCAGCATTAGTTGCCGTGCTGACGAAGATGTCAATATTTTTTAATAACAGATACAAGAATCAAAGTACTATCATACCATATCAAATATTGTAGTATTGTAAGTATGAAATGTCATACTAAAGGATATACTACTGTGGTCTTAACTAATGGTAATCCTGATTAACATAAAAGTCATAATTATTACACATTACAGAGTCTAGAAAAATAGATTTGTGACATCCTAGTCGGTGCCATCTTATGAACTTAATCTTAGCTTTTCATTTTGATCAATACAGTACACAGCTCTCAGTAGTAGCTCAATGCTGTCCTACCCTGCTGGTAAGTTAAGCATTTTTGCCTTTGAGGAGGTGGTCTTGATGGTGAGAACTGGCAGCTGAGAGCGCAAGCTTTTCCAGGAGTATGACTGGGCGATGAGGACTGCAGACCCACACGCTGCTGACATTTCCTTTTCTATGAGTTGTCATAGAGTGGAGAGAAAAGTGTACTAGTCACACACCACTGGGGACTGCAGATGTAAATTAGCCTAAGGCTAACTCTGGTGTAATGCATCAAATGTTTACATTTATGTTATTAATTGCACATGGTCCCTTCTAAATAAAAATCAATCAATCAATCAAACCACAATCAAATATCAGAAACACTGTAGGTCAAATTCATAAAATGTTCATTCATTGTTGTTTTTTATGAATATTTGTACACTGCACTTTATATCACCAATACAGTTATAGTTTATATAGATTTTTATAGTTTGTATGGATTTTTGCATGCACAGATAGAGAGTTATAACTGCTGTTAAAGACTTGAGTCAAGCTCCTTACGTTACTTGCTATATCAGAAAATCCTTTTGTATCTGATTATCTATGTCTTTGTGTGCATGTGTGTGTGTGCATGCATATAAACCCTTACTCTCCTCAGCTGTATCCCCCCTGAGAAGCAGAGCAGAGAAGCTGATGAGGATCTGGGAAGGTTGTAGGCTGTCCACACACAGGTAGTGAGTGCCTCTCACCTCTGGACACTGGAGGGGAAATGCACAAACACACACACTGGCCTTAGTTATCAGTACGAATGCTGATAAGGAGAGGAACAAGTGAAAGAGAGAAAGAGCAGAAAGCCGTATGGAGGGTGATGGATAAACTGATAGAAGGATGGCTTAGTGGAAGAGAAGCTGGAGGAAAACCCAGAGGAATAGATGTATCAAGGGGAGACAGAAAAGAGCTGAGTGAGTTAAAGAAGCATCTGAGGTGACACCTGAATAGAAGTGGCCAAAGCGGTAAATTTGGTAATGTAAGAAAAAGCAGTCAGTAAGAAAGACAAAGCAGGGGACAAAGAGAGGGGCAGAAAATGCAGATAGAGAACAAGAGAAGAGGGAGAATGCATACGTGTCTAGAATGACTAGTTACTTATTAGTCGGTGCGAT
Organism: Micropterus salmoides; assembly: GCF_014851395.1. Classification (NCBI taxonomy): domain Eukaryota; kingdom Metazoa; phylum Chordata; class Actinopteri; order Centrarchiformes; family Centrarchidae; genus Micropterus; species Micropterus salmoides. Next base: position 16,551,350 of record NW_024040928.1, read on the forward strand.
GACATTGTCCTGTTGAGTTTTTATGCCAATGGTTTTACACTATTCCACTCATCTGTGGAATAGTAAAATCTCATCTAACACACCAAGAAATTTAGCAATTCGCCATCAAAGGCATAGTAGAAGGAGACTGCAAGCTAGTTAGCATAGATGTAAAGAATTCTGGATTTAAAATACTAAAAATTAGCTCTACTATACCACAAGGATACACACAATACATTTTTGTGTATCCTTCACTCCACAGGGCACCTTCAACTCATCATTAGTGGGTACTGTGTACTAGGGGTGTCGAAGATTCGATAGGCGGAGCCTGATTCAACTCACAACCTCACAGCTGAATCTTCACAGAGCGTTATAAAACGAGGATCAAACGATTTTGGCTATATGGGGGTGCTCAACTTCTGATTTTACAAAGAACTACCTGTTTTATCTGGTTTTATCCCAAAAACTTATAAATACAATATACAGCCTATTATGATATAAATATCAACATATGATGCCGTAAATAAACATGTGAAAATAAAGAAGCGTTTTAGAAATCTTTTGAAAGTATGTCAATAAGTAGAGACTGCAGCTCTGCAGCTTCTCAAACCCCCCCTGATGCACACACACTGATTCACCAGTCGACTATAGGCAATCATTGACAATTCTGATTAGACTATGTAAATCCTTCGTCAGGGACAGCCCTACTATGTACAGGGTTGAATTCATGTGTGAGTTTGTGTGTGTGTACTTCAGGACTTGCTACAGTAGATGTCACAGGGATAGATCCGGTGGCAAGAGTAGATGTTGTTGTTGCAGTTTTGGACAAGACAGTGCTCTGCAGACATCAACAGTTAAATTAATAATATATCCAATATTAACAGCATTAATATGTCAAAGCACAAATACATGGAATCGTGCGGGAAAATAAATGGAAAACTTATAAAGTACCAGCACTGGAGACTGAATATGCAGAAATTAGTCACTGAGTTATTTCGTTATACACACTGTACCTTAAGCTGAGATTTCTGGATATGATGTGGGTAGAACTGTGGTTTATGGAACACAAAGAGAGTCCTGGAAGGAAAACATGAATAAATGCCAGTTAGTTGAGCTTAGTTGATAAAAGCAATTTTAATCATGAACATGTATTTTTTCTGGCCCCCCAATCATACTTTTTTCACAACTGTCTATATTTATCTATTCGAACAGTATGTTTGCAGTGCATAAGTAAATATCTGTGTCTATGTGTGCGTGTGTGTGTGTGTGTATCTCACTGAAAACATTTAGCAAAGTCATCCAGGTCCACCCAGGTCTCCTGCAGGATGGGTTTGACAGTAGGTGAGGGTTCCTCAGTTACAGGGTCACTCATTGCAGTTTTAGGCCGATCTGGAAGAAAGGTTCATATTCCTCTTTAGGCTGAAACTATTTGTGTTTATATAAACATTTTTTGTTTACTAAGACATTTTGTGTAAGGTAGCAGGTTTTCAGTATGCACCCGCTGAGCTGAGAGATGGATTAAAAAGTAAGTAAAGTATTTAACATTGTTCATTATTGCTACACAAATCTACAGCCTCTTGTATAGGAAAAATAAGTCCTTATCAAGTTGATTAGATGCTTTCCATGCCAAACTCAGAGGTGGAAATGGGGGGAACGCATGGGAACAAATGAATGCTGTTCCGGGAGTAGGGGGAAATCAGTTCTAGCTGTTTTACACTGCTTCTAAAGCATGCTCATGAAACAAATACAATTTACTGTGCTTGAACGCACCACAAATCCAGCTACTGTCCATACAGCCGATGGGTAGGCGTGACATTGCAGGCTCCCTGGAACCTTCCCCAAAGTAGCATTTCTGTCTCAGTGTTACTGGCTACATGTATCCTGGAAGCTGCAGTGATGTTGACATGTACGCACCCTGCGTTTCTGATGCATTAAAATCCGAAAGGACGCATTAAACTCACTATAGACATGTACAGGGAATGTGCCCGTTTTTCCCCCATGAGTATGCTAATGTTACATTGTGAACAACAAATCTGTGTTGAAATCATTAAAATCCTGTTCTCTGTGAGCTCCTATACACACACACACACACACAGCAGAGCAGAGAGGCCGCCCTGAAGAAGCGAACCAGGTGAAGATAACGCCAAAATTACTCAAGTTGATAACTGTTATTACTCAAGTTCACAACTGTAATTGTTACTGTACCTTGAAATTAAAAAGCCAATACTTAATCAATACACCTGTTCAATAAGTATAAACATGTGCAAAACATATAGTATGTAAACGTTGCTATTATAGTTGCTGCTCTAGAAACAACATTTAGTTATATTTAAAAATAATAATAATAATGAATATATATATATATATATTCTTTTTATACATAAAACACAAAAGGAATGAAAAAGAACCAAGAGCATTGATAGAGAAGTGAACCCACATAAGTCGTAGTATTGATAAAATTCAAATGATACCCATCCCTAAACATGAGTTTAACACTACAGTTTATCAAAAAACACACATTTTATTGCGGACCCACTCAATTTTCCTGGAACTGACTCAAATGACCACCGTGGGTCCAGGAGAGAACATGTTTTTGGAAAGCATCATCAAGTCTGCCATCAAGAAAATAATCAGTAGTAGTAAGATTTTTTTATGCAGCTCTCATGATAATAAGTATAATCAACAATAATTTGTTTATAAAACCCAAGTATGGTTCCCCCAGTAAAATGTGGAAATTTCCACAACTGGTCACACTTAAAACCAAATAGATACAGAATTGTTTGTGAAATCTCCCATTTCAAAATGCTGCGAGTAACAAAATGACTTTCCTCTTGTGACTCAGAGCAAGTTATCCTAGACTCAAATCATTATCTGAAACACAGTGAGCCAAATTGGCCAAACTCCCACATAATGGCATAGTGTAAGCGCACATGCACATCCAAACTCCCACTCACTGACTCCCACTATCTCAACGCATGCAGAGCAAAGTCATAGACATATGCACATGGACACACTGTCCACCCAGAAGCACACGCACGCACGCACGCCCACACACACGCACACACGCACACACACACACACACACACACTCTGCCCCCAAGCTCTTCTCAAAGCGAGAAGTCTGATCAGAAAGCTGAGGTGGCGAGGGCCAGTGTCTCTGCTGCTGAGTAATGGTGGTCCGCTAACTCAAACTGCAGGTGTTACTAAGCAACTAAACGAGGGCAGAAAGAAGGCAGGGAGTTGGCTGGTTGTCATAACGGATCATTTCAGTCCCATCTTCTTCAAAGTGTCTTGGCCAAGCGATGGAAGCATGGAGAGAAAGATGGAGGGAGTGGAGGCGAGATATGCAAATACTTCTAATCACATTAATTGGACTATGCTGCACAGAGGCTGTCCAAGTCAACCAATGAAGAAGTCCTTCAGTACAAGCCTAATATTTCACTACAAGGCAATCTTATGTACTGATACAGTGCAGATTATTTTGAACATAAATGAGGGGCCCAGCATCGGAACAGCTTTTACCATTGGAGATGCCATCATCGTCCTTCTTGCTGTCCTCTGCAGTAACCTAAAGGGACAGAGAGGGAGAGAGAGAGGAAAAGAGAGAGAGAGTTAGAGAGGCATGAACAGTGAGTTGCTGATAGAGTAACACTGCCAGGGATACGCCTCCACCCTCTAGTGATTCCATGCCAGCTGTGGTGTTGCGCCATTCTCGCCGAACACCACAGGACACAAGACACGGTCTAATGTGACATGGCCTGCTCCTCTCCTGCTAAAAACACCACCAGAGAATACCAGCTCTAATTTACTTTGACTGTCAGTGACAGATGAGGAGTTATTATGTTGTTTAAGATGTGACTCTCTTAGAGGGGAATTACTCAACAGCTCTGATTTCATGCTTCGTCTGCCCAACACAATAAAAATATATCTAATGAGTCATTATCAAATCCTTTAAATACCCTATTCCTCTGTCTGAGCAAGGCAGGAGATGATGTGGTCTTAAAAAGGAAATCCACTGCTGATTTCATAACAAAGCTAGATTTCAACATTATACAGGAGTGGTACACCTGTATCAACTAGCTGAAATTTGCTCCACGCCCCTCTCCATCTGACGTTTCTTGTTCTTCACCAAATAATGCTCCCTTGAGGAAAAATCCTGGTGAATGTGAAACAGTTTACTCTGCTCTGAATAAGAATTATGGCTTTGTCTCGTGTAACTTCAAAGCAACCCCAGCCAAGACTCTCTAATGAGTCAGAGTCAAAGTGTGTGTGTGTGTGTGTGTGTGAGTCACCACTTATTTGAATAAGTACCCAGAGACCCAGACAGATGGAAAGAGGCATTGTGATTGGGAGGCACACTTGATCTCCTCTCCACCTCTACAGCAACACTTTCAGAGCAACAAAGACATGAAAATGGGTGTGTGTGCGTGTGTGTGTGTGTTTTCACAAGAGTGCACATAACTTCAAGTCAAGAGTCAAGATCTAAGGCAGGGTATGTCTTGTCCACTCACAGCATGCCATTTTATTAGATCGCTTACCTGTGTATAGTAAGAGGACATAGAGACTGACAGTTACACACAAGACTCCTGGGATCTGAAGTTGCTGCTTTCGGGGGGGAGACAGCAATTTCTTTTTCAAATCACAGTCATGGGTTGATGGATGGGAGAGGGTGCATTTCTTTCTTTCCCACACTTCATGGGGCTTTTTTTCCACAGCCAGAGTTGAGTCGTTGTTCTCCAAGAGACTCTCTTCAGATTTCACATTTCCCCCTGAAGTGTAACCCATTTTATACATGAAAAGTTAAAGATCTCATTGTGGCTATTCCCGGCTCACAGGCACAAGGAAATCCATAGGAGCCCAGACTGGACTTTGGGAAGTGTAGTTCTCTGGCACAAGGAAACTGAAACCATGCAGGGGCTTTGGTGATTTAGTGATTAAACACATTCCAAGCATATTACAGGTTAAAACAGCACAGTTACGACATCAGGATCTAATTCTTTAACCCACGCTAATGTTGAGTGAGTAGACCATTGAGGGTATTAGGGACATCATGTGACACCACCTTCTTCTATTCTAGGAGCTAGGTACAGAGGTTGATACTGTTGGCCAGGGTTGACGTTCTTGCAAAGAGCAGGAACACACACGCTAAGTAAAAATGTGGCACACATATGACAAATACACAAAACCAATCCATACGGGTGCATGTGCGCACACACATCAAACGACACATCAAATTAGAGCGTCCATACTGCCCTAGCCTAACCGCTCTATAACTGGTCACAGTTACACAAGAGGGCGATTAATATGAACTCTATTTTTTCTCTGTATGCTAGGAGTGAAGTGTAATAATGATCCCCCCAGGAGACGCAGACACTGATGGCTCACCATCTAATTGCACTGCTTTTTTCATCAGCACAGTACACGACCTCTCCCTGTATGAAAACCCACACGTTCCGTTCACTACCAGCACACACCACACATTCTGTTTTCCCATCTCCCTCTGCACCGCTTTCATCTCTCCCTGTCACATATTTTTCATTTTTCACTTGTCCCCCCCTTTATACCTCTCTATCTTTGCTTCTATCCTCGTCTCTGTGTCTGTCTGTGTCTCTCGGCTGCTGCTGCTCTGACCCCCCCCCAACCGCCAACCTCCAATCTCCTTTCCCTCACTGGTTCTCTCTTTAGTGCAGATGTGCCCCTGGTCAGTAGTGGCCTGGCTGGGAGACAACAGAAGTGACTTTGAGACTGGGGGATGGCAGCCTTGTTGTCACTGACACACCGAGATACTGTTGAGCCTTCAACTGCATACTTACAGGGCAGACAGAGGGGTGAGAGAGGAAAAAATGGAGCGAGGAAATAACAAGAAGAGGCAACAAAATTTTGTGTACAGCTGCTACTGTCTTAGTTTTTCGACATGTAGCATAACTCTGTGCTTCACTGATCGTCATTGCTATTTTAATAAGTGACTAGGGGTAACCACAATTAATTTAGGTTCTATATTCAACAACAACATGACAGTAATTCCATGTACCTCTATTTTGTCTGTTGTGCTGTTCGGTGAGTTAGTGGTGCGTTCAGCTCCATCGGGCTCAAGGCCTTCTCGACATTCAGCCTCCTCTCTCTCAACAATGGACACCAGAGGGGATCCATAGGAACGCTTCCTCTCGGTGCTCTGCTTGGCCTCTCTGACACACAAAGACACGTTGATGCCACATATTATATGGACATACAGCACAAGCTTCCATATCGTAATCATAACACACAGGCAATCTCATCTCATGGTAACAGATTTAGAAGCAATACACCATATCATCTACAAATGAGTCACACATGTCACATTATTGACTGTAACATTGCTTTGATCTGTGATTTTATTTGCTTAAGTTGGCAACCATTCCCTTCAGTGTAAAAGTCAAGTTAGAACAAAAATGCCCATATAGTTTCAATGTTTCAATTGCTATTTGTCTGTCATTGTGAAGGGGGAAAGATGAGACAAGACTGAGATACAGCAAGATGATGTGAGAAAGAGTGATGTGATCATGAAAATGTACTTTTTTGATCCCTAGATGGAAGCTTCCTCCACATTGAGGTCAGAGCTCAAAGTAGCTGTAGAACATTGAAATACTCCAGAACAACACAGTTCAGTGGGCAAAAGAGCAGGACAACAGAAAAGACCCATCTCGTTTAATTTCTCAGTTTTAGATCATTTCAGTGTACGTACAGCTCAGGGGTTGGGCCAACGCCGCTCTTGACATGGTAGGAGAGAAATGGGCTGGCAACTTCAATGAACTTCTCTGGTTTTGACAAAGGAAGCTCTGTGAAAAGAGAAGAGTAAAAAATCTCACACATCATGCCAGCACTGCTTTTTTACTTCTGACTCCTTTTTACTGCATTTTCTGTTTCACAGCTGAGATCAGCTGATGTCAGCTATGCCCAAGCCAGCGGCTATTTTTATTACAGAAATATTGTAGCAATCCTTCTCTTTTTCTTCATTTCAGCATGCAGTACTGTATGCCCCCTGTACTGTAGGTTCAAAACCCCCTGCATTAGCACTCGCTTTCCTTTCTAGTCATATTTATTCATGAAATTCACCTACACACTATCATATAATTTGTGCTTTTCTATTTGTTTGATATCCTCCCCTGCATCCTCCTCCTGGTTTCCCCTTTACCACCTTTTTTTCCAAACTTAATTTTAACATTTTTGTATATTTTTTTTTTATTTCCTGCCTCCTTCTCTGTCTCTCACGCACTCTGCGGTTCATCGGTGACCACGCTCTCCTTGCGCTGGCGGATGAGTTTCCATCTGGGCACAGGTGGAGGTTTGGGTGGTGGCTCCAGCTGGCATGCCCGGGTTCTGGTCAACAGGACAATGTGGCTGTGCAGCAAGGAGAGACCGTACTGACGAAGAAACTCTGAGGAGTTTGCCTGCATTCCCGCATATAGACAACATATAAAATAATAAATACACATGCAGTACTCACTCATGAACATTAAAAATGCAGGTCAAAACGCATTCCCTCATACGGTGAATTATTGTCACCTGTAACCAACTCTAAAGCTGAATCAAGATTGGGATTCTGTCCCAGGATCAGTGTGTGGAGGTGACATAACATCTCTAACAGAGGAAAATCCTTGAAACTGTCCACCAATTAGCCATACCATGGGTGTAAATAATAAAACAAGCAAAGCCTGTTGAGGCAAAGCATCCAAATAGAACACACCAAGCCCCCAGGTCACAGGCACTGTTATGTTTGATCTCTACCACCCACTGTTCTATGGGGCTTCAATACATTTTCCCATTACTGTGCTATTTAACAAGTGATTGAGACAGTATATATTTCTTAAAAGTATTGAAAAACAATATGTTTTCACATTTAGCGTAAAATCCTTATTATGAGTGAATTAACTGAATAAAATTTGACCATTTAAAAATGATTCTGTCTTTATGTTTTTTTGGATCCACATGGGTCAACACAAAAAATAGCAAGAATTTCTCCGTGAAGGTTGGACCTTAAATGTACCCTTTGTACTGCTTAGATCATAAATACAACTTCTAACATTAGAGTTGAAACACTCATGTAGACATTTGCAGATTGCATCCAGATTAGGTTGCATGTATACTTTTTAAATCTGCATTCAAGATCTGACTACAATCTACAACAGCTGAAATCTAATTTCCTTGGATGCAAATGTGTCTTGTAGCGGTGTGACTGAAGTAGAAAACTTGTACTGAATGAGCAAGTGTATGCATAAGGAGGAGGAGTGGACATACCATTTGTCCAAACCCAAAGGAATTGTTATGTGGCTGTAAAGGGGAGCAGCTGGCACACACCACTAACTCGGGGGTACCTGAGAAAAACACACAAAGAAGACTAACATAAGGTCAAACCAATAGTCATCCGCAAACTCGCACAAACACACATAAGCACATGCACTCAACATGGACAAAAAATAGATATACTCCCACTGTATGTATGTTTCTGAGAGACTGATATTACTGAGTGACTCTGATTAAACATATTGATATAGTGAAACATAGTGCCACGTGACAATTGAAAAATAAAGGACTATACAAATTTACATAAAGTGAAAGCACTATTGGCCTCCACAAGTATAACTATGAGACCATGAAAGTATCTAGGTTATCTATGGATGGCCCTGCCCCTATGGTGCATTTTAGAGTATATTGTATAGGGAACATGTGAGCCAAGAGACATGGAAAATCAATTTGAAGGACCATGATGAAGAGAGATGTGAGCACTGCCAGAGTAATATAAAGGCAAGGCTACACATTAAGAATTGAACAGAGATGTGGTTCTCTTACTGCATAGTGATTTATGCATTTATATGGAATATGACAGTGAACACCAAACAGTGAGAGAAAAAGAATGTGTAGGGTTTTTTGTGTGTGTTTGCACCATGTGATGCACTTCCCTAAAGCATACACGTTTTGTGAATTAATACCAATTTGTCCGCGCGTGTCATTACAGTATGTTAATAATCCATCAGTTTAATTATTGTGAACAAGTGGGATTGTAGGAGAGACCAAGGGACGTATTACTGTCAGGAAGAGCAGGTGGGTAAGCAGGAGAGCATCAGAGAAGACACTGAATTCACACAGTGGCCCAATCATCACAAAATGTCATGATGTTGTTGAACGTGTAAATATTTTGAAGACAATTTAAATTATAATACAAGAAGAAAACATTGTCTCACCTTTTTGTCACTTTACACTCTTTAGAATTAACCGGGTTTGTAGAGATACATTTTGCACAATGCAAGTATGATTAACATGCTGAGGATGATCGCAGCTTTTTGCCATTTTTTATTAAGAATTACAAATAAATGAATTGCACAACCTTCATAAAGTCTTTACGGTATTTCTCTACCTCAATGACCTAAAACAACTCTAAGCCACACACTCTTTTCTGAGGACATGTTTCGATCCCCACACTTTACTTGGTGGGCTCTTCTGCCCTGCAGGAACACCAAATAATTCACCCTGTCACTGCTTCCTCTGCTGGTTTATTTATAGCCCATCGTACATGAATTAACCCTCCCTGCGCTCTATAATACATGAGCACGTGAAAACAGGAAGTGATGCTTGAAACAACAGGAAAGAGGCAGCTGGGCACAGGCTGACTGACGAAATGTAGGCATTTTGAAGTATAGCAGGATAGTGACCTTGGGGTTTTCCCCAGTCCTAAAGTAAATCATCAAGCAATACTATGAATGTTGCAAAGGTATAAGGGTTATTACTGCTATACACTGAATATTCATTGTCATGCTCCACACTACTTGAATATGGATGCAGAGGGAGAAAAATAGAGATTTACACACCTATGTACAAATAGTAGTGCTGCACATCTACACAAACATACAACACATATATATCATTTTACAAACAACCCGCACATAAATGATCACAACCTAACGCATGATTGATTGAATTGACTCACTTAATTTAAGATGCAAGCTCAGTGTATAATTGAGATGTATCTTTGAGAGTATGCATGTGGCCATAATTTTGTGCCTTTCTGTGTCTGCGTGTGTGTGTGGGTGTGTGTGTGTATGTGTCTGACTGTGGCATAATTCAGACCTTTGCTTTTCTCTGGTTCTGGCAGCTGACTCTTGTGGTCAATAAAGCTGGAATCTCTCCCTGCAGCTGGATCTGCAGTCTGAGGCTTCGTCTCCAGCAAACTCTCATCTGGGAGTGTAAATATGGGAATGGTGTCTTGTAAGAAATCCCAGGTTTTTCTCAGGTGTACCGACCTGAGAGGAGGTTAAATAAATTATTATTGGTTACAGGCTGCAGGGGATGAGATCAAAATAATATATATATTTTAGCCAGTTTTGACTGGAATTTGTTTGCTTGTGAATTTTTATTTGTACAAAACAAAATTATAACCTTTGAGCAAGCAAACAAGCACTGATATTAGGCCCTCTTGTCTGTTGAGCTTATAACACTTATGACACCATTACTGCCCTGATATTAGATGAAGTCTACTGCTTCTGCACTATGTCTTAGAGCTAAGTCTGCTGCTGTTTCTGTTGCTCTACTGTCCCTCTATTTGCAATACAATGAGGCTGCAGTTCTTACATCAGCATTTCTCTCTCACTTGAAAATAAAGTACATAATACTATCTTCTCTCTGTGTGAACACAGCCTTTAGAAGATCTTTTTGAACTGAAGGCAAGGCAACTTTATTTGTATAGCACACTTCATACACAAAGCCAATTCAAAGCGCTTTACATTATGCATTAAAACATTTTTTTAAAACTGCATAAAAACATCGAAATGCAAATTAAAGTAACAAAGACCTTTTTAAAGGAAAATGAACCTCCCTGACTCGTCTGAACATATTGAAGAAAGCAGTGAGGAATGAAGCTGGAGCAGGTTCCTAGCCTCCTTACCATGCCAGATTTATGGGTCATCTCAGTACAGCATGGTGCGAAGCAGGTTAGTATACCAGAATCAGTGAGCATCTTTTTTAAGTGTGATTAGTGAGTGAAAGACACGTTAATTTATTTGAAGGACAACACTTTGTTGTTCGTTTAAAAATGCAACTTTTCTTGTCATTCCAATGTAAGGAGAACATGTAAAAATCTGACATATCATATTCCCACTGCGGTTTGTGTATGTAATTCTCCTTTTTAAGTAGGTCAACCTAAAAATAAATACTGTAGTTCCTCCAACATGTTAGCTCTCCGATTGTGGAAGATAGTGACGGTTGCTGATAATGATGCACCTGAGCATTATACTGTATGTACGGATAAAAAAATACATACAACTTTGTTTACAGTTTCCTGGATTATAACAATGGCTCATCGGTGCTGATTGTAACTGTCAGCCACAATAAAACCTAAAATCCTAATCTGTAGGCTGTATGCAGAAAACCAAAATATCGGTAGAGTGTATAGTGTGTTGGTATGGGTGTGTGTGTACGTGCATGTAGGTCTGCAATCTCATGTGTCACAAATTGAAACAACACAAACCCAAACACAATCATGCTTAGTGCCTGTATATGTTGAGAGATTCCACAGGCGACCTACCAACAGCAGCTCACCTGCTGAGCTATAAAGAAAAACACTATCACTGACAAGCTGAGATTCTCCACTCCACAAGGCCTCTCCTCCTCCTTTATAAGATCTTCTTGTTTCCGTTTTAAAACTCGAACCATTTCTCCCAAAATGTGTCTTGTAGATAGATTAAATTACTTTGCTACAGTATATTTGTATAAAATAGTATACTTTAGATCAGATTAGATTAGATTCAACGTTATTGTCATTATGCAGATTACAGGTACAGAGCTGTATGTGTTGTTTTATTTTATTTTATTCTATATATTTTCATAGGAACTACAAACTTTCTTTTTGTTATACATCCTTGTGTTTTAGAATGATAAACAATCTACCTTGTACCTTGTGTGCATTTAGTGCCATAGCCGTTATTGTAATAAACTGCCAGAGATTAGTCTGAGAAGAAAAATAAAAGCAAAGAGAAGAGTGGGCATGTCAACCCTACTAACAAAGACACAATTAAGGGGGACACCTACATGTATGTATAATAATGAGAACAAAAGATGAAGAAGACAGAGGTATATGAGTGGAGTTGACCAATGAGGACCTTACTTTATAGGACTGGTTTCTGGGATCCAGCCGGTGAGGGCATGGATAAAGGTGAACTCCCCCATCTTCCCGAAGGCCTCTGACCCTGATCTGAGAAACAAACACCAAAAAACTGTATAAAAAAATGTGCAACAAGCTAAAGACTTAATTCAAACCTCATATAGTGGCACTGGCACTATTTTCACATGGATCTTGTGAGGTTATGGTTTCAGTATGTGAAAACCCCCACAATATGCTTCAAGTGACTCAACTCACCTTCAAAAAAATGGACTTCCACGCTCTCTTGTTTTCTGTCTTTACTTTAACATCATGTTTAGGTATGACAACAATGAGAGAACAAAGGTAACTGACCTACATAAACTATTTGTGATGAAAATTTGTACTGAAGAATCACAAATACCAAAACAATGAGATGTTCAAATTTACTTTTGTGATGGTGCCTTAAATGGTCATTTTATTACCAATTTACCAAACAGCAACAAGCTTATATAATGTATGTCTACACGTCAGCCAAACAGTTGTAGTAGTGCTGTCTTAACCAGCCTGGACTTTTTCTCTGTATGACTGAATGTTAATAGACTCAGCTTATCTTCTACAATTTGAAATTTGCCTGAAGTGTATTGCAACTACTATTTAAGTCTCTAGAACGGAAGAGTGTGTGAGAGAGTGTTTATGTATCCTTCACACACAAGTTCACTTGAAACAGATTGCTGCAGCAACTCTAATTGGTCCTCTTGGGATGTTGTGGCCAGCATGTCCAGTCCACAGTCATGACGTCCAAGGAAGTGAAATCAGTACAGCTTGATCAATAATGCCACAGTCCATAACTACTACAAAAAAACTACTCAGCACCAAAGTGAAGGTGTCCTCAGATTCAGCTTTGAATTAAAATAACGACTAAGGCATTTCTGAGGCGCTGCAGCAGAGACCTGGGCAAAGTTTGGTACTAGTTTAGTACGAAGAACTTTCACTATGGCTCATAAATAATTCACTGGGAGAGAGGCTCCTTTGTTTCCTGTCTTGGATGAAACATTTATGTCTCAAACTTCTGTGGACACTGGAACAGCCACTTTTACACACGCCATATTGCCCCATCACAGACAGGCACACTGCCTGTCTGTCACCAAATTCAACACAGCACAAGGCAGAGATTAGGTCAGGTGAAGGTGAAGGTTCTAGTTCTTGTGCATGTGCGTGAGCTTTAAATTGTTTAGTTCACTTCTTTAGGTACAACATGTGCGTACGTGTCAGCTAGGAAATGTACTGTGAATAAAATGAATAATTTGTTTGTATTAATTGAATTTCATTTAAAACTGGGCAATAGTACCACCCTGTACACTGCTTTATGTAAGCAGGGATAGCACAGAGTGTTAGTATACAGAGTAAGCGTGCACAGTGTGTGGTCTTATTAGAGTCAGGTTGCTTAGTGGGACATAAAATTGAGTTTGTTCTTTAGACCTCTTACTTTCAGACTAAACTATTTCCCAACTCCTTGGGGCAGTATTGAGGTGCTTACAGTTTGTGTTGGAATGTACATTAACTCACTTTGTGTTGGCCACTTTAATAAGAGCTTTAGCCAACAACATTGGCCACAGCTCTGACTGACAGGTGGAGGCGGGGAGAAGCAGGTTGTTTTCTTCATCAAATGGCATGGAATCATCTACTGTTACCTTTCTCCAACAACCCTAAAAGCAAGGAAGGAAGACATAGTGAGTGAAGATATGGTATGGTATCAATGCACCTCAAATAGTAGTTCTAAGAAATTAGACTGTATATTAGATGTGCAATTTTATTATGACTATAGCAAGATATATGGGACATTATGGGAAATAGAAGATTGATACCACTCTCGTGTCTGTACACTAAATACAGTTTGTAGCTACAGCCAGCAGCTGACTAACTTAACTGAGCATACGCACTGGAAACAGGGAGAAACAGCTTGCCTGGCTCTGTCTGAAGATATTTTCCAACAACCAGCATCTTTAAAACTCCCAATTAACATGTTAAGTCTGTATTGTTAAATTATTAAACAAATCAAAGTGTAAGAATGACAAATTTGCAGGGGTTTATCTGCCAGACCATTTTATGGTCAGGACAAGAAACTTCCTGGAGTCTCGACTGGTTGCCCGGCAAAAAAGCTTTAAACTCTCTTCAAGAAAGCAAATAAGGGAAAAAATCTTTAATGTAAAGTAAATTAATTATTTTAAGTTACTTTTGATTTGCATACCTTCCTTAAGTAAATACAATGTAATGAATTATTGAAAGATGAAGCCATATATAACTGATTGATTGCTTATTAACCGCTTAAGTTTCATCCATCCTCTTTGTTATTATCTCACTGATGCATCATCTGGTCAGCTACCAGCCATCCAATAACATCCATTAACATTCATACAAGTGTACTAGGCAGCTTTCATGACCTTACAATTCAAACTTTTATTTTGGATTTACCTTCGTGGCAACACTGTTTGCTGAGGCAGTTCCCTCCACCACCCCAAACCCCTCCCTATGTGCTAAGCTTTTGGTATTGTTGACTCTATTAGACTCTAATGTGCATGTATGTTAACAGGCTTCACTGAATCTCTACTAGTGTTTGTTCTACCAACTTCTTCTGTGAATAATATTATAACCATTTGCAACAAACACTGAATTTCTGGCTGAAATACCTGTTAGAGGAAGGTTGTCTGAACTCTCAATTTCTATTCCACCCCTCAGATCTAGTGACCAATCACTGCTCTACATTCCACACGCCCAGTTAAAAACCAAAAGTGGCCCAGCATTTTCACTAGTTGGCCCTAAATTGTGGAATAGTTTGCCACTAACAAATTAGATCTTACTCCTCCACAAATACATTTAAGACCACTCTCTTTTCTTTAGCCTCTTAATTGTCATCATTAAGACATACCTGGCCACACTCTGGTTTATCTTTGTTCGCATTTTATTTGTTGTTTGTGCAATGCTGTTTGTGTTTGTGTTTGTGAGATTTTATGCTTTTATCAATTGACTTATATCCTCTTATTTATGTCTATGTTTTTATTTGTTCAATTCTTTTATATTCTTTTTATTTATACTTGATCATTCAAGTATTCTGTAAAGCACTTTGGTCGACATTTGTTGTTTTTGAATGAATACATTTTGGTGGGGAGATAATTGCCTTTAAAAAGGTACTAAGAGGAGCTTATGTTATTGGCCATGACTAATATTCAATTCAATTTTATTTATATAGCGCCAAATCACAACAACAGTTATCTCACAGCGCTTTTCATAAAAGAGCAGGTCTAGACCGTACTCTATGATGCTATTTACAGAAGCCCAACAATACCAGCTCCTAATACACCTACTGCTAAATTTAAAATATTAAACTTCTCCTCCATGTTCCAAGTGTTCTGCAGGTGTGATTCAGATCATGACAGTAAGAACCAAAAGTGGATTTTTTTCCTAAACACCCAAAGTGTAACTCATCACCTCAGATTCTCTGTATGGGCTTCATATTCCAACACCTCTCCTAGCATTAACTACCTTATGCTCGCATCTTAGCATCCTGTTTGGTGTCAGAGCTTGTTACATGCTGTCTGTGGTGTGGTCTGTCTACTGGCCGTCTGGGGGAGTTTCACACTGCTTGTAAGAAAAAAGCAGCACAAGCTGGTGATAATCTGACTGACTGTTCGCAGCTGTGCCTTTCTTTATCTATCAGAGCAGTGTGCACAAGCAATGCAAGTCAATATAGAGTGCAGGCGAGCACACTCCCTTTCTTGCCATACTTCACTCCCTTGTCAAACCATCATCCCGAGGAGGAGCCCGATGTGTTCACAGATGGGGTAAAATACAGTGCGAAAGGACAAGTTAGCGGAGAGGGGAAGAAAAGGAGGAAAGGAGAGACAGAGTTTTAGGGTAAAATGAAACAAGGCGAGAAAATGGGAATGGGATGGATATTCACAGCGGTGTGAAGGAAAAAACATTTGGAAGAAGATTGGTGTGGAACAATAAACAATCATATGAGCAGGGTAAAAAATGAGTCAACTAAGAGCAAAAATAGGCAAAGAAACCAGAAGGGGGGCTGGGTGCCTAATGCCATCTCAACAACCATCTGTTAGCGTGCTATGGTTGGCACGGGGACTGCTGCCTACAACCGTGTCATGCTTACTTGTCAAGGCAAGAGTCACAGTGTTACAGAGCACCATCGCGTTTCGCTTTGTGTTCTTCACTTTCTCGCTTCTTCTAGTTCTGCTAGAAGTAGTTCCCTTTCTGAAATGACACACATATACTGAAACTCTCAGGCCAGAAACTTCAAGCTGTATCCCAATGCAAAGACGACCTTTATTTATGTATAATCCTTACACTTGTAGTGCATAAAGCCCTCCTTCCCAGGGTTGTGCCTACACTCATGGTCTTACTAGGTAAAAATATATAACTTGAGCCTTGTTCTCTGAGAAGCAGCTGACTCCTGTTAAGCCTTATCTATTCATCAGGCAAAGTATGAAGCCCAGCAGTGAGACAGATTGATTTGAGCTCTGAGTGGATACGGCTTTCTCATTCCTTCCCCCATCCAACCCTCAGTCCATCCCCATTCCCCTCTCATCTTCTGCCTCCTATGGGGTCTGCTGAACAATACAATGCAATTGTATGTCATCCATTGCCCTAAGTGTTTCTCTAAAAAATGTGTGATGAACAAAGAGGCATTGTGAAATACGGACTTCTGCAGTGAAAGCAAAACTTTAGTAGTGTGTATGTGTGTGCGCCATCCTCACCATCCAGTAGAGTCTGACCACGTATTTCCCATAGCTGTTGTAGAGTGGCACATGACCTTTCACCACCTTACACAAAGAGTAGACATGCTCCCAAGGTCTCCAAACATCTTGTTCTGTAGATGTGCAGTTATGCGCCCTCCAAACAATATAAATCTCACTTATCATCCACCTCATCAGCTTGACCGAAGATGGAGGAGAGAAGGGAGAGAAAAGTAATCACAAGTGTAACAATTACCCACCAATCAGCTGAATCATAAATTATCTGATTGATCATTCGCTAAATCAATAGGGCACTAGGGCATAATTCATTTCTGTCAATCCCGCTGTCTAATATCTGGGTGGACTGTCGGTGCAATGTTTAATAGAAAAGTAGAAAACAACAGTTGAAAACTAACCTCACTGCAAATCAGATGATCATTGGGGGAGATTAGGTCAAAGGTCATTTGATTTTCAACAACGGTGAGACCCTAAAAATAAAGCACATCATTGTTTTCATTGTAGGCACAGATGGGTCGATTTGTCTGAGAATGTTAGCACCTTCACACCCAGATGACTGACAGATGAATGTTCTGCACTCACGTGGTTATACAGTGTGTTGTTGATCAGAATGATTCACTACAATAACACAGTGATCAACAAGATGGAGACTATTGTCAAGTGGACAAGAATATGTGACCTACTTAATGCTTCTTTACTCATCCCAGGGCCTAAACTGGTCTAACCTCGCCATGATACTCCCAACACTGCGTCTGCAATGAATATTTCACTACCAAATTAATAGACTATCATGTTACTAATTAAATTTCAATTAATGGGCCAGGTGATAGTGAGAGAGATCAGCTGTGGGTCAAGGGAGATCGTGTTTTCTCCGAATCGTCACAGAAACTCTGCTTTGGAAATACAGACTGGTATAGCCCAATGAAGAGAGCTTCACAGTAAAGCTATTGCCTGCATCTGCACGGCTGACTGCTTTTGTGATTAGCCCGTGTTCCTCTTGTATGAAATTAATGAAACGCTTTTGACATCTTGAGTGAAAAGGCAGCTTGCGACCTGGCAAGAACTCATTCAAATGGCAGGAAGCTTCCAGTAACTGCTCAATACTGCACTGAGAGAGAGGGGTAACACAAAAGTGGAGTGATTAAAACTTCATTGGAGGTGACTAGAGAGCAGATTTCCTTAACTACATTTCACACTGTGTGGCAAAGAAATATACTTAATACATGTTAATACATGTAATGGCTGCAACCAACGGTTACTTAATAAATCGGTCACATTTTGATTAGGAGATTGATGGTTTAGTCTATGCGAGTCCGTGTAGTCTATTACTTTTTTATTCTACAAAATGTTAAATAAAGACAAATGACTACCAAAGTCTAAAGAAAGCAAATATTGTCTTCCATCCATCCATCCATCCATCGTCAACCGCTTATCCTGTGTACAGGGTCGCGGGGGGGCTGGAGCCAATCAAAGCTGACATCGGGCGCAAGGCGGGGTACACCCTGGACAGGTCGCCAGTCCATCGCAGGGCCACACATAGACGAACAACCACTCACGCTCACAATCACACCTAAGGACAATTTAGGGTCACCAATCAACCTAGCCTGCATGTCTTTGGATGGTGGGAGGAAGCCGGAGCACCCGGAGAGAACCCACGCTGACACGGGGAGAACATGCAAACTCCACACAGAAAGGCCGGGGAACCGGGGTTTGAACCCACCAAATATTGTCTTGGAATTGGTTAATTCTTTTTGACCAACGATCCAAAAACCCACATGTATTCAATCTACAATGATGAGAGGAAGCGGAAGAGCTGTTCTTGAAAAATTAAATGTGTATTTTTACATGAAAAATTATTTTATTAATACAAAAGTAAATTTCTATATTACCTACATTTTCTATCCAACAGCCCAGGTCTAAACCACTTTTCTCATTATACAGTGCCATGGACCAACTGTCATCATTTTCAAGCTGGGACTGGTAGATGTTTGCCATTTACTATCCCATTAGAAATTATATCATTAATATAGAAGCTTAAAGGTTACCTTGTTGACAATAAACTCTGTGGGACGCTTCCAAGAGTGCACTTTCAAAGATGGAGGTAGGGAAATTGTTCCCTCGGGATCTTCAAAAAATGGCTGCAGACGAAAGCAAACAAAGTGGATGCGAAATACAAGCACACAATGAACCAAGAATCTGCATGTAAAAATGAATCAGTTGTCAAGGATTTGAAGCAAATTATACAGTTTAACCTATACCGGTAAAATGTATGATGATGGCAAATGAATGAATAATCTATTAAGAGTTTAAAACATTTCATTCTCCAGATTTACAGGATTGTAACCCTTTGTCTTTCCATCTTCAGCTCCTTTACTTGAGTCCCATTTCTCCTTGCTGACTTCTGCATCATTCCACTCGGGCCAAATGGGGAATCTGCATCTCCACACGCCTCCTAGGCTCTCAGAGGAAGTGACTGCTAGGGATGCTGCTCTGAAATGATGACACACAGCTATTCATTTCATTTGTTCTTGGCTTCCCTTTTGTCAATATTTAGCAGCAATATTAGCCAGCTCAGTACCAAAGACTCAGTCTAGAGTAAACCCACCAAATCTGTTTGCTCTCTCTCATAGTGAGCTCAAAATGGTCTGATTTTGTTATGACGATCACAGACTGGGGGATTTACACATACACACACACGTGATGTATATCTCTTCTCAAGTGGCTCACGTTAACGTTAACGTTACTAGGTTTTTAACTTACAGCAACAGATAAGATAAGTTAGTCAGAGAGATAACTAAAGATAGTGTGCATTGTTGTATTAATGTTACATGTGACACAATAAAACAAGCCACATTTATATGTTGTGTAAGGTTATGTTATGATTAACAAACTCCCTGACTTCTTGTATATTTTGATTTTACGCAGCTAACGCCAACGTTAATGCGAACTAACTTACACAGATCACCTAACTAACGCTAACGTTCATTGCCAACATGAACCAAACTCACTCAGTCTGTCGGTCTGACAAAGACACTTTACTGGAGGAGGACTCCTTTTTCTTTGGTTGTGACTTGGACATTGCAACTGACCAAGGACCGAGCAAATCAAGGATCCTGCCGGGGAGCTGCGTTTGTTTGCTTATCTCACTGCTCTTGAAAGTTTAGGCGTTACTAAGCAACACAGCTTTAACATGGGCGGGGTCTGGAGCTATTGCATCACATGTTACCACAGCGACGAAAGGACAGATACTTCTCGTCTATTTACATAAAGTTACTTAAGAGATAGGAAACTTAAGGCCAAGCACCACAGTCAAATACGCGTTTTTCCACAACTTTACTTTTATCACAGTGAAACTTTACAAGCTGAATGACAACTGTTTTAAATTTTTTATATGCAAATGAGACATTTCATTAAATATGCACTGATTGCATATCACACAAATTAATTTTCCAGCACATTATTAAGAGTCAGTTGGATTTTGGTAGTTTTGTGATAATATACCAAATGAGAAGCCATTTACTGAAAGGTTTATCAAAATATTGTGTGTGTGTGTGTGTGTGTGGGGGGGGGGGTTATGGATTTCTTCAGAATATACCACTCATGTGAATGACCTTCCCCTGCTACATATTTACAGGTAAATATCACATGAAATGACATTGATAAAAATAAAAAAAATAAACTCTGTAGGTGTCTTGCTATGAGACCTCAGAAACAGTATGTAAATTTATGATGATCTAACCACCTTGAAGGGAGAAGAAAATGATTGGGTACAGGAAACAGTCAAAAGTCATTTCGTCTGTAAAAGATAACATGAACACATCATCTCTTATAGATATAGACTAGCTAACACTGTTCTCTAGAAAACGAACTTTCAAACGATTTATGATTGAATGTGAAGAGTTTTAACACCAGTTGGACTTTTATGTGCAAACAGACTCAGTATAAAATAGAAAATTATTTTTTTATATATTATTCAAAATTGTTTTGTACATTTTATGAAAGTATGGTAATAATAGTTGCAAAATAACTTGAAATCTGAAAATTGACAGATTAAAGCAAAATTTTGGACTGTGGTGTCTCGCCTTAAATGCCGCTATATAAAAACTGACAAAACAAACACCTATTAATAGACAAAATATAGCCTCAAGTTGTGCTGCAGAATTTAATCAATACCTTTCTAAGACCATCTTGATAAAAGTGTAAAGACTGCATTTTCTTGAAGGCCATGGTATTAAATTGCATTGTATTGCCTCAAGTCTGTGATGCATGTGGCTCATAGATTGTAGCGCCACTTACACAGAAACACAGAAATACACTCCAAGATAAAAAGCAATACATCAATATACTGCCAAGGTTCCAACTATCTCTGAAATGCTTTAATAACATGATGTGGATTGCAGTATTGGCCTTGAATAAGACCTGCTGTAATGCTCGCACACAACACAATTGGCACACCTCCTCTGCACTCCTGCTCGGGAAACAATTAGGTGTGTGGAAGAGTGTAAGCTGTGTGTTGAGAGCACAGTGTCTGATGACTATCACAGTTTCATGAGTGGAGTCACATGGTTCTGCCTATCCCTCTCTCTCTGTCCCCCACTCACACACAAAGACACAGTCTGAGTTGTACTTTTCACACATACAGCTTTATCCATAGTCCTTCATGCTGAGTTTCGTTGAGAGAAACTTAACACAAGTGTTTTCTCAAACATTTTATACACATATATACATCTTGTGAGGCATTTGCTAGATTCTGAATCTAGACTGTTGAGGTTTGTGGGAGTGACATTTTGTGTGAGCCTTATTATGTCCATTGACGTTATCATTGGCCTTTTTTTTTAAACCTTTATTTAAGTCCATTGAGATATAATCTCACTTGCAAGGGAGACCTGGCCAAGAAAGGGAGCTAAACAGCATTTAAAAGTTACATGACACATAAATGACAATACAGTACATTAAAACATCTTCCAAGATACCCTTAAAGACTCCAGCCTATAGAAAACATCTACACTCCTCCATCTGCAACCAGGGACTTGAACTCCCTAAGTGGTAGCAGCACCTCAAACAGAAGAATCTTTTGTAAGGAGTTCAATGTTGAGGGTGCACAGAATGAAAAGTCAGTATTTCCTAACTTTGAAACCACCCTGGGGACTTAAAAGTAGTAGCCTGTTAGACTGTGTTTGGTATCGACTGACCGCAAAGTTAAGGCTACAAAGAAACTGGGTAATTTGCACAGAATTGCCTTGTAGATAAAAACACACAAATCTAACTACAATGAGGGTGGACGATTTGGCAAGCGCAATGCTGCATGTTAGGCAGAATCTAGTTTTCCCAGCATAGATGATGCTGCATACATGTACAACAGATGCCCAAAATATCTGCTTTTCATTAGGTCCACTAATATTTAGGATAAATTTTTATTTAAGATAAATACACTGCCACTCGATCATTCTTAGGTGCAGTCACACTTATGTCTATTGCAGCAGTTTTGCTGTAGTAATACCAAATTGCTGCAATTTTTGTATCCAAGTCCCAAGAACCTGTAGTCACCTGTATCAGGCAGTATTGCTTGTACAGTATGCTAATAAGAAATGTGTGAGAATAATCCCAGCTCAGCTGTCTTGATCCAAGATGCAGCGTGCAAGTAAAAAAAACAGAATTTTATAATCTGATTTTGCCAATATGGGTGGGACAATAAACCATAAACTCTAAGCAGGGAAAATAAATGTTTATCCTGTATTTTAGCCAAATGCTGTGCTTCAATTATATGGTGCAGACCTCATTAATTCATTCACATACCTTGTCTATCTGAAGGTTATATGATTGAATGAATTATGAATGATTTGGGTTGAATGATGAGTTGTTGTTGTTGTTGAGCAACACCAACACTGCCCCCCATTGTTATTCCATATACAGTATAAATACATTAGATAAAACACATTTGATCAAAAGGATAGATAAATACATTTGGTCAGTCTAATTACTAGTAGACAGCACAAATTTGTTAAAATGTTTATTCCATGTTGGTCTAGTAGATTTAAAGTATTTCTATGTATAAACGTAATCTTAACTCCATGTATAAAAGAAAATCTTCATATTCCTTCTGAACACTTTAACAGATTACCAACCCTGTGTACAAGAGAGTGTAGTCCTCTGTCGGATTCTGTTTTATGACATCTCACCGCTTATATAATGCATCATCCAACAGATTTAAAAAAATATATACTGCAAATCTGATCAACATTTTCATACCAGTGGAAAGACAATCAAACAAACATTTGTCAGTGTCTCATATAGTACTGTTATTAGAGTTTTCTTCTGGAATGCTGTATTGTCCGTCTGTCCGTAAATGTTTTAGTGAACAACAAAAAGTGTTCCTCGCTAATTAACATGATAAAAAAAATTACGCATTATTGCAGGAACAATACAACTTAAAGACAACAATTCATGACAGTAATATGAGATACGATAACACTTTGATAATGCTCGTTTGCTTACTTTTTACACAGTAGTCTAAAGAACAGCTGGAAACACAAACATGATTGTGCTGTAAAAGATTTTGTTTAAGGGGCATCACCTATGTTAGGTATACACTGAACAATAAAGTGTCTTGTTTCACAGATAAATGCTGAATGACAAGGATGCTGTAAGAGAACAGACAAAAGTGACAAAATTCTCAACTTTCTGCATAGTTTGCACCCCTTCTCAGATGTGGTATAGTTCAGGGCTTCAGAGGCAACAGGGGGAGCAGACAGATTCAAGTGTAGAGGGCTGGTGGTGAAATAGACAATCAGGGAAAAATGCAGTGAGACAAGCACAATAAGAAAAATCCTGTGGTTTAGAGGTGTGGATCAAAGAATGCAAAAGCCAAGTAGAGGCAGTGACAACATCTAGATAAAATTGGGTTTTCTATTCTGGCCTATAGGGAAAGCTGCAGTGAGAAGATTGGACGTGCAGGTCAAATGGGCATCACTGCAGGGAGGAAAAAATCCTGGAGCTTTGAAGACCCAAACATTCATATTCCTCAGAGAGGCTGCAGAAGAGGGCTGAGAGCCACAGGCTGGATGAACGTGTTGGACACCGCCAAGGGGAAGCGGGCGGCTAATGTGAATGGACTGAGTGTTAGCAGCAGCCTGACTTGATCTCAGCAGCCACAGTCTCCTGGTCCAGTTTGATCCGGTCTCCATTGCTCTCCTCATATGGCAAACCTTTGTCGTTAGCCAAGATATTCTCTACCAGGAAACGCGCTGCCTCATCCACGTTGATGTTGTCCTGGGAAAAGATCAAAGCAGTATGTTAGAGTGGTGATAAGGCATTGATTAAAAAAAATATTTACACCTTAGTGACAATGCAGATACAATTCCTTCTAAGCAATCTACATTTAGAAAGAGGAATCACAGGCCTTTATTGCTTAGGAAGTTCACTAAACCCTTTCATATGATCCAGCCTGTTAAAGCAACAGCTAGCAGACACGGTTTCCACAGAGGCAATCTGAGGCCAGCGGAGGAAAGGTAAAAACCACCTTTGTCGTTGTGGCCAAAAGCTGTCATCCCGTGGGTTGAAGAGGTAATAAATATTAATGGCCTGTCTCTAAGCTCTAAAGCAGTGGTCGACAATAGGCGGTCTGCGGGCCAGAGCTGGCCCGCCAGCAATAATATCTGGCCCCAGATTACTTTGATAGCGGCAAAAAAACATTATAGTGGCTAGTGCTGAAACGATGATGTAAGTCATGACAGCAAAAGATACTGACATAATCACTTCCTCTTAAGTGATTTTGCCAACAGAATAAAAGTGCAAGAACATCTTTGCAACAGTACTTTATGTCGTGTTTAATTGAGTTTTTACTTTGAAAAGTTCTGAAGGAAATTCAAAAGAGTATCTGGCTTGCTTGACACACCTCTGACAAAGCCCCAAAAATGAGAGATCAGATTCCCCTGAATGAGAAACGCAGGAATTTCCTCTGCTTGGAGATACTGGGGAAATGAAAATAAGTGTCCGTAGGTTGATGTGGACCAATCGCGGGGGGGAACACACTCCTGCATATGCTTAATGTGAACATGTAAAAAGATCTCTTCATAATCAATTTGTTGAAAAGGGAGAAAAATAACACTAGCAATAAATGGAGATTGAACACACAACCCTTCGAACAGGAGTCCTGTGCACTACTGACTGAGCTTAATAGCTACGCAGTAAATGGTGGAATATAAATGATAAATTGACTATGTTCTGGCCCGCCATTTTCTGACCCCTGCTCTCCAGTAACAGAGAAATTAACAAAGACGTAATAGCAAACATGGTATGTTTATTTTTTTTTATTGAGATTTATTTGAAACTTGCTAGCATTAAGAGAAGTCACAAATTACATTACTCTAAAAATCTAAATTGCTCATTATTTTAGAAAATACTAACTAATAAAAAATGTTTACCAAAATGCCAATTAATTGGAAGTGGATGTGAATACATGATTAGGAGTACTGTCTACATCACTTAAACTTTTCCGGATTTTTCAATGAGTAGAGGGCGCGCGCCAATCAGAACCAGAAAAAAAAATTCTAATTAGAGATAAGTCGTTGACTACATGATAGCTAAGGCTGATTAGGACCAGGGAAAAAAATAAAAGCCCCTCAATATTTGACCTGCCTAAGTCCCACACATTGCAAAACTGTGACATAAACAATGCCCATCTCATCGTGATAGTGTCTTATTCTCTCGTACGTTAGAGAAACAACAATTCATTGCACTCACAGGAAGGAAATGGTTGGAAAGGCTTTGCACACATCACACAAACCCTTCACATGACACAGCACGTGACACCGCTGCAGGGCCTGAGGTTATTTGGAATGAGTTAGGAAAGTTTACTCCGCCTGCCAAAAGTCATAAAAGCATTCCTCCACATGGAAGCATAATAGGTGGTTGAAATGTGTGTTTGCAAGCATCTATTGGCTTATTAACTTGTAAACGTATCTTACTAAAGAAAAGAAGTTGAGGGGAACACAGGAGGGGGCTTTCCCTGGAGTCTTGTACTTTTCCTTAAGTAAGATCTACATGTAGGACTTTTACTTGTAATGGAAAATTGTCATAATGTGGTACTGCTACTTTTACTTTAGTAAATAATCTAAATACTACTTCCATCACAGCAAAATAAACAGTCAAATATTTTAGCCCTTACGTGTATGAACTTAACTGAAAATGAGTTTATGCGATGTGATGATTCACTACATTCTACTCACAAGGACAGAGGAAGAAAAGTGCAGTGTAGACACACAAACAGAGTAACACCAAACCTGTGACGTAGTGATCACAGGGAAGTTGAGGAGAAACACTACATTTTCTTTCAGAGCCCTATCTCTCTAACCCTTATGTCTTATCTAGGCTGCAGCATCAGTCAATGTCATGTGTTACCATATCAAATCTGGTTTCACTGGTTGCAAAGACAAAAGTCCGTAGATGTTGCGCGTGAATTTTTCATAGATTTCCAACCACATCATTTGTCAAAGTTTCAAAGAAGATTAAGACATATTCGAGATCTCATTCTAGTCTCAACTTTATTCTTATCCCCTAATTATGTACATCTGCCATGCTTAACACTGAATTTTGGATCAAAAATGTTAATGTGTTAGTGTTTAACAAAAGCAGTTACTACATTTAACTATTTCCCAATCGCCACATTGTAACCAGTGTGATTGCACCAGCGTCCCTCGCAGGATATCATCTGAGGATTTCCTGTCTGCCATAAGAAGTGAAGAAGCCATTCAGTAAAACTGCAAAATGTCTTCACAGTAAAGTCCAGTGGTTCCTTTTATTTTCAGCTATGGGGGCATTTCAAAGCTTTTATCACATTTGATTTGCCACAAACACAAGTAACGTTCATGCATAAAATAAGATTAGAAGCCATTACTGGTCATGTTTGGACCATGACTCAAGAAGCTTTAACAGAAATAAGTATTCCCATGATGCAAAATATCTCAGCCAGCATTAATATGAGCCGTTACTTTGGTAATTTCACGCTACTGAACCCTGCTTTAAAGTGTAGAGGAACCAGAAATAAAACATGAGGAAGGATCAGGAGAATATTTTAAAAGAAGCCTGTTAAACAGATATAGATAGGAATGTATGGAAAACTGCATGGATCTTTTTTATGAATGGTGTATGTGCGGCTAACCTCTTCTCCATCTAACGTAGTGATCTCTCACCTTAGCTGAGGTTTCAAACCAGCCCAGAAAGCCAGTCTCTTTGCAGAAATTGTCCATTAGGGCCGTGTTGTTGGCACTCTCTTTCTTCTGGTCACACTTATTGGCGAGCAGCACAGAAGGGATAGGGTTGCCATTAGCTAGCTTCACCTTGCTGTCCAGGTCATGCTTCCACTTAGACACTGCCTCAAACGTGGAGCCCCTTGTCACATCGAACACCACGAATGCCCCCACTGCCTCTTTGTAGTACACTCGCGTCATGTTCCCAAATCGTTCCTGACCTGGAGGATAGAAAGAGAATTTAGTGGAATATTTGCATTTTTACAAAGCTGCTAAAAGCTAGATGAGTAATAGGGTTTTGGGTGTCTGAAAGATTAAAAACATGTGGATGTGATGAATCCCTCAAAAGCAGATGTGAAACAAAATACCAAAACAGTACCTTAAGGATACCAAATGTCTAGCCCCAATCTTGTTCACAGACTCATTTTGTATTTTAATCTCATTTCTTTCTCAATTTTGTCACAACTCAGTGAGACCGAAACAATTTTCCTCTGAATGTGGTCAAAAAAAAAAGAAAAAGAAAAAAAAAAGAAGAGATTATTCTTATTCGACCTACTTTTTCTCCACAGAGAATGGCAGAAGTAATCTGCCATGATAATAAGTCCATTCTCTATAGTCATTCCCTGAGAAAATCTGAGATGATATTCCACAAAGGCAAAACAAGGGGAATTACTAGCAGAATACGGGGTGTCACATCAATCTGAGAAGGCCTCTTCTTAAAACACAACCAAACCACTTTCAGGGTTTGTTTTGTGATTCACTTAAATCTACTGATTGTTTTCACATCACACCACCTCCTTAAAGCTTAATCAGCCAGTGAAGAGAATCTCATCCATATTCTTCTGCTTAACAATGGTGCAATACCTCAACTATTTGATTTATTTTGAAGTTGTTTCTTGCACTTTTCTTTTCTGTATTTGAAGTTGTATTTCTGTGTGTGGGGGGGGGGGGGGGGGGGGGGGGTTTACATGCCACCACATCATGTAAAATGACTACAGGTTACTAAGGTTTAATAAACTATAGTCATAATGAATAAAAATTTCCATGGAAATTCCAATACTTTAAAGTGAAACCTTAAAGAGGAAACAGGCTCTTGAGATGAAAAAATTATTCTAGGAACAGCGCTCTAACATACTAACATAACATAAGTCTGCCCACATCACTTCACCTCAGCATAAGAATGCACTGAGGCATACTGTGCAGTACCTTATTGGAGGATGAATCTATCATCAGCAGTTCAACTGGCAAAATGTATCTCTAGTGACACAAGATCCCCTGATTTCTGCCTCAGACCATTTTATTTCTGTATGTAATCATATGAAGCAGTCGGCCCTTCTTTTGTGCAGTTCTTACATTTTTTTTTTTGCTTGGCGTGATAAGCAACAGTGACTGTTGGAGTCTCCAACTTTCGCCACTTGGACTTATTATTTTTGGTTTGTAGTTTTCCTTGCATGAAAAACGTCTCCCAAATATAAGGCTGGAGATATTCTATATCTTTCTTATTATGAACAAATCCCATGAAAAGACTGAAACCAACAGTGTGTTCCATCTGTCAATACTTTTACACTTCCCCAGCCTGTATGTTGCTCTCAATACTTGTTAGTTTGAATAATTAGGGTTTGTTGTAGTTGTACAAATGATGAGTTTTCGTGGAACGGTGTGGCCGTAGCGTGGCGTTCGATGATTCGTCATAAAACAGGAAGTTATTGTATCTTCAGTCTACATGCTCACATCTGTACCAAATTTGGAATGTACTATAAGAGTCCGCCCTGAACACATCCACATGCCAACATTCACTCAAAGTCATAGCGCCACTTGCTGGCAACAGGAAATGACACGTTTTATGCAGTAATGTACTACTCCTAGCAGGTTGGAAAATTCAGAGCCGTCCCAGAAAACCCATAACGCATTGATGAAGCCATGTTGTAAAACTTGTGACTTTGCAGTTAACGGTGTGGCGGTGGCGTGACGGCAAAGTTAAACTCTTTGCCATGACACAGAAAGTTGTTGTAACTTGACTGTACATGCTCACATCTCTACCCTCTATTTGGTAAGAGTCCTGCCCTGAACACATGTACAAGACAACATTCCCCATAGTCATAGCGCCACCTACTGGCAATAGGAAGTGACCAACAAAGCAGCCCCCACGGCACGTTTTACCTACATGTACGAAATTTCTGTGGGACATGTATCATGTCCAGATGTACAAAAAAGCCTCTTGGTGCAATGCCCTAAACACAACAGGAAGTCAGACATTTAGAATTGTATGGTTATTTTGGGATTTTCTACACATTCCATACTTTAACAAACTACTCCTAGAGAATTAGTCCGACCAACTTCATATTTTCTCTGTCTATTCTAAAGCCACCTCACATCTCGACGCGTTACACGCGTGAGGTCCCGCCCAACGCGGCTTGCAGCTTTAATTCATTGTTGGTTTTGGTCTTTTCATGGGATTTGTTGATAATAAGAAAACTACACCAGACTTACCGTAATAACCACTGTGTTACACATATTAGTTGGGTTACCTCAAAATGCATCCAAAACAGGTTAGTTGGTGAAAAATAGGCTTTTTTACTTAATGCCAACATACAGTTAGGTGTGTCGATGCTACCTGCACCTACAGAAATTTCGTACAAGCATGGACAAGCTTCACTGTGATCATAATCTGTGATTTAGAGAGTCTGCAAATGCAGAATGCAAAAATTTACAGACAGAAAAGTGTTTTTTTATTCAAGTAAAAAAATTGTTTCAGTTCTGTTTTTTGAGGTTTTGTATGCTAAAATCAGTTGTGTGATTCACATGAATAACTTAACATGGTGAACTTAACATGGTTAAAGGTCCATCAACTGACTGAGGTATATTCATGAGCATACATAATTCATGATGTTGTTAAAAAAAGTTCACAGACAAAAGGTTGATTTTCCAAGAATAACTACAATATAGGTCTCTTTTGTTTTTTGATGTAAACACATAACAACATCCAAAACCATGTATCACTTCAGTTGTTGGGACAGATTTGATTTTTGCTGGTAGAACTATCATTTCTTTACATTGGATCACATATTGTGCCTTTAAAGTACCTGCTCATTTAACATCTTTTTAGATTCAGCCTGTGCAACTATTATTTGTGCAATCATATCAAGCTTCCAGTGACTTGAGGTAGCATGTGAAATATTTTTGCTCCACCGCTCGAATTTAAGAAAGCCTGCAGGGCAAGAGTAATTGTAGTGTATAAGACATTCAACAGCCTCCACTAAAGCTGAGTTACAAAACAGAAGATGAACCAAGAAAAGGATTGGGGAACTGTGAGCACAGCTTCTCCCAGTATAGTTTTTACTTTACTGTAGGTACTTACCCAACCACACCAGGAACTGGAGTAGCGTGGCGCAGTGCGGGTGTGAGCGAGAGAGTGAATACACTGTGGGGCCCATAGGCCTGACGGTAATTGCTCATAATTGAGAGTCTAATTTTAGCTGATATAACCCCAAGTGAATTCACCAGAGACACGACATGGTGGACTAAAGAGCTGATAGACTGAAATAAGGCTTTCATTTCCATGCCTTGTAGAGCTTATACAACCAGCAGAATGGAGGTAAAGACAAAATATAGGATGAAATAAACAATATTGACTACAGAGGCAAAATTTGCTGAAAATCGTTTCAGCTACACTAGTCAATACAGGAGAAGAGAGGCAGACAAAGAACACAATTTACCATGTTTTATTCAGCTAAATAAAATAAATATAATCTTCACCACTGAACAAAGCAACAGGGACAGATGAGCATTATTATGTACCGACTTTCATAACATCCAAAAACTACTTTTGTGCTACAGTGAAAACATGGACGAGCGATGGGATAATTGCTGAAAATATATTTTTTGCCTACTCATCTAAGACCAGGAACTGGTTTATGTTTGACTTTTTTTATTTTTTATTAAAGTGTTGAATTGCAAGGTTGCCCAACACACACCGACTTGCCCACAAAAGCATGTCACTGTGTGCTTTATGCAGTATAATGATTTAACTCGTACCTTGTGACTTTTGTATTGAATTAGCAAAAAAGATAATAAATGCTGAGAATAAGTATGATCATTCATTTATTCTAGGAGGACAAACCTCTCCATAAACAATGACTACGACATTAAAGCGTGTCATTGTACACATTCAACACTTCACTTGATTTTCTGACGCGTCCAGTCCTGCTGGGTCGATGTGGAAGCACAGCCAGTCTCAGGGTGTTAACCTCAGTCCTCCCGGGAAAGAACAAGCTGGATGGAAAAGACTTGTATGGGGGTGATTATATCGATCAGTATCACCGATTCCAGTTGCACAGGTGCGCACGCACACTCACACATACACACCTTGCTTTTGCAGGCTGTAATGAGTTATTTGGGGTATCGATAGGGTGCTGTGGTTCCGTGCACAAGTCACTAACATTAAATGACAGCAAATCCCATGAATCTGATGACCTTTTAAGTGACATACTATGATAATCTTTCTGCTGCATTTACTAAAACCAGTCCTGTTGCTGAACAACAACACGATAGGCACATTCTGCACCAGTCCTGATCTGATGTTTGCTTTGTTAAATAAAAGCTACTTCACTCTTTGCACTCCCCCTGAAAAACTTTAAAAATGGGTCAAATATATACATATATACAAATATATACTTTATACTTGTCCTAAAATATCTGGGGACTGCATTTTTGTAGCAATCATTAACAGGAGTAAATAATATAATACTTTGGGCCTATTTTCAGCAGTGGATTTAGATGTTTACCTAAAATAAACTACAGTGCCTATGTTCATCAAAATCTTAATGAAAATGCCACCTAGTGCAATGTTGTGTTTAAAATACTTCTGGTCAACAATGGAGTTCAATGGCACAGAGGAATAAGCTTTATCAGGCATTTTGATACACAGGCAATGTCAGCAATTCATTATCGATTAGTCTGCGGATTATCTAGACTAATCAAATAATCCTTTCTGGCTATATTTGCCCGGAAATTATAAAAAAATGCCCAATAATTACCATAAGGTGACATCTTCAAATGTCTTGTCATTAAAATATGTATGATGAAAAGCATCAAACCCTCACATTTGATAAAATGGAACCAGTTTTTTTTCCTTAACAAATGACCAAATTTTATATTCAATAATAAATTAATTGATAGTATACCAATATGTAATGGCCCAACATGGAAATTCAATGAAGCAATCTATATTTTGCTTTATCTATTTTCATTGCATTGATTCATACAGTTAATAATGGCTGTGATTTGTCAGTTTCCTCACATCTTCATTCCAAGTCTCCCTGGTCTAATTAGCAAGATTGTTGTCTCTTGTTAATATTTGACATTATGAACACAGAGGAGTTTGGATGTCATGGACTTGTGTAGGAAGATCACACCTATCAATGCTGCAATTGGACAGAGTTCAATAATCGTAGTAGATTACTAAATATAAATTTAATGGTATTCATACTTTTATGTATTCTGTTTCTTGTTGTTTTACTCCGATGAGTTGTGTATGTCTTTTTAAATAAAGGACAAAAAACTATACTAAAAACATTAATAAGTGTCATATGCCGCTAACCCAATCAGCATAAAACACAGAGGAATGGAATGAGCTGTATGAACAATGGAGCACTTACACACTAAATACCAGAGAGGAGCATGAGACTGCAGGAGACGTGTGCTGCTGCCTCAACCGCACAACATGCCTACAAATTAAGAGACGTACGCCTGAATCTATCCATACAGAGAGTGAACTATTGTGGAATTCCAAAGGCTTTACACAAGGACATTTCGCTTCAGTCTACCATACTGACGTGTTCTGGTGCATGACCTCAAGCACAATTAGGCAGTCTGGGTATGAACATGTGAAATCTGCTGTTACAGGACCACTTGATGAAAAAGAAAATGTCTACTTAGAGCCACCGTTCATGTCTGTTTGTTGTGTGGGAGAAACCGAGAGAAAAGTCTCATCATTATCCATAGCCCTAGCAACCCCAGTTTCCTCTTCGGTCGTACATATTGCTATCCTGTGGGTGGGTTACCATAGAAACTGTCCAAGCCAGACATGGCAGTAGCAACTGCAGCAGTCTCCGTCTGTTGTTAGGAGGCAACTGGCTGTGAAACTTCTCCACACGCCCTCCCAGCAACTAAAATCACAAAGACAGCGCAGGGTCCAGTCGTTTAGGTAGCCTTCAGTGCGAGCTTTAGCAGAGCGACTTCAGAGAGACAACACATGACTGGCACTTTCACATTCCACCGAGCAGCATGTGAGAAGTGACTTGCCACGGCTTACAACAGTCTTTAGCAATGAACAGAATCTGAATTGAGGGAAAATCCCCAACCTCTAAGTGGTATTACCCCCGTTTCCCCTCACCTTCAACTGAAGGGTTGGCTGGGGCTGATCAACATAAAGCCTTGGCACAAGGTGGTAGGAATTTAGCTCAAAACAATAATATTTGTTGTAGAAGTTTAAGTAGAATTATTACACGTGGTCTTTTGGGGAATCTGTGTAACCAGACAATCCAGAACAGGCAAGGAAGGAAAAGCTTCTTTGGTCTTAATCACTATTTATGGTAAATATGGCCATAAAATGTGATTGTAGCAAGGATATAGAAAAGTGGCCAAAATGTGAGCAGTACGTCAAATTGCACACAATTAATACTACTGCCACTGACAACCATGCACAAAAGACACAAAGATTATAACAGATACTGACAAATGACTGGGTTATTTCAAACCAGATATTGAGGCTGTTCTTTTAACCCAGAAGTTGGGTCAAAAAGAATAACCCAATTTTCTGGGTTGAAATAACCCAGAAATTAGTTGGTCCCTTTTTAACCCAGGAGTTTTTAGTGTGCATGTAGGGCGCTAAATGGATTCATGAGTATGAAAATTATGTATATGCTATAGCCTGTGCAATCATCTGATCTCAACCCAGTTAAACACCTATGGGAGGTGTCAGACACTACCATCATCTGTCGCCCATCTGTACATTGTGTTTTCTGCTCATTGGTGTTAACTGAGAGCTCTGTCAATCTTTGCTCCTCCAGTGGAGGTGCCGTTTGCTCGTCACTCTGTATACTTGAAAAGGTCTCGGCTCCACCTTTAGTATGCACAGTTCTAATTGCCAAATAGAGCTACATTGCTTGACAGTGATTAGGTTTTGCTAATCACTGCTTCCCAACTAGAGCTGAAACAATTAATTGATTCATTTATTAGACGATCGACAGGAAATGAATCAGCAACTACTTTGATAATCAATTAATGTATTAATGGTTTGCCAAACATCTTTGTCTTAAATGACAGTAAACTGAATATCATATTCATAGTTTTGGAGTGCCAGTCAGACTCAGGCTGCAACTAACGATTGTTTACATTATCGATTGATTTGCATTATTATTTGATTATTTTCAGGATCAATCGATTAGTCTATAAAATTTCAAAAAATGCTCATCACAATTTCCCAGAGCCCAAAGTGTTGACATCTTGCTTCTTCTGTCCAACAAACAGACCAAAACCTCAAGACTCTTCATTCATTATAATAAATGACAAAGACATTTTTGCTTGAAAAATGACTGAAACAATTAAATGATCAAAATAAACATTCTAGCACTTTACAGATGTCACCTTGAGCCCTGGAGAAGGTGTGAATGGAATTTTTCACTTTTTTTCTCACTATCATTTGGTCTGTAAGGTTTGTGACCCCTTAAAACAAATCATGTCTACTTGCAACCCCATGTCTCCGGTTATTGCCATAGTGTGGATGTGGAGGTGAGAACAGTAAATATTTCCAGTATTTTACACAAGAGCCAATGTTACAAACAAAAGTCAGAAAAATGTATAAATGTAATTTTGTGAGACAATTTTATTATCCTTTATTACACCTCAGATTAGTATTTGGGACTCTTGCCTCACGACTACCAGGTTGGAAGCCATGGTGGTGCTGACCACGGAGAGTTTTGAATCCTGCTGGAAAATGGCGGCGTTTGAGTGGCAAGGCAAGTTTTCTGACAAGACTGCTGGTTAGCACTGTGATAGAAACAACTCCATACATCCTGCTGCTACGGGAATGTTTGGTCCCTACAAGGTGCAGGCTTTTTTACACTATGTGCCATAGTGGTAATCACCCTGTCCACTGGCTTAGACAAATCCAGGAGAGAGTAGCAATTCCGGGTGAAAAGGGGTGGGAAAGCTGCAAGCTTTACATGGTCTTCCATGGTGCCCTCATCCTGCACAAGCCTCTGATTACTATCATTCCTCCACAACCGTAATTATTATTCAGGTTGGGAAGACAACGCAACTCTGAAGTTGCTCTCAGTGTTGCCGAGAAGATAATTCCTCCTTTTCTGCACGATTAAATGGCTTAATGGCTGGTCTTAATGACATGGCAAATATACCTCCAGCTTTCACTCTTTCGCGCCCACACTTTGTTACTTATTTTATCCTTGGAGCATCCTCAGGCCAGGCCTATTGTGTAGGTGTGACTAATGAGGTTTAGCATCTGTATCATCTAACGTCAAACTTTCTTTCTGGTCAGAGTGTGTGTGCATGTATATAGTTCTGTTCCCTTGTCTAAATGATAACAGTGCATGTAAATGAGCGTGTGCGTGTGTGTGTGTCAGTGTTTTATTTACCCTCCCGGATCCTCTGATCAAGTGCTGTCTGGCTGTGACAGGCAGACGGCCTTCTCTGGCAGTCAGTCACAGATGCCCCTGCACACTGAGCTTGTGCTGCCAGGGCCCAGGCGACAGCGGGGAGTGTAACCCACGATGCCAATCAGTCTGTGACAGACTTGCAAGTTGTTGTGACGCCCCCCCACATACACACACACACACGCACAAACAAACACACACACACACAACTGTCCGCCTCTTTCCTATCACTGCTGTAAGCGATGAAATAAATATAAATACAGCAGTCTTCTAACCATCTGTCCTGATCTGTCTCAGCATATGAGGTTGGTTTGATTGAGGGAGAGGATGGACCTGCACAACCATGGCGGCTTTCAAACATATGAATAGAACATGTCTAGAGGCAGGCTAAGTTACGATCTTGTTAGTACAAAATTTCTTCTTTTGTTGTTGTTACTGTCCCTCCACTGCAGCTCAGGAAGAAGACACAGTCTGTGACACAACAGCCAGTATGGGCATGAGAAACAATTACAGCAACTTACAACTCTTTTAGTGTGTCTTTAAACCAGAGTTTACATACTGTAAACACAATGGATTTGACCTATCTCAGGTGACAGTGTAGAATCAAAGCAGGTAGGTAATCATCACAAAACCAGATAATGAGAAGCTACAACTACCACTTTTGGCTGAGATAATCTGAACAGCATGTACCAGAAACAATCCCTATTCTCTGTGGTGCATGCCAAATCACTTGCACATGGTGAATTTCAACCATTATGGAAATTTCCTACATCGGTTCTCCGGCTCCATGATCATCAAGCTGCAGCCCTATTAAACTTTTTTTTTTTTTTTTTTTTTAAAAACACACAAACAATCCTTTAGCCACACTCCTTACTTTAAATGCCACCTTCTCAGGGAATGATGAATAACACGTGCGATCACGATTGTTGTCTACATAACAACACAGTTTGCTTGTATAAGCTGTTGCAATTTAAACCATGTTGTTGCCATTTTTAACTACAGGAACATACCGAAATAAATGTCCAAAACTAAGGCCACTGAGAGAGTAAGCAAACAAATATAATGGTTGCCATTTTTATGACAGCTTGCTCACACACACAGGCCCTGAAGCCGTGTGATCTCATTACACCTAACATAAAAACTTCCCCAGTAAATTGGTCTTATGAGTTACAGTATATGTGGCCAACCAATTTCACGAGGCCTGATGTCATTACACCCTCATTCCTGCTGATTCAACGGTAGCGAGCCCGCATCTGTCAGCTCAGCTCGTTCAACACTTTATTTTGTCATGCTGATCCTAATCCTTTATCACTGACCCTCTCTCACCTGTCCTTTCAAGCTGTGTCCTTCTCAGACTTCCTTTGTTTTACAGTGTGATATTTTTGTGCCTGGCGATGACAAACAATGGGAGTTGTTGGGAGCCCCTGAGCAGGGCTGTCTGCATGTTGGGGAACATTTTTGTTTACACTCTGCTCTGATTTCTCTTGGCTTGCTTACCCAAGGTGCTGGAATGCGCAGGCCGGTGTGTGTGTGCCAAGTTTACTGAAATCCTTTTCAGAAATACCAAGGATCACATGGGATGGAGGGGGGTGCATTTGAAGAATATTAGGGTGACACTGTGATAAGTACAACTGCATGTAATAAAGATGAGGGCCAGTAAAGTCACTCAGTTAATCTATAAACACAGTTTTACTCCCTGTAGAATATATTACAAGACTATTGTTGTGAGTTTGTTTGAGGGGGGCGGGCACTCAGTTGGTAATAACAGAGTGACCTAAATTCCTCTGATTTTGCTGCCTGCATCATAAAGTGGGAAAGACAACCAGCAGACACGATCAACCGGTCTGTTAGCTGGAAATTCCCCTCTTGCTTCTTTGAGTTCATTGAGGCCCCCTGGGAATATTGCTACACACGTTTTTGTTTTCTTTTCTGGTTGAATGTTAAAACCGCGGAAAGTGGAACTACTCTTTTAACTCGCACACAAAAGTTGAGCTCGCCACCCACTTCTTCTTCAGCTCCATCTGATTCACACTAAAATGGGTTGAAAGTGACCGGGCGTTTCCTTACCTGCGATGTCCCACAGCTGTAATCTGACCAGCGTGTTGCTGTCCCAGTTGATCACTTTAAGCGCAAAGTCGACCCCGATCGTCGCCCTGTAGTGCTGCGAGAAAAGCTGGTGCACGTAGCGTTTGATGATGCTGGTTTTCCCGACGCCTAGTTCCCCGATCACCAGCACTTTGAACAAGTACTCCTTGCACTCAGACACCGAGCCCCCGGCCATGCTGAGACGGACACTGACAACTTTTTCTCTAAACTCAGACAGCTTCTGCTTTCTCGCTCATGTATAAGCTTCCTGCGAGGCGCTGGAGTGGACTGGGCTGGTTAGAGGGCAGGGGGGCCAGATGCAACAGAATTTCTTTCCCCTTTACTAATTCTCCTCCTCCTCCTGATGCCGCCCAGCAACCACCTGATAAGTCATAGGACCCGGAAATGAAAGACACACTTGATATTAGTGACGGGAATTAAAAGCCTACAGCTTTCTGAAGGGAGCCCAAGGGGGTAAGCCAGAGATCGGACAGCGAAGCCGACCAAAGCCTTCACGGAGGGATCCATGTAGGCCCAAAAATGACGTCAAAACCCTGTGACACCCCATCGCACATGAGAGATGTAACCGTATTGCTTAGATTATAAACTCTCGGCTATCAAAAAAAACTGTCAGAGCAATCAGTGACGCTGCTTTGGTGTTTGACTGGTGAACCTTTTAGGTGGGCTGATTAAACAGTGACAATCCGAGTCAGACTAACACACTGAGCCATGAAACTTTTTGTTGGCGCATTTATACAGCTACCAGAATTACGGTGTTTCTGCAGTTGTTCTACGTCATTAAACCACGGTTATGCTGCACGATCGTGCGCAGTAGACGCTGGTGCCAACAGGAAGTGGCCCTGTAGTAGTATTTTATTGGTCCAAAACTGGCTTCACTGCTCTCCTTTCAAATCAGTGGGGCGGCTTCGTCCGTGCCTTTCAGAGAGTCTGCTCTTTCGGCTCCCAAACTTCATTTAGTAGGCTACCACTTCTGCTGGTCACTGGACAAGTTACATTCTTATTTGTTGCAAGATAAAAAAATATGCAAGATGTTCGTCTGCAATACATTGAAATATTAATATGTTAAATAGTGATGATGATGGTGGAAAATGTCTAGAATAAATATCCTAGTTTTAAAACGAAAATAACACTCTACTACTGAAATAAAATAAATATATTACAGCTCTATGCAGACACATAGTTACTGTAGTCCTATATTTAAACTTAATTTGTATGATATATTATACAAAAATATTTCTGCTCTGTTCAAAAGTGTAATTTGTTCAGTGTCATGCATTTCTTTTTCTGCAATTCCGCATTCAAACCCAAGCTCCCAATCCTTTTTATGTTATAGTGTCATCATAACCATCAAGTAAGCATCAACCAATGGGATTTTTATGTTGAATATTGGGCCGGGATTGGCTCCAAAGCTGAGATGTCACAAAATCATAGTGGTAGTACCAAAAAACAGAGTTTTAAGACAAGCTCAGAAAAACATTCCCCTTTCAGCTAAAGAACCCACAAAAAGGGCCTTTTAGTGTCAAACTCAGCACGTGCATCATTCTGCACAGAGAAGCTCAAACATCTAAGTACCAATACATTTTCAAGAAGAGGGGAACTTGGCTTGAAAACCTCTTAAGGATCACTGATTGCCCCCAAACTCTATTTTGGAAACACTGGCCTACAATAATATTGATTGGCAGGTTAGGATTTTTGCAGCCAAACATAATGACAACCCTGTTTTTCAAGCTGTTGTAGGAAGTAAGCAGTCTTCTTAATATAAATAGTTTTTATTTTACAGCATTGTTCCGCTTGCCCAAAACATAAAGGCCTATTTCATTCTAGATTTGACAGTGTTAAACAGGTGGCACCCTTTTATATTTTACATTAGTTAAAATCATTTAACAACTTACACTATAATAGACTAAAACATTTGGAAATACAATACAATTGCACTATGTACTGTATAGGCTTGAAATAATTTGCATTGTTATAGATAAAGAACTAAGAAAATTAATCTAAAGTAAACTACTTAAGTTTATAATGCAAGATTTAAGCAAAATTGAAACATGTATAATCTCATTACAAGAAGCAACTAATCATTAGTTACTTTTACAACTGAATATTTTCAAGAGGATACAGTCGACTCAAGTTAGCTTAAAAGTTACCCAAAAACCAAACACACTGCTCAGTGACAAGTATGTGAGGACAGCTTCAAAATGTATAAACTCTTCTTTTTTTCTGTAGACATTCTAAATATAGAAACATTTATCAGTATTACAAACATACCACCTGTGTGAAATAACAAGAGATGGCTTAACAGTATTACAAACTTTGAGAAGTTGTACAAGTACTGTGCTTTTCCATTACAATGACACAGCAAACTCAGAACATGAGAAATATCAACACGGCATGGAACGCAAAAGTAGTTCTTTTATGGCACCCCATGCTTGTTAAACTTGTTCTCAGGGTTATGTTTGAGTGCAAACGGAATAAACAACATTGCCATCTTCTACAATCAAGCAAACCTGTATCAGCTACATCGTAAAAATCAAAAGCAGGGATGTAGATTGATAACAACTTGGATTGGCACATTATATCCATATCATATATCATACAGCTGGTAAGTCTTCAGATTCTCAGTTTTTTTATAATAATTTTGTGATGTTGAGCACACTTCGCAACACATAAAAGTAATATTCAACCAACATACTGCACTTTTCTTGTTAAGTTATGATGATTGGATGAGAGGAAGCTGAGTTTAAATTCATTCATGAAAAAAAGGCGATAAAGCAGATTGTTTTTTCGATGCAGCTGCGACTGCTGCACACATGTGCAGGTCTGTTCATGTGCAGCAGAGAGGAGCTGAGCTAATCAAATCTGGCATGAAATGCACTTGAGCTATTGAAGTCCCTAAAGCCAGTTTGGTCTCTGGTTGAGTCTTACAGTCTGCACATAGAATTGTGTTTTTCTTGTAATCCACTTAATTGCACTGCCACTATAAGAAACCACAGCTACATCCTTTTTTTTACTCTCAGTGTTGCCTTAATTCATCAAAATTTGGCATGAGAGCTGACTAGTTTTGGCACTGTTCCCGGTTTTACATTATACAGATAGGCTTTGTGCGCTGACAGCCCTTCAGAAATGTAAGCACTCATGGATGATTCCTGCTTTTTTTCTACTTATAGCTTTGATTAACCCCTTATTGATAAAAGCAGAGTAATAAATACAAGCAAGCGAATGACAATGAAAAAGACATGTTATAACCTTGAAATGATAATCAAATAATGGTGTTATACAGTATGTTTCTGTACATGTTTGTGTGTGTGTGTGTGTGTGTGTGTGTTTGCATGTGCATGAACCTGTATGTGGAAGTGCATGTCTGTGTGATGCACAAGTGTGTTGACAGCAACTGCGTTAGCGCCTGTTTTGCTCTCACAGTGTTGAGGAGCTGTGTGCGAAGTCTTGGAAATTATTTGAGGTGTAGACTGAGCTCAGATGGCTACCGAGCATCAGCTCCATGACAGGGGAGCTGCTGACAGACTCCCCCGAACACACAGAGTCTCTGAAGGGGGAGGGCGGCGACAGAGCTAGGGATTCCTCCAGAATTGGCTTGTTCTGAGTTACATCCTCGCTGTCCCCGTCCTCCTCTTCCCCGTCCTCCCCCTCCCCATCCTCCTTGGCATCATAAATGTAGCTGTGCAAGAGGTCCAGTTCCTCGTCCTCCGGCCCCTCCTCTTCAAACGACCCAAGTTGTGGGGCTGAAGGAAGCTGAGAGGGGGTCAAGCTCAAAGGCTCGTTGGTAGGGATTGCCTCTCTGGCAGTATAGTCACTCAGTGCAGGGACATGGGAGCTGTGTGTGTCCACCACAGCTCCCTGCAAGCGCTCCGCAGTGCAGCCCTTCAAGTGAGAGGGCAAATAAGAAGCCGGCTTATCTAAATCAGACTCCAGCCCTTGCATCTGTCCAGAGCAAGTTGGAGTCCAGAGGGGGCGCTGCGCATCGCCCTCATCGTCCTCCTCCACCAGGTTGTAAAGAGGCTTAGTGCTGCGTGGATCTTGGGGGAGATGGGGGTCTGTGCCAAGGTCGCAGGTAGACGGCTCACAACTGTGGGGGTCGGGGGTGTTAGTTAGGGGCCTGATGACCGCCGTCTGATTCAAGCCGGCTTCCTGTTTCCTCACATGCACAGACAGTCTGTGCCACACATTCCCCCCCCTCGGAGGGTGTCTTGCACCTGATTCAGACCATGACACAGACTTGCCATTAGAACTATGAACGAGATAAAGACCCAAGTTACTATCACAGGAAACCGGGAGGTGGTTGCAGAAAAAACAACATAGCAGCAACATAACACAACAGAGCAGCAGCATTTCAACATTTCTGATGCATGTTAAAATACTTCTTAACCACATGACATGACAGCTTTACTAAGGGGTTCACTCATGAGCTCTAAAGAGAATTACATTTTTCAACTGTGGCACTTCACAAACATAGTGATTCATAATGTGCTGCAGACAGCATTATGATCTTCAAGTTGCTCCAAACATTGAGCCAACCAGCTCATTTCCTCCTGTCTTGACTACTTGCTTATATATTTGAAATGGGACGCATGCATTTGGAATAAGTGTGTCAGTTGGTGCCTGAACTGGCTTGAAGATGACAGAGTTTAGTGCAGAATGAGCTAGGACTGGCTCTAATGTGATTAGTTAGAGAGGTGGGGAGGGGAGGGCGTTCATGCTGAGGAAAGTTAAATATGAGGTTAATTCAGGATAAACCAAAAGCAGCAGGGCGGCAGATCTCCTTCTTGGAGGGCTGCAGTGTCAAATACATGTTTTGCCATTGCCAGCTCAGGAGTGACAGGATCACACATTTTTAATTCATCAGCTACTTTAACCTGCTAGATAGGCTTTGTTGTTGAACACAAAAGCAACTCAACAAACATAAACTAAGAGTTGACAGTGCAGCTCTCCAGGAAAAGGAGTTGAACGACGCCCATGCTAAAACATTTGCCAGCCTCGACACGTTGCAGACAGTACGCTGCTCAGTTTAGAAGGTTAAAGGGTTAGAAGATTAGAAAGGCTGCATGACAAGGGTAAGAGACAACACGTAAACATTTTGGGATCACTCGCATACTTTGCCCCACTCCTTACTTTAGACACCTGTCCATGTGTCACTGCTGTGGATCTCAAAAAAGTTATATGCATGTCTTGTATCTAGTGAGAAATCTATACTTTAATAACCACTGACATATTAGCATGGCCTGTTAGATTTAAATCAATGGCAGCAAAATGTGCCGTCTTGAGTTTTCTATTAAATTTTGCTTAATTTAGCTAATTTTTCATTCTCAGGGGGAGGGGGATGTGCCATACAGTATAAATTGGTGTACACTGCTTACTGTTTCTAAATCAGTTAATCAGTTTTTTTAGATTGGGGTACTGGAATGTTAACCATTAACATCATGTCTAAACACTCAAATATTCTTGTGGTATTACAAAAATAAGCACCCGCATGGTACTTGCAAATAGGTGAAAAGATCATCTTTGGACGACTCATTTTACCATTTGAGTGTTTAGGCATCTTATGATTTTGTCTCAAGCCAGTCACCCCAGGAAACAACATAGAATATCAAGATGAACAAAATAAAAGGTGACTCACTTGGCATTGCCAGATACAGCCTTCTTCCGGCGTAACATATTGAAGAAGCTGTTGCTCCCGCATTGAGCCGACTTCCCATCTCCAACGTGCATTCGCACCACATCAGATGTGGTGAAGGCGCTTCGGACGTTCCTCTCTGGTTTCGCGATTATAATGTACATCTTAGGCGTGAACATGCACCCCAGTGCCACTGTTACACTCAGGCTGACAGAGAAGGATGTGGTTATGATCTTGTAGTTTGAGCCAAAATAGATGGGCACAAATGCCAACCAGATGATGCAGGTAGTGTACATTGTAAAGGCAATATATTTAGCCTCATTGAAATTGGCTGGTACGTTTCTTGTCTTGAAGGCATAGTAGGTGCAGCTCATGATTAGCAGGCCGTTGTATCCCAGTGGTGCCACCATGCCTAAGTTGCTGGTATTACAGATGAGGTAGACCTCACGTATGCTCGGGTAGGATTTGATGGGCTCAGGAGGCTCTAGAATGATGAGTGTGATCTCCAGAGTGAGCTGCACACTGATAAGCATAAAGGCGATGATCACCTGGGCCCAGGCACTCATGAAACGGGGCTTCCTGGTGCAGATCTTCTTCTTGCTGCCTGCCAGAATGCGGGCAATGCGGTTGGTTTTGGTCACCAGAGCAGAGTAGCACATGGCAGATGAAAGGCCCACCAGGAGGCGCTGCAAGTAGCAGGAGGCCACTGTTGGATGGGCGATTAAGGTGAATGGACAGATGTAGCCCAGGAAGATGCCTGCCAAGATGATATAACAGAGTTCTCTGCTGGAAGACTTAACCACAGGCGTATCACGATACTGGATGAACACAAAGGTGACAAAGGAGGTGATCAGGATGCCCACGCAGGAGAAAACCACTGCCACTATGGATTCCACATCTGCCCAGTCAAGATACTTCAGAGGCAGGGGCTGGCAGCCTGGAAAGAGAAGAGGGGATGTCTGGTTATTCTTTTGTTGGTAGAACATTTTTGTGAATAAAAGGTACATTAAAACAGATGAAAAGAACCAGTGAGCTGACAGTAGAGATATGGGAGAGGGGAGAGCACAAGGGAAGTCAGATGTGTAGCAGTGATCAGAGTCTTCCAAGATGGCCTAAATGTGCTCAGGAACTCATTTGCATGTGTCATCATACACACCCCAAAGCTCCAGTTCTGTCAGATTTCTCTCTCATTTTCATGTTATGCCAAGTGTGTATGTGCAGACACGTGGGTATGTATGTCAACCCTGTCATGATGCACTAGTTGCATACTTGTCATCCAGCGCACAGAGGTAGTTTGTAGAGCTTAATGGGTAAAAAACTGACG
The DNA here is from genome assembly GCF_014851395.1 of Micropterus salmoides. Classification (NCBI taxonomy): domain Eukaryota; kingdom Metazoa; phylum Chordata; class Actinopteri; order Centrarchiformes; family Centrarchidae; genus Micropterus; species Micropterus salmoides. The sequence goes on from NW_024040928.1 coordinate 16,596,182, forward strand.
TCTCTAGACTTTCCCAGCTTAACCCTCCATAAATTACATGCTGCTGCTAATAGCATTATAGTCACTGCAATCACAAGCACGGCTATGCGCGGAGAAACCCACTTCTGGTGTGCGTCGCTAACTCCCAACATGTCAAACTATGAGAAATCTGAAATTTTAAAATAACCTAACTTGTCGCCGCAGGAGGCTTGGATATTTTCAACATAAAATGGGAAAGGTACTAATGTGAATATGAAGGTGTGAGGCAGTTGTTACACTGAGGTATTATGTAAAAGCACTTGTGCAAAAGCACATCGAGCTACACTTGAGGGGAAAGTGTCTGAAGCGCACTGCAGTGAACTTTTGCTGGTTTTCTTTTGACCACCCACCCAGCTTAGCTTACCGAGGCATCAGCCACACTGCATGCATACGGACAAGGGTGGCAAAGATGAAATGCACTTAACTGCACCTGTTCATACACAATCCTCAAATCCCTTATTTCTCTAAAACCTATATCTAAGCTTTGGGAAGACCTTTGAATAATTCAAAAACAAAGCTCACTCTTCAGCTGTACATCTTCTCTGGGCAAATGCACATTTGACTTCAGAGAAACAAGCACCATAATGAATTTATGAATTTTATTTTATTTATTTTTTAAAATAAGCCTGCCCCAAATGAGCAAGTGAGTGTATATATGGCTACTTCAACCTCACCCTTTGAATAGTATACCAACTCTCTCTATTATTATTCTCCAGATAGGAACATGTAATGAGAGTGAAGGGAGAATTTCTTCCTCTACAGACTACTGAAATGTATCCCCAAGCCTCTCATGGCTGTAATAGGATTTTACACCTGGGAACAGAGAGCTCCTCTCAACTCTATAAATCGCTGTCAAAACAACCACTGGGTCACAACAAGGCAAAGAGGAGGGAGGAGGGAAGTGATCAGTGTCACTTTTTAGGGGAGTAGTGTGGAGGTTGAGAGCAAAGAGAGCAGGGTCAGAGGACCTGGATGATGAAAAGCATCAGTGAAAGGAGGTGTCAGGGTGTGAAGTATGAACAGGCTTATGGGAGGGAGGGCGGTTTTTGAGAGCATAAAATAGTCTGAGAGAAAGGGTTTGTGCTGTTTCAGTGAGATTGGTGTTAGAAGATAAAAATGTCCTGACAAGGGAGCAGGCAAAAGGTAGACAGCTAGGAGCAAATATGTGAAATGTGTGAAATAGGGAATAGGGTAGGGAATAGGGAGTATGGATTAGCATTGTTCATAAAAACAAAAGCAGACCGGCTCAGACTGGTTTTGTCTCGCCTACCTTCCAGGTCATCATCAGGCCACCATCCCAGCTCACATGCCTTGCAGGTAAATTCATCCTGGACGTACTCATTGTCCTTGCATGTGGTGCAGATCCAACAGCAGCTCACCTCGCCCTTCCTAATCACCTGCACGCAGAGAGGCCAGGCATGAACAATGAGGGGGTCACAGATATCTTACTAGCCAGACACAATACTAATTAAACCATAACAAGAAGCACATCACCCCCAAAGCAACCTAAATAAGTAATCAGCATCAAGGGGATATCAAAGACGAGGATATGTTGGTGCATTTTTTTTTCTTTAGTCCCAGACATATTGTTTATAAAACAAGGCCAGTTGCTTTTACACTCTGCTCCCAGAGAAGTTGTTACCAGCAGTGTGATATGTAAAGCAGGGTGATATGTGGGGCAGGAAACAAAGCAGATAGAGGGGGAAGCGTGCACAGCCAGGAGAAAGCACGCACTGTCCCACAGGGCAACTTAGTGTACAGCTAGACTGAAAACCAACTGGGCTCCATACCAGTTTATTTTTTATTATGAAATGGCCTTGTCCTCAGCCAGGTAGCATGAAATGCACAGGAAATTCTTTGTTCACCTTGTGCAAACTTTGTGTGTGATATATAAAAAGTCTGATTAGACCTGAAATATCTGAAGTAATTGTGAAAAGTGCAAGGGTTTTTTTTTTTTACACAGAACCATTTTCAATCATGTTTAATTAGACAAAGAAAACATGTGCTTAGAAATTATTTTCTCCATCATGAAGCCTTTCACATAATATTTAATTGATGAAGTAGGATCCCAAAAGTTTACTTGCCAGCTGGGGATGCGCTCGATGATTACCAAAGAGAACAAATGGGAATATTCATAGAAAGAATGGTGCAGCATGTCCAAGCGGTTACCATTAATAAAAGAGAAGGTTTTGGGTGCACAGGGGAAATACCATATCTGTCTTAACTGATTGCACTTAATTTTAGCCATGCTAGCGATTTAGATCTAGGGATCACAATATCTGACCATTAACAACTGTTTGGATAGATTTCCATTAAATTCTGTACAGACACTCATAGTTCCCACATTATGTATCCTAATGACTTTGGCGTTTAGGGTTCAGTGACATCAGCTAGCTAACTAAGCTTATACAGGGGGAAACAGCTAGCCTGGCTGTGTCTGAAGGTAACAAAATCTGCCTACCAGCACCACTAAAGCTAAATTAATACATTATAGTAGTCCATAATACTCCCTAAAACACAGAATTGTTATTTCTATGGTTAAAACTGAAACACATAACATGTTAATAAACTTTAGAGGTGCTGGTGTGCGTATTTTGTCACCTTTATACAGAGCTGAGGCTGGCTGTTTCCTCTAAACTAAATTAGCCAGCTGAGCAGTGAGAGTTTAATCAGTGTTAAATTAATTCTGCACAGACACAACGTTGTATTAACACTTCTTGAAAGTGTTTCACAGCAAATTCTTCACTGTTAATGAATATTGATTTTTCAGACTAAATGAACACTAGTGGAGTTCCTCCAATGCTGAACTTTCTCTAAGGAGGATTTGAATCCCTACCTTGATCTGTCCTTTGGAGCAGGGCTCACTGCAGACTGAGCGGACCATTTCACTACTGTTTAACCACAGCTTGTTGTCATCGATGCTTAAGATGCCCTCATGCCAGGAGCCCACATTTATGTAGTCATAACGACCATCAGCCACATCACCCACACTCTGTAGATTCATGATGTCATACCTGGATGGACAGAGGGATTGACGGAAGACCATAATGAGCATGAACAAGTTCATTAAGTGAGAAAGGGGGAAAAAATAAGACTAGATGGGGGACAGAGTAGACCAGAGGAGAGTTAAAGATCACAGACAGAGAAAGAGTAAGGAAGAGAAGGGAGGGGAGAAGGAGAGAGTGACAGGTAATTTAATGATAACGACTCAAAAGCTTAGCAAACTGCTTATTCAAAGTCACTTAAACAGCTTACAACCCTGTAAGTGTGACATCAAGAGCTCATGCCAGTGCACACTGCAGCTTCATTTTTACATTGCCTGACTCCCCCTGACCCCTAGTTGACGGAGGAATGACACGGCTGTGTTTTCTGACTGTCAAAATACTGTCTGTTGGACTGAAGAGAGATGAAAGTGGCTGCCATATCGGACAATCCTCTGAATCTGTTCCACTCCAAACTAATTACATTCTTTCGTGCCCAAGACTGGTGCACACGTGTGTGCATGTGCACACATACTAATGAGTAGGAGAGTGTTAGACGGGAGAAATTCCTAGTTCTAACCACATTGATGATATGAGATCTCTATTTCCATTTCCCTTTTTCTGCAGTCTTACCACCCTCCTCATCCTCTTACCTTCCTGGGGTGTCTCCGTTTTCATCGAAATAAATCTCCTCTCCTGAGACTCCTCTGAAAGATGTCTTTAGCAGGTAGTCCAGCAGCTTGCTGCCATCGATAGGGTCCATGGCCTCACAAAGCCCCGTCTTCTCTGGGCACAACTCCTTGTGCATATCATGGAGGCCATGAGCCATGGCATAGATGGCATTGATGACAAAGCCCATTTTACTATCTTGAACATAGTTTTCATGCAGGCTCTCATTTCCTGTTAGAGGGGAAAAAGAGGGCATCAATGGCCAATCACAATTGAAGAAATCTTTCTTGTTTGTCTGTTGTTTAGAGCAGTTACACTGTTGGAATACAAAAACAAGATGTTGTTTTCCACAATGTATGATGAAATTTTAACCAGACGTGGAGAATTTATTGAAAAACAGAACCCTCTTTTGCAGCAAAATATATTAGCATACAAAGAAATCAGAAAATGATGTCTAAATGCTAAATAGGAAACAGATGTGGAGAACAACAATTGTCTGGGAAAATCCCAAGACGTGGATACCAAGTTGTACTTCACTGTCAGCCATCTAAAGACACTGTCCCACAGTCAAACCTGAATGTTGTGGAAGATGGAAAATTTTAAATGAAAGTAGAAAATGTAATTTTTTCCATATATGAAAATATTAATGTTTAAGATTGAATTTACATTTAGCTTTGCCTCTTTAGACAGTGCATTTATATTATAATGAAATATTGATATTGTCTTTGACATCAACATGCACATACAATAGAAAAGAAAAGGTGTGATCTCAAGACAGCACCATTTTATTTTTAGGTGTGAGCAAACATTGTGTGCTGGGTAAGCCATTCCTTCTGTGCTGTTTGTGTAAATGTGAAATGCCATTGTCTTTTTATTCCTCATCCAATAGAACCAAGCCCAGTGCTTCAATGTGAAAGTTTGACTGGTGCAATCCCCTTTCTGGCTGAGAGCCTGAGACTGCTAGGACAAAGACATCTCACCATTTGACTAAATTGCAGTTTTAAGAAATTACAGAGAATGTTGTGTTAAAGAAAGCATCAGTCAAAGTCCTACTGTCTTGGAGGAGTCAAATGCTTACAGAGTGCGTGTGCAATTCTGATAAAAGTCATCACCATAGTAGTGGCTAGAAAAATGCACTTACCACCTTGAAGGTCTTTGGAATAAAAGGAGGTATGTAAAAGTGTGATACAGAGAAAGTGAAAATGCAACTATGACTGTACTGCTCTGAGATAGTAACAGTCATCACAAACCACTAATTGATTCTATTTATCATTTCATTAAAAGCATGCAGAGCATTTCATTTTAACGTAATTTTGATTGTAGTGTTCATTTAATTACTTTTTTTCAAATTTGTGATTGGATTTGTTGTGAGCAATTTTGAATTGTAATTTAAATGCTATTAACAAGCCAAGGACACCATTTACCATGATCACCTTTTGAGAGCAAAGGGAGAGAGTATTCGGGGAGGAAAACAGAGGGAAAAAAACACAGTTTGTGTTATTATTCATGATTTTTGGGCACAAATGTAACCCCCTACACTCACTGACAGCAATATGAAAGAATAGAGGATTATGCTTGAGAGAAATATATGAGAGTAAAAAAAATAAAAGGTTGGCATTGATTTGTTACAACAATCGCCTCCTTTTTATACACAACAAAAATCTACATTTCGCTGTAGTCACCCACCGGTGCAGACTTTCTTGTAGTTCTTGTTCTCCTGTGGGTGGCCCGGCAGGCGGCACTGGAAACGGTACTGCCAGAACTCAGCGAACCATGGGTTCCTGGTGTTGGTGTCCAGACGCAGCTTCAGGTAGTAATCATCAAAGGTCTTGACCACTTCTGACTGCAGCTTCATGGTGATTCCGCCCTCTGCTTCCTGCTCATAACCCTCTACAACCTCGTAACGGTCGGCCCATCCATCACTGAGGAGAGAGAAAGAAAAACAGGCTATAATATAACGATTGCAGGGGGGGCAGTAAAAGATTTAAGTCAGTATGAAACATCATTTAGAATAACAGGCACTTCTAGACAGTGATGATACTGATAGTCTTTTATATTCCATTATTGTACATGATCATTTACACTTAATAGCAGATTCAGATAATTATAAAACTATTCACGTGAGTGGCATCATTGACACTACAGTAATTTCATTTCACACAATGTAAACAGAACAGGTTCCACTATAATGCAGCTTTACTTTGAAGATATTCTCTATTTCAATCATGATTTTTGGTCTATTCTTAGTGGCGTTCAGCACATGTACGAACAAATGCTTTAACGCCAAAACTTCAAACTGAGCTGACTATACTCAATCACTATTGTTACTGACTGAATGTCCAGTGCTTTTAGCAGTGAAACTCCCCTCAATGGTGACCAAAGAACCATTGTCAGCTCAGCCCTTGTTAAAAAGACAACAAAGCCACAGAAATTATCATGATGTGATAACTTCATTGCAAATATTCACCTTTTGAGCTTAGCCTTGTACAGGGCTTGCATATGCCTTGTTTTGAACATAACAGCTTCTACCAGCGGAAATGAACTGAAGACAGTCAGAAGTAGTTGAACATCGCCACTGCATGGTAGTGCGTTCACTGATCAATGTACTGAAGTGCATATGAATGGTGCTGTGATTGCTTACTTTACAAAAAGTGTACAAACTGTGATTTGAAACGAGCGGTTGGATTACAGAGGATGTACAGTGTGAAAGCAGAAACGCCATTTTGCAGTTACTGCAGGCAATTACTGAAGTAGAGCAGCTGTGGACTGAATCACATGTTTCGTATGTTTGTGTCCAAATGGAAAGTTCCTATCAAAAAATAGCAAACATAATGACAGAACAACATCAGTGCACAAGCCAAAACTCTAGGTCAGGTGTTGTTTTCATTCAAATAATGAGCTTCCCCTACAAGTAGACTGCGGCTTCGACTCTTGTACAATCTTAAATTAGCATGGCAGCACTGGGTGGAGGCTTATCTCAAGTCGACTGTAGCAATCCACAATGTAAGAGGAAATCTCAACAATAGTGCTTCAACTATAATTGTAAGCTTTACACAGTCCCCTCAGCTTGCTTGTTTGCTTGTATAAACCTTTGTGCAAGGATTTCTACCATACCAAGCTCATTTGGACACACAGCTGGCCAGTGGGCTCTAAGAGAAATGGAAAACAGTAGTGAAGGGGACACTGAAAAACACATTAACAGATAAACAGCAGCGTTCTGAGCTCAGCTCTTTCTCTAAATCTGAGCCAGTGTGGGTTCGCAGCTGTATTTCACTCTGTGCCTCTCTATCTTTAATATGGGCTCCGGGCTACTACCTTGAAATACCTGTGCTATTGACAGCTACACACCAATTAGGTCTGACTCACCATGGAACCAATTACCTCGCACACATGGGATGTTCTGGGTGATAGATAAGGACGTGTGTGTGTGTGTGTGCTTGCGTGTGCGTGTAGGTCAAAATTTCTGACCTTTATGTCCACAATTACCGTCAGTCAAGAAAAAGGAGACAGTCAAGCAAATCTGTGAAAATGTAAGGAGGAAACTATAAAACCACTGTGATTGAGCCTGCGTGGAAGACTGGCATTGTGTTATATTTTTCTTACTGGTAACAAATCCCATGACAATACCAAAACCAACAATGCATATATGCTTATAGTGCAATACTCCATCCCTCCATAATTTCTGACTTCCCTACCTTGTTTGTGACACTGCATAAAACCCATTGGTTCCTACTGAAGATGTAAATCTCTGAAAATAGGCCATAAATGTAAAAAAGGATTATTTCATAAAACAGCTGGGCACTGTAGTTCTAAGCAAATGTTACTCAAACAAAAGCAAACAGCTACTTTTTGTGTACTATTTTCAGCCATGGATAAATTATTTACAGCAAAAGAATGATGTTTGAGGGACTGACTCCAAATAAACCAGTGTCCATTTTAATGGTAATTGTTGTTTATAATAGCTTCTGGTCAACAATGGAGGTCTACAGCACAGAGGAATAAGCTATATCAGGCTTTGGCTACACAGGAAATACTTGATAGTAGGATCAATTCATCATTAGTATTGGTGTTGTCATGGAATTTGCTGATAATGAGAAAAATACATTATATCACCAGCCAGAATTAATTTAATTTCAATCATATTTATAAAGGAATCAGAAAAACAAGCTAATTCAATGTTTCCACAGACTGTGTATTTATGTACATACTGTAGGAAGCTGACGCTTGAGAGTCACCTGCAGTACAGCACTGCCTTCTGCAACACATGCAAATGCATCCTGGAAAAATACTTTTTCCTGGATAGTCCACATTCAGAGCCATCTGGATATGTTCTGGCCAGTGAGAAGCGTCTATGAAAATACATCCTTTGTACAAGTGTTTAGGAGACATGACAGATTTTATATCAATATGTAGATTTGTAGGGCTTTTATTAAAGCATTGTAACACAGCAGACAAGTGTGGTACAAAGGCGTGCATGGCTAAATAATGTTAATGTTTGTAAAAAATAATGTTTGTAAAAAATTTGACGAACTTTTTTTAACTGATTGGTGATTAATGGTGTTAAGTAAGTCAGGCTAAGATCCACTAAATTATACAGAAATATTCCTACTGTCTGTAACATATGTTGTTAAAGACAAGAACAGTGTTGGGTAATGGTGAGAGGATGAAATTAAGACAATGTGGTAAATTACAGTAGATCACAACATAGCTGTCTTTTTCTTTATGTAAGGATATCTGCTTTGTTTGTTGTATTTCTGCTGTGTATTTTAAAAGAACAATTTAACTAAGTCATTCTTTGCACACTCCTAATTGAGTTAAGAGTCAGAAGTTCACTAATCCCAGTCACACTGCCTTCATTCACTCCATGTGAATACTGCCTCTGTCTCTCCCTCTCTCTTTCAGTTCATGTAGTGCAGATAGAGACACAAAGACACACACATACACACCACCCTATAGATTTGTGTGCGTGCATCTTCCAAGTGTTTATCATAAACACTTCTTACCTGACAGGGTAACTGCATTTAATATGGTCTATTCAATACAATTCAGTGTTTAACATATTTGTTCTAACAAAAGAGCGTAAAACAGATTGGGTTTTAGATAAAGAGAGAGAGAGAGGGAAGAAGTGCTGTTCAACGCTTTACATGAATAATGTACAAGGCATGAAGACATGCTTGACTGTTTCTCACAGTGGAGTTTGTGATGAAGTAAACTGACATTCTCTCTTCTCGCTCTCCTCTCTCAGGATTGCGCTATCTGGCAGAACTCCAAACAGCTCATCAACACTCTTGGGCCATCAGAGGGATGCCTAATGGGACAAAATCTGATTTAATGTCACCTCAATGTTCCACGGCTTCACGCTGCATATCGGAAGGTCCATTATTACATAATGTGAGTCAAATCTACCAGAGGAACACCTGTTTAAGCAGATTAAGGAGTCAAGGCTGTTCAAGTGTGTTATTACTTTTGCAGTTGTTGCACTAAAGTCAGTAATAGTAGATCTTTGATGTATAACAGAGTATACCTTATATGATTACGATTTAAAAATAATTTATTACTTAATTTAAGAAGGCTGAGATACATAATCAATACCAGTTACTTCCAAAATAATGAGAAGTATCACAATTGGAAATACTGTACTATGTCTTTGAGTACTTATAGTTAATCCACCAATTCAATGCAAAAGCTATTCTTCTGTTCTTTAACCTGGGATCCAGCTGCCCATTTTATCAAAATGTGCAACATAAGGCCATTTTGTCTAAGACTTTCAAACGTACCTGCAAATTGCAAATTACCATAACTTGCGGTACATGAAACTTCAACCATTTTGTAATCAGTTTTTATAAATCTGTTTTGTGAAACAGGCCCCAGGACAGTAAAAACTCTCAAGTCTTGAACTTTTAACACACACAACCAGGAGCCCTTGTTCTGATAAACCTGAGAGGCTATACGTGGCACGACAGGATCTGTGTATAGTGCAAGATAGTACAAAAATATTTGCCCAACCATGCACCCCGTCCTCTTCCCTCAGAGGACGTCCGTCATGAAAAAGTGTATTTTTCAAGCATTTGAACAAACCACAGATGCTGATGTTCTTCTGGTCTTGGTAAAGACTCAAACACTCATTTAATAGTTCAACAACATCAAAAGAAACAAATTTTATTTACTTACTGGTAAATAACATGACCCTCTGTTGACATACCATGAGTCAGACCTCCAATGTGTGAACTCTGAATGTATCGTATTGTATCAAAAACATTAGGAAACATAGGGGAAAGGGTTGGAACAAAGTGGGAATGTCCAGGTCTGAAAAGCAAAGCTAATGCGGAAGTGTGGTAAACCTGCATTCTTTCTAATGGCCAGCAGGGGACCTTACTTGATTTATTACCTTAGTAAATACTTTTCTAATTAGTTTATGGTCTCAATTGCAGCATGATTTTCATTTCGTAAATCATCGCCCTGTTTCAGGTGATAAAGCAGGTTATGCTTTAGGGCTTTGCCACATTGTGATTGACAAGTCGGTACCAGACCTGTTAGGTTTAGCAATGGATTTAAGGCCGATTGACGGCTGGCTAGCCAAATCAGGACAGGTAGGCTGCAGACTCACAAACTGGAGCCTAGACTGGAGTGCAGGCAGAGCTGTAGGCTGGTTGCTAGCAGACTGGGAAACTAGCGGGCTGGATCTTAGCTGGTTGAGGTGTAGACTGAAAGCTAGCATGCTGGTGGCTAGCATGCTGGTGGCTAGCATGCTGGAGGCTAGTATGCTTGATATTAGAAGGCCAAGGTGAATACTGGAGACTAGCATGCTGGAAGCTAGCTGGGAAACCGGCATGGCAAGGAATTCCATGACCCCCACAAGTAACGAGTTCCTCAGCAAAGGCTTTGAGGACACTTCCCTGCATGCCAATGACACCGTGTCCTTGTCCTTTTTAAAGGAGGCATATTTTAGTCATAACGAAGATACATGAGGATATATGTCACCTCATGTAAGTCCTCAGAAAAATATCTGTCTGCTGGGTCCATTATTGGCCAGTTCATACCGTCACAAATATGCTAGCAGGGTACCGGGGAACGCAAGGAATAGGATCCAAATGCAGAGAGAGATGCAGAGCAGGTGCAGTACCATGATTAAATGCTAGTTAACATCAAAGCACAATTTGATGAAGGAACAGACCATACACTAGTGAGGGAAGGATAACTGGACACAGGTGAAACTAATCAGGGCTGGGCAGACAATTAAAACTGGCAGAAAACACACAAAAGCAGGAAGTAAAGTAACTGACATGAGAGGATAGGTGAGTATTGCAAAATAACAAAGGGATTAATTCAACTAAAACCCTAAACCTTGAAACTTTTACCCTCAACTTCCCAAATGCATTTAATGAATCATTTAAGTCAGTTTTATAAAGCAAGTAAAATCAGCAGCATGCTATTCCTTTGATGCCGTATGCTTAATAATGAAACTTGTGTATTGTGATGATTTAGTGAGACTTGATGATGTGTGGCATTATTTCGAGAAGCGCAGTGTGCCAACAGCTGGATAATTTATAGGGTAGTATACAACAGTGAAAAGACTGAGAGCTCTCCTGACTCCCCGGATGATCTAGTTCCAGTTTGATAGCACATTTGTATATTTATGAAGTCATGAATTAATTGCCAGGGCAGAGATTTAATCACATGTGCTGTTTCCCCTGGAGGATGAATGGGAAGAGTTACTTTAAAAAGAGGAAGGGGAGGATAGTGGAGTTGAGAGTTTCCTAATTGCTGAATGTGAGTGTTAAAATAAAAGTTCAGGTAGTTAATGGGAAAACTTTTAATCTGTCTGTCATTCACAGACTACTAAAATGTCAACTAGACCTAATTAAGAGAATTACATTATTAAGCCTGCTTTAAGTCTTTGATCTTAATGTAAAAACACATACGCACTTTCTTTTTCTTTCTACTCATTGTCCATCTATCTCATTTTCAGTTGTGGAAAAAGTTCTCTGGTCTTTACATAGAAGTAATTGTTAGCAGGAGTATATGCGTGAGTAAAACTGCTCATATTGCAGATTGGCCTCTTTCAGAGATATATTAGTATTACTGTTGCATTAAGGTTTGCGCATCATTTAAAGCCTTACAGTGAGCTTTTGTGCTATTTACATTTATCTGATTCAAATATAGATTGCAATATAATTTTGAATATAATTGTCTTCCATGATAATCTGAGCTATTTGACCATGAAGAAATATTTGATGTGAATAATTTTGAATAAGTAAAGAGACTTAATAGAATAATAAATAATAAAAAAATTTAATGTTTCAGTAGAAAATGTCACAATTTTAAAAATGTTACAAAATGATTTTGTGAGAATTGTGAAGGTGTCAAATATGGCAGCTAATTCCAGTTTATATCATGAACACTTGCAAAATGAAAGAGATAACCAAACTTTGGTGCACATACATTGCTCAGACCACCATAATAATAGCACACAAGCAGAGGTTACAACCAAGCATAAAGCTCATTTTGATATGTTCACTAATATGCCGGTTCATGAATAAGCAAGCCTAAATTAAACAGTGGGCTGGGGGCTATTTCTACCATTTTATATTCTGTTGGGTAGTTTCAGATATAACAACCAATCTACAAGTCGAACATATGTTGTGGAGGAGCACAGCTGTCAAATGAAGTTAAGTAAGCATGCAATATTGTGGAGTAGAGGAGTGGAGTAGAAGAATGAAGAAGCATTAAATGAAAATACTGTACTAAATTACAGTATTTAAGTAAATGTACCTAGTGGTTTCCACCACTACTCTCTTTAACATCACACAACAGAAGCTCTTAGGGACAGTTTTGTTTTCTGTTCTACTTTTATCTCTTTGCTTATCCCACAACATTCTTAATTAATTCCAAACTGCTCTGGCAGTAGAAAAACTATTCTTACAGGGGTTGCTCTCCTCAGCTGAACATTAATGCTCCATCTCCAAACCTCTCTCTCCGCTCTCTGCCTTTGTCTTGCTCTCCCTACTCTCCAACTCTCCTCCACTTCTCTTATTTCTGTGACTCTGTGGAATTAAAGCACAAGTGGTCGTGGCTTGTTAGCTAGCTGGCGGCAGCAGCAGGACTCTCTTGAGGTGACACGGAGGACCCCGGGTGAGCTGGAGAGCCTTTAAAAGCCCATTCAAGCTGCTTTTACTTATTCATCATGCCCTAGTTTGGGAGATCAGTCTCCTCTACATTGACAGGGAACACTGCTGGGAGAAAATCCTTTTTGCTTTTTGCTACCAAGGGATGTCAATTCTCTACTAAACCCCTGAGAAATTCTCTGAATCCAATATCAGCAATGACTGATGGATCACAAGATCGTGTTATCAGCTGGTCAATTTAATGTAAAATCATTACATAAGGTTGGATGGAGCACTGCTGCTCAAGGCCTCCTACATTTAAAAAAAAAATCCGTGATCCCTTTTGGCATTTTGGTTCATTATTGCACTAACAACAACTACAAGATCCATTTTTTCAGTTCCACTTAGAAGAAGGTTTTATTGCTGTCTAACTTGTATTTGCATCACTGACAAATATGTCTTCTAAATAATCAATTACTCATTTAGTCTATCAAATGTAAGAAAATCTTTGTGAACAAAAACAGGATATATACAGACAGCAACTGACCACCTACAGTTGCAAGATCTAATGATAAAAAAATAACAGGTTATTCTAAATGGATTTACTATACACATAAAAAAACAATGTAACCTAAGCAGGACTGATGTGTAAGTGTTGTAATTGTACATGAGAAGAAACTCTAAATGTAGCCAATGTTTTGGTTACAGGGGGACTAGGTTGGGAAGTCAACGTATCTGACCTGATGAAGATCTTGTAGGTCTAAAAAGTGCGTCATTACATTTTTGGGATCTTGCAAAATTCAGTACGTGGAATGCCTCTCCTTTTCCCTTTGATGTGCACAGAAAGCAGACAGCAACCAGATACCACTCAGAGCACACCATTAGAATTATAGAAAAGCTAACGTAAAGAAGTGGGTTAACTTTTGTTTTAAACACTCAACAGACTCAGATGATCTAATGGGAAGGTGGTAGATTGTTCCAGAGTCTGGGTGCTAGAACAATAAAAGAACAGTCGCCTTTGGTTTTACGTTTTGCACAAGGTATAGCCAACCAGCCAACCAGGAAGTGGTGCTTGGTGGGATATGGGCTTGTAGGTTGGAAATGTAAGGAGGAGCTAAACCATGTAGTGCCATATAAGAGATACATTTTTTTAAATCAGTCCAGAACTTTACTGTCAAGCCAGTGCAACTAGGCTAAAATTGCAGTGATGTGAGTCCAGTATTTATTAAAAGCCTAGTTGCTGCATTTTGTACAGTCTGAAGACGTGCTATGGCAGTTTGACTAAGGCAAGTGAAAGGAACTTGCAGATGTTGAGACTGGAATAAATTGAGTTGTGAATGATGTTCTAAATCAGAAGCCAGTAGTAATGGTCTGACTTTTGTGAGATGCACCGATTGCAATTTTCTCTGCCGATTACAATTTTATTAAAGGTCTGACCTGCCGTTTTCAATTTTAGCCGATTCCAATATTCTTTCTATCTTACATTTTTGCAACTTTTCTTTAATAGGAAATTCTTTCTGTATTAGGATCCCCATCAGCACCAGCATAAGCACTGGCTATTCTTCCTGGGGTTCATTCAATTGTATGTCCATAATAAAACATTGCCTATTAGATAACTTTTACATTTTCTCCCAAACAAGACCTACTCACTCAAACACATCTCAAAATATAAAAAGGGCTCCAGGTTAGGCTACTGACAGAGCCTGTCTATAACAAATAAAATAAAATCCAACTGAAAATAACGTGCAGTGTAACCTGGTTCAGTGTTTCCCACAGAATGACTGTGGTGGGGACATGGAGGGGTATATTTGTATAATTTATCTAAATAATCTGAAAGAATACATTACCCTTTTTCTAGTAGGTTATTTCTTATCTCACCATTTTAATTCTAATTAATTCTCCATTATTTTAGTGTTTAACATAATACCAGACAACGTCTCTCTCTCTCTCTCTTTCTCTACAAAGTGCTAAAACGGTGGTCTACCCAAGTAAAGCCTGTGTGGGAAACGCAGCTTATTTTGGTTGTACAGATGTTACAAATTTCGTGCATTACATCGTCTTGGAAGATCTTTCACGCTGTGTGTGACTGCGGCAATAGTCAGTTACAGTGTGTGCAGCTGTGCACATGACATAAACCAGCGCAGCATGTGTGTCAATTTGGATGGCACAGAACTGTATATGTGACACTGATCGTCCCGATCATCGAACATGGCCAATTAAGCTGAAAACTGCTGATTGGCATCTCTAGATTTTTGCAATGTTTCTGAGTTGACATGGTTTTCGAATTTCAATTGAGACTCAAATATAACAACAAGATCCCCAGAGTTTGGTTTGAATAAGGCACAAGTGGGCCAGCATACTGGAAAATTTATTAGCATTTTCAGGGCCAATGATGAGAAGCTCCCTTTTGTCAGAATTAAGTTGAAGGAAGTTAGTGACATCCAGTCCTTTATAATAATAATAATAATAATAATCTTTATTTGTAGAGCACTTTTCAAAAACAAGTTACAAAGTGCTTTAACAAGTGTAAAGACAATAATACCCCAAGAGACAATAATACAAAAACAATACAAGATAAAAGCATGAAAACATTGAAAAGACTAAAATACACGTTTAAGATAAATATAAAATATATAGCATATATTTATAGCAGCTAAACTGTTGTGTAGAGTGCCTAGGTTGCTGAAATCATCTGTTTTTATTGAAAGTTGAGTGTGGTCCATATAACAATGATAGGTTATACAACCAAAGCGAGGTTATATGGCGGAGTAGATGAGGACACATTGTTATCCATGTTAGGCAAATTTACAGAAACCACTCTAGGGCTTTTCCTGAGTACCACAGAACCTAGTTAGTCTATGGATGAGGATGGAATGATCGATAGCATCAAAGGTGGCGCTTACATCGAGTAAAACTAAGATGACGTGTTCTCCCCATCAGCTTGCATAAGGATGCCATTTGTGACTCATAACAAAGCGGTTTTGTTACTTTTTTTTGGCGAAAGCCAGATTTCCCTTTAGCTTGAAGGTGCTGCTCAGCGACAAGTGTTCCAGTCCTTTGGAAATGAACAATAATTTTATGGGTCATCAATTGATCAGGGACACATCCAGATGTGAGGGACAGGTTTACAATAGGGAGTACTGGAAGGCCAATGGATAAAGTATCAAGTTGGCAGGAGGACAGGTACAGATGGCAAACTAGGTTAGTAAATTGTAATTAGTTATACACACTGATCAAATGTTAGCTTTTGTACAAGAAAGCATTTCAGCTTCCGCAAATCATGATGTGACAGCTATGTCCAGATGCAAAGCCAGTGTGCTATTTTTGATCACTCCAATGTCATTCACCCGTCCTCTCGCACAAGGGAACACAAGGCATCAATTGGAAAGAGAGAGATGTCCTTGACAATGTGTGGCTGCTTTCAATTAACATCAGAGGCGTCTTATAAATATTCAGATGCAGCTCATTGTGCTCCCCTACTCAGTGGAACAAAAACAGATGCAATCATGAATCCTGACTCAACTTGAATATACTTTTTCAGAGCCACGTGTGTATGAGTAACAGAAGCAGGGCTCCATTACTGTGTTCTTATCTTATAATTACAATCTTTGTGGCTGTCGTTGCTGGGAGTAATTTTTCAGATGTCAGCCATATTTTCCAAGAATGAGATATTGTGTTTGGCGCCCTTCTGACAGAGTGAATGACAGATCTGCAGTGAGACGATCACACCAATTCTGTCATGAGCCCAAACAAAGTCTCTATGGTGACTGTAGCACAAGCAGCACACAAGCCTTTTTATTCCAGTGGTACAGTAAATCCTGCCCTGCTAACAAAAAAATCACATTGAGTGATTCCTGCATAACATGCACCATTAAACTAAACTTGCATGTAGAGCGTTTTAGTGGGGAGGGTCAAAAGGACGGAATCATGTCACACAGAGAGAATAACGTAATAATGCAACATAATAAAGGAAGGGGAGAATTGCAGATGATCAGGAAAAACCTGCCTGTGATTTTAGGCTTAACACATGCCTGCAAGTTGAAACTGTGTTGTATGTATTATTAAAACAATAATATCCACCGAGTTACTAAACGTAAATTGTTGTCTGCAGTCTTAAATTTCCTCGATCTTGTTATCCAAACAGTTTTCATAAATCTTTATTTTGCCAGTGCTGCCAGAGATAAGGTCTCATTTGCTCATGCTCCACTATTTGCCAAATTACTCACAAGAAGTCAATAGGCAGAATTCCACATCCTCCGCACTCTCCTTCCTGAGATGGGTAGGAGATGAAAGCCTTAGAGATGACAGGAAAAAGGCAGCTAAGTGTGTCGCACCACAACTCCTCTCCTCTCCCTCTCTCCCTCTCTCTCTCTCTCTCTCTCTCTCTCTCTCTCTCTCTCTCTCTCTCTGGCACCCTAAACGTTTCATTTATTCAAGCACAGAGCAAAACCTGAGTCCCCTTGTTACAGAAAATTGAATAGGACAGCCAAATGCAGAAATGCATGTGACACACACAATATGGGTTCACAGCTTTCTTTGCGCCTCAGCGCAGCCTCAAAAGACAAGTCATACCCTGCTAATGACTCGTGCCAAGCTGTTACAGAGGCAGAGCATCCACATTCCTGTCCCAGTGTCCATTTTGTCAGGAATAAAACAAAACAACTGAATCAAGCATTCGAAATGGGACCCAGACCAAAACTTGTGTGAGACAGGGACAGAAATGAGCGTTACATGTGGAAAAGCAGCTTATGCAAATTGTGTTTAGTAATAACAGCATTCAAGCAGCATTAGAGGGAGAGAGAAAACGAATGCTGCTAATTGCAAGAGAGCAAGCAGGCAGGCAAAAGGGTAGGTGGGTTCGCTCCACGCTGCCATTCAGAAACTAGGCCTGGTGCTGGGAATCAGGCAGACAGGGAATGATAATGAAAGACCATCTACAGTAGATGGATATCTAGCTTTTAAAGCTGCAAAAAACGATTTCATGGCAATTTACTTTAGATGACTGAGTAGGTGGAAATTTAGTGAGGATTCAGAGATTTTCTGTAATACTCAGTTTAACTGCAAGAGAGCGTAATGGTGTTTGCCTCAGGGACTCTATGCATCAGCTCACAAATTCAATCACAATCACTACTAATAATTTGAAAATCCAGCTTATGAGTCATTAAAACTTCTTATTTCACTGCTCTTTGAAAAATTATCTAACATGCCTCTCTCTGCTGCAGCAGCATAACGATGTGTGTCACCTTTTACTTTTTTGAGTTTGCATATCCTTGGGACCCGAAAGAATTTGTGTTCACTTTTCTGTGGCATTTTTGCAGAAAATCTGTGCAACCTGTTGAGTGCTTCGTCTCCCTTCAAAAGGTCACGGCTGCAATTTACAAATCTAAAAAAGATTTGGCAAATTTTTGGTTTACATGCAGCTGGGTTTGGCACATTTCACAGCACAAATGTCAAAGAAGCCACATTTTCAGATGTCTTGATATCCTTATGGCTTGGAAGATAACAGACAAAGAATATATGTCTCTGTATGTCTCTCCTATTATAAGTGACCAATTTGTTTAAACATGAATGTGCAAGGTGAGGCAGACAGCTGACTCACTTTTGTGAAGTGGGAACAAATCTGAAATGCTTCCGGTTACAGTGATTTTCAGAATAAGTTTGGTATGCATTGAATTCTTAGCAAATTGTGAGGGAGAAACGTGCATTTGCATCAGATAGTTATTGCCAGGTATATTATACTCAAGTGTCTCTGTTATGTATTGGTTTTATAAGCATATTTCTAAAGTTTAATGGTGTAAGTATATGTTGGACGAGTGGAAAAATTATTTTATTTTATTTTCATAAATATATTAAGCTTATAATATGTATTATATTCATCTGTAGCTGTGGCTTGCGCTCTGATGGATTTAAAAAAAAAAATCTCCCTATAGTTAGAGGGATTTCCGAGTTATGTCCTCTCATTCAGTGAAGAGCTATACCAACTTCTGAGAGGTTGACACAAATTTCTATTTGTAATGGAACTGCCGTATGCTGAATTTGGTCTTTAATATTTTATGAAAGGTAAAGCAAAACTTTATTTTATCTGTGAATTCTGTCTGTTTCTATCTGTGTATTCTGTCTAAGCTGAAAGTGTTTCTCATCTAATAGAATCACTTTGAAATGTACTTGAACAAAACAGGAAGACTGACATCAATGTCTTCTTGATTGGAATGAAGTGGATGATCCGTGTTTGAGCGCCAGAGAGTATGAAATGAATATATATTGTCTCTTTATGTGAGCCAACGTACGTGCAGTCATAGAGTAATGCAGGCAGCTGATTGGTGAAATCATGATTGACATCACGTGGTGAGAAAAACAAGAGCCCCTCTGACTGACAACAGCAGAGCAGAGTGGTTGTGAAGTGTAGAAGTGATGCAGAGGAGAGTCTGCAGGTCAGGGATAAAGTGGGTTGAGCACGCTGCCACACCTGGCCCTTGTCTGAAGAGCAGGTTAGCCGAACAGCAAAACAAAAGCTCTCAGATTCAAAACGCCCTGCATGTCTACTTGTAGTTTATGTTTCCACTGCTGTAAAGAGATTGTTCTACTTTTGTGTCTCACCATCTCACTGATTTTGATAGAACCTGCTGCAGGGCATGTTGTCATCCTTACAAATTATACTGACTGTCCTATGGCACTAAGGTGTTCTAATTAAAATAGCAATATCCTCAAATGTAATACTGCAACCACTGCTGGCTGACTGTGATGCATTTTTGTGTAGTGCTTTGATATTTAAATTATTATGCTGATAGGCCTGATGGGGGAGCTATAAAAGTTTCTTTTTCTAAATGAAAAAGAACCCGAAAGCCTGCATGAATGACTGCAACAGTGCCTGTCTGATTATGAAGAAACTTCTGGCATGATTTTAGCTATGTTGATTTTAAAGCTGTTTGATGACCAGTTTCAGGGTAAATATCAACTTTTGATTTTGTTGTAGTTGACTCATACAGAATGTAACGAAACATTTAGCTTATATAACAAGCCTTCCCAATTGGCTATTGTGATCAGCACACAAGGAGTACACTGACTGTGAAATTGTCATGCTGCACAGTAACAGAATTTATTTTACCATTACATATGTATGTGTTTTTCGATGCAATTCAAATCCGTAAGCACCAGGCAGCAAGTTCATTGCAACTTCTGCTAACCCCTCAGCCAGAAAACTCGTGGTAGTTTTTGACCAGGACTTGTGTTTTGAACCGCACGTAAAGAAAGTTGTTCAGTTATGTTTTTATCTGGATCTGGAGAAACTCGTCCATGCTTTCATCTCCTCCCGCCTCGATTATTTTGACTCACTTTATACCAGACTCAGTCAGAAATCAATTCATTACCTACAATTAGTACATAATGAGATCGGGTTCGCAGCATCTGTTCCTGGTTTCATCTCACTTCTTAAGACTCATTTATACAAAAAAGCTTACGATGTGTGATGCGGAATTTATTTCTCCATTATTTGTATATTGACTTGTTTATGTTTTATTTATTGCACACAAACGGGTGATACTGATATTTATTTGACTTGTCTATGTTTTACATTAATTGCTGTAAAGCACTTTGTAACCTGTACTGAAAAGTGCTATCCAAATTTTTTGTTTAAACCTGCATTAACTGATTTTAGCCACTCTGGGTGAGTGGAAACAAGCTGCAAACACAACATTGACATATTATCAAGTTGATGGTGTACTTGTTAGCAAACAGTATTTATACATCCAGCAGGCACGGAGCAACATTAGCATTCATCTAGAGTCGTGTTTTTGGCCATCCAATGAACAACGCTCCTCTGTGTTCACTAGCTAGTCGCTAACTTTGTTTGTCTGCTGTTTGGTGCTGGGCAGATGCCTGCTACATCTGCAAAAATGCTGAGTGAGAGGGAACCAAAACAGTAATGCTGCAGGTCGTGAAACCAAAACATATAGCTGGAAGACAATCATTGAAGGAATTGCGGTCAGGAGATAATTCTCTGTGGGTTAATCACTACAATGATCCCTTTTAAAAACATTACATTTACGTTTAGCTGACGCCTTTATCCAAAGCGACTTACAATTGCTATATAAGTCAGAAAAGAAAAAACTTAAGTTGCAAATGTTTTACTTCTGTCCACTGTGCCATTTGTTGTGCTACATTAACAGTTTTAATACACTAAGCTTCTTGTTTACAACAGAAGATAATACATTTGCAGTTATAAAAGAGAGACTGTGTATCCAGCGCATTAGATGTTCAATGTAAGAATGACAGAATGGCCTGATTGTACTCTTCTTGCTCTGTCACTTTGTTTCATTCACCTTTTGTTTGTGTGTCTTGCATCCTTCCAACTCTCAGTAGCTCTTGAGCACTTCATGAAAGAGGCTTCTTCAGAGGTGAAAGCATAAATTAAGAACACAAGCGCCCCTTTGATGAGCTAATACCTGTCTGCCAGCATCATTCAGTTGTTCACTATATGCCAAGAAACACACACATGGCTTGGCATCTGTGTTGGCCCAGACTTCCTCTGTCATTTTTACACACTCTGTCTCTCTTTCTCCTTCTGTCTCTCTCTCTCTCTGACCCAAAAGCATTTCTTCAGCCCATGGAGACTTTGACAAAAGCTAAAAAAAGACCCACTTTCCCATCTCCTATCGACGAACGAGAAAAGAAGAGATATGGAAAGGAATGCAATCCTAGAGTGTCATTATAATGGATAATTTAAAAGGCAAGCTCTGCATCTGAAGAGAAAGAGTGCCTTCCCCCGTCACAACATAAACAGAGGCTGGTAAGAGCGGAACTTGTCTTCTCTTTATTTGTGCCACTGGGAAATATTACAGAAAGAGGGAAGGCTTCAAGGATAATGGCAACTACAAGAAACAAATCTCTCAGTGTCTGCCAATAGAGAAGTGTCTATTGAGAATCGCATGCATGTGTGTATATGAGGAAAAACTCATTGCCACATTTTATCTAACACAACAAGGTGTCTTAATTCATATCTTCACCACAGCTATTCAACAAGACAATTTCAAATCTTTCTGATTTTTCATAACTGTCAACAAATCCCATGAAAAGACCAAAACAAGCACTGTGTTAATCTAAATCTATGTCTCGTCTATGTGTGGCCCTGAGATGGACTGGCGACCTGTCCAGGGTGTGTCCTGCCTTTCGCCCAATCGACCCTGTACGCAGGCTAAGCGGCTGACGATGGATGGGTCAATTCATTGTTGGTTTTGGTCTTTTCATGGTATTGATTGGTAATAAGAAAAAAAATGGACAAAATGTAGATGACAGTACATCTTTGTAATTCAGCTAGAAAAGACACCTGAAACCTTCTTTTAACGGTCTAATTTCAAAGATAAAAATCCTACATTAAGAACTTTCTCCAAACACACCAATTTGTACTAACAAACCTCAAACACACAAGGAGAAATCCTTTGAAGAGAAGGAGACAACAATCTTTTATCTACCGCAGCTCACAAAAAGCAACACAAAACAACACAAAAACTGACAGGCAGTGAAATGTAATTCAATCTTATTGTAATTTGTACGTGAAACTGTTTGTCTTGACTCTTTTTTACAAGGTAAAACAATATGTTTAATTTAATGAGCATCGTCTTTTCATTGTAAATATGTCTCCAGGTTGTGCATTGTTAAGAACGTCTTGAAAATGGTAGATTTTACCAAGGGTCCAACCAAAAAAAATGCCCTCAAAATTGTCTTCATTATAAAATTACTTCTTTAAGCAATTAAGATGGTAAACTGATTTTACTCTAAAAATGTTTGATTGTTTGACAGTGTATTCATGCATACTTTCATGTAAAAAAGGTATAGGTCTTAGTCTTGCCAAAATCTGAACAATTTCATTTCATTTGTGTGAACACACAGTAACGATAGAAGTAACCGTGCTGTATTTTGTCTCTCAGGTTCTTCCTGTTAGAAGATGATGGCTCCGAATTTGAGCTGCACTCATGCAGTGCTCAGCAGATCTCCAACAAATACTGCTAAAGCGAGGCTACAAGCCTCAGTCATCCTTAGCTGTCTTATTAATGTCCTCCTCATGTAACATACGGCTGACAACGGCCCCACAACAGACCAATGCCAAAAACCTCCTACCGCTCTGAAACGATGGGGGGAAAGAAATTGCATGAATGAACTGAAAAGTAGCATCAAGGTTGCTATAGCTGCTACTGACAAGTGTGAATGTTCCTTAAGGGCTATTTCATGGTGCAATGTGCCGCTGTATAAGTGTGTGAGAGGCGACTCTACTTGCCCTTTTCTAATGACTAAGATTACAGTTACAGTCAGTCACTGTCACTTAACATTCACTAACAGATAGAGAAAGAAAGGAAGAGGGAAGAAATTGAGAGGAAGAGTGAAAATCCAGAGAGGAGGTGTAATCAGAAAAGGGAGAGATTTTTACAATTAATGTTGATTCAGTACGGTCTTTATTTGTTCAAATAGATATCTGCATGCTTCTCTTTGATTGCTAAATGCAAAATGACTGACATTGCCTCAAAAAAAACTAAAACAAATGAGACAAACCCAAAAGGGAGAGAATGAACTGGAGGCATTGTTTCCCTCTCTAGTTTTTGTGTCTGCGACAGAAATAACAATTATTCATTGCTGGAGAACATTTCTATTCAGCGCTATTGCTATGTGGTCTAATTTTTCTTGGTTGCCTTGGTGACATGCACCACAGGAAGACAACGCAGCATCTCGCAGCCTTCCAGCCTGTTAACCAATTTCTTGCCATCAAGAGAGACGCACTCAACTGTGAATAAATAAATAGATAAAACACATCCATACCTGCCAATGAGGAGGAACTCCCCAAACACCCCCAGTCTCCTCATGGCCATCAGGAGACCTCGGACAGTCATGCCCTCGCAAAAACACACCACTACACGAGCTTTGGGAAGACGTTCCCGTAGTTTCCTTAAAAGACGATCGTAGTGCTTCTCCCCCGCATTACTATAGATCTTGTCCGAGTGGGCAATGCATAAGCCTTCCAGAGAGGCCAGCTCCTTGAAAGACTCCATGCCACTCTCCCCGTAGCTACCTACAGATGATAAGGAAAAGACATAGAAAGAGTTAATAAATAGTAAGAGCTGGAAAGCATTCTGTCCTTACTGGAATCACGCAATAAAACATTTCCTTGTGAAATGTCTTATCACTGTCTGAGAATCCCATTTCTTAAATCAGCCTTTGTGGATATGGATAATATTCTGGCTTTAGCATTTCCCTTAAATGTGAGCTCAAAATATGTAAATTATTCTCTTGATTATAAATGACGTTTTAGTGATAAGAAAGCATCCCGTGTCTTGTTAGTTGTGTAATTGCTTTCAAGTATACATAACCCTTCACTCACAGCAGTTGTTTGGAGCATCATGTCCTGACTGAGATGAAGCTCTGATCCTCTGATGAGTGTCAGATAGTTTACTGGCAACTGATTGCAATCAAAGCCAAAAGGGGGTACGATAGCTATCCTTGTTTAACTGCACACCATCCCAATTAAGAGCCCTGCAAAGCTGTTTGAGTCCAGATCTTCTATTGCCATTCGGACTGCAGCGCTTGACTAATCTGTCATCACGATCAAGATTGTTGAGAAAGCCCACAGCTCTTCAGCGCGAGAGCTGGATTACACAGGCAATCCAATCACTTGTGCATACTTCAACATGTGTCCGTGTTTGAATGTGCATGCTGTCAAAAGAAAACGCACAGCCCACATCAATAAAAATCTGAATACGTTTGTTGTGCGATTGCCTTGATGCGAGGCCAGGCTCCTGAGGGCCTCCATGCCACTCTCCCCTTATATAGGTGATGAAGAACAAATGCTCTATCTGTGCATGGTGTGGCTTTATAGAGCAAGGAAGACAGCAGCTGAAGTAGGCATCACAGAAATGCATTTACTCTGGCACACAATGGGCCCATGTGTTGGTTTTCCAATAGTCCTTTGATGATATTTTCAATTGCCTCGTTTCATTCTCCCTCTGCTAAATGGAATAATGATATCCAATTATTTTACTCTTTCCATCCAGACTGTTATACAGGTGGGTGGTAGTGCATTAGTTCACAGCCCATTTGACAATGACCACCAAAAAAAACTGCTTTGTGTATTCCTACCAGACTGATCATGATGGGACAGGTAATTTATGCAGTTTCACAGCCCTAGCTGTTGCTACGGGAACGAGCTACATTTATAACATCTAAGGTGGCAGAGAGGGAATACTCATGAGCTTAAGCCAGTCGTGACCACTTTTTTAGAGATAACTAAAGATGAACAAACAAGTGGATTTACATTTGACTCTGCAAAGGTCAGGTCTGCATCAGACAAATTATGATGTGAAGTCTCAATTATAAACATTTACTGTGGCTGCAAACTTTCCAGCTTTGTAACTTACAAAACTGAACATGTAGTCAGTGTAATGATCTGTATTTCCAGAATATCTGCATGGAAAACAAAATAAATAATTTAATTCCAATAAAAGCTTACAAGTTTGTACTTGAAACTGCTTTTACCACTCCCACTATAGCCTACTGAGTAAGTGTTGTTGCTTGCAATCAGATTCATCCTTTCCCTTGCTGGTCTTTCATTACTCTGAAATTATGACTTCAGTCCCAGAGGATCCTCCTGTAGGTATGTTGAAGGTCAGACAGTTGACGCCACCTAGTTATGCCTCCAGGTACTACAGTTCCCTAACTCCCTCTATTCATCTATCTGATAGCAACCTGTGACAAAGTCCCTCTTCGGCACCTGGCTATAATAGGACTTTTAAGATTTTTTGCACTCCCCATGAGCCCGCAGCTCCTCGGGGGGGATCCTGGGTAATGTAGCCTGTCAGTCATAATTTGGGTGCACATCACTGACTGTGTTTCACTAAGACTTTAATGAAAAGCTATGGACATAATTCACTTCACAGTAATTACTCTGTCTACCCAACCGCTCTCTCCCTTTTACCTCCTGCCGCCACCATAATACACTGTTGTGCTGTTCGGCTGAACAAATTAGCAAAAGTTCTCAAAAAGAAAGTAAGCTGATCATGGTATGAAACTACTTTTACTGCTGGGGGTTCTGTGGCGATATGACATTCTTTTTAATTTGTATGTATCTGGTGGAATTTCCATCTAAGCCTCTTCCTTCTGACTTAACTAATTTAACATTTCCAGAAGAACTCTTAATCTAAATCTCTCCAAAACGAGAGACCACCAATGTTTACTCAACATACAGTCCATACTCTAGTGCAGGTAATTAAATAAATGCATGCACAGCTGTATGATTATGAATGGGATTTGTTGGAACATGCTTGATGTAATGTGCACACAACCCTCAACTCCAGACAACTGCAGAAAAATCCTAATGAAGAGATCCTTACTTATGCACATATGTGGATGCAACAACTTGCACTAAAAATCCTGAGAGCAAAAGACTCAGACAGGAAGATACTCTAGATAGAGGGGTAAAGGAGTGACTTTACCAAATCGTCTTAAGAGATAGACATGGAAGTGCACCAGCACAGTTGCACTCAAAGACCAATAATGAAATTGGGAAAATGGAATTGTGTGTGGCCCCAAAACCCACATTTTCGCTGGTCTGTGCACATTTTGTTGGTAATTTTATCAAATTATTTAATAAATCAGATGTTTACCATACATGTGTAATCATCTTTCCACAGTCCCCAATACATCTCAACTTTACATCTTGACAGCATAAAACATCACAGCAATTGTCTCTCTCAAACTATAATCACTAAGAATAGTGTAGTGATGCCATGGGTAATTAAAACACCATTATGAATTATGAGGACACTATAAACCTACTAACAGATAACATGGCTGATGGCACATTATGGTGATTTTCCAGTTAAAGAGGTCAGTGAAGGGGGTCTCACCCTCAGTATGCACCGCAGACACGTAGGTCCAGTTGTATCGCTTGACAATGTCCAGCATGGCCCGGGCCTGGAGGGTGTCTGAGGGCACAACCCTCAGGAAGTACTTGAACAGAGTCTTGTCACTCAGGTCAGTGCTTGTGGCAGAGTAGGCGATCTGTGGGATGTTGAAGAGCTGCAAAAGGTTCTGCACCTGAATGGCCACAGAGCTGGATCCCGGTCCGATCACTCCGGCGATGGGCTTCTTGGTGGGTGGAGGCTGGTGGGACGGGGTGCCGTCAATGCACCATTTGGACCCGTCCTTATCATCCCGAATGGAGATAAGGGAGTCCCGGATGAACTCGATGCTCTGCTCCAGGGCCACAGAGGAGTGCCAGCAGGAGTCTCGGATCTCACAGCCCAGGCTGATGTTGGGGAGCAGGTTTGGGTCTGCGTTGATCCGGTCCAATGTGTGGAACATTGCCTCCACCCTTTGGATGCCATACTGCTCGCGGACGTCCCCGCACTTCCGCTCTGCCACCTTCTCCGCAGACGGCTGGTGGTGGACGGAGAAGAGCGCCCCGATGATCACGTCTCCGTCCATACGAGCCACGGAGCGGGACACGGCGCGGGGGACCACCGACCGCTCATTGATGCTGCTGCTGTGGGAGAGCACGAGGACGCGGTAGAAGAATGTGGGGAGACACAGGAGAGCGAAGAGACCCATCTTTACGCGTGCCATATTGTGCCACATAGCGTGAGCCGTGCCAACTGTGCAGGCATACTATCCTCTGTCTGTCAGTAAATCCACGTTTATCCCAGCGACCGTGATCTGTGAGCACGACACCCGGGGCATATCCGCACACACCTGCAGAAAAATAAGACAAACTGCCGTGACATGTAAGCTGGGAGAAAAGAGGACAGATGTGCTTAAGATTTATGTAGGAAGAGTTGACTAAGCACGCATGCTCCTTTCCATCAACGCCCTGTTTCACACTGCTACAGCTGGCAACAGTCCTCATGCCTCTTTTATACCATCGAGGTGCTTTTGAGCAAGGCACTTAACTCACACCCACTAAATAGTGTTTGAACGGGGCTACTGTCCACTGAAAGTTGCCCCAACGTGTAGGTGATTAGCTCTGGAGGGAGCAGCCAGGTACTTAAAAAAATTCTTAGTCGTGTTTTATTACAAAAGCCAGTACGTATTGGGAGAGGCTGAAAGTAGTGTGCTCGCTGTCCATTGAGAAAATGAGGCAGAAACCATATTTCAGCACCGTGGACAGCGCGCTTTCCAAACATGTTACAAAGACGTCTTTGGCACTGCTGCCTGGGCTCGTCATTTCTCCACATTCTTCACGATTTGACTCGGCTAGTTTCTAATAAAGCCGAGAAACTACAATCCTTCCACAGTAGACTCCTATTTGAATTCTACATGAGGATGCAAACAAGATACCCTTGGCTGTTTGTTTTAAACCCTAACCTGCACTCTTCTTCTTATCTGTCGTGCAGCATAAGTCACCATCGGTTGATAGGCCTTATAATAACAATAATAATACTGATCATAATAATACGCGAACTAAGGGAATGTTTCAGCAAGATTCGTCTGTTCTCAACAGCCCATGTTACATTATATTCATCTTTATCATCTATCTTTTTATACTATTTACATCGTACATATATTTTAAGCTGCTTTTATTCATCAAAACTTACCTGAATCCTTGAGACATGTCGCGTGCCTTCGTCCGTCTTCTGTAAGCGCGTGGTGCTAGGCTGTATCACTTGAGTCTGTCTCCCCCCCCCCCCCCCACACACACACACACCCCAACTCGATACATGAAGATCCCCCAGCAACCATCGCCTTTTCTACAGTATTTACCTCTTTATGCCTGCAAGTATTTAAAACGTGTATTATGAGAGTTAGACCTTATGTTTTGTCATAGCTAAAATGACAATTAAAAAAAATCCACATTTTCTGTCATGTATAATACATTATAAAAATAACACCAGTGGAGCATTTGAGCTTCTATGCGAGGTATTTTCTCCACTTCATATAAGCAGGCTTGGAAATGTTTGGTGGAAAGGCACAGCCTATTAGATGCATTAAATATAATGTAGGCTATAATATATATGTAGTCTATATAATATAAGTATGTGTGTGATTGTGTATAGGAGGCGTCCCATTTTTAATATGCCATCATAAATATTTGTAGCAACTTAATAGTCATGTGTTATTTTGAGATTGGGAGAGAGTGAGATCATTGGTGTCAGGCGTTAATCACCACATGAATTATATGACAGCTCACTGTAACTGAAGGGAGTTTATAGGATGTTAGACTGACAAGTGCTAACAACAAGCAGACAGAACCGTCAAAGCCGCTGTCTTTCATGACTTATATTCCTCATATGTTCAGTTCATGAGTTTACTTGAGGGCCTCTGGCTTCTGATCAACCATATACAATGGATGTGTTCAGCACCATGGACAGCAGTCAACAGTTTGCATCGCGCCATCTAGCGTTTGGCTGAAGGTCACTGATGACACTTCAGTCATGAGGTCAACGGAGGCCAATCATAGATCTCAGTTTTGCCGCTCTTTAACCCGCTGAATGGAGCTTTATTTTCTACTCTAGTCTGAGAGGAAAACACGTTGTCATTGGAAAATAAATTGCATAAAGAATATATGTTGTTCATATCAGTGTGTTTCTTATGGTGATCACTGTCATCTACTATCACTGAATAGAAACAACCCCTCAGTGATGAAGAGTGAGTCTTGATGGTTTAGCAGCACCCCACAACTGATCCCACACAGAAGATACAGCCTTCTCCCCCGGGGTGCATGCAGTTTACACGCTATGGTCCTGTCGTGACTCACGCCAGGCGGTATAAATCACAAATAAACTTATAAAGGAGCCACTATGACACTGCCACTTCTGGTCCCGGGGCTTCGGGAGCGAGCATCTGATATTGAACCTGAATAAATGTGACATGTTTGGAAGGAGAGACTACTTGGATGCTGCAGCCACACTTCGAGGCAAAGGGCGACTGCAGTAGGCTACTCGGTTTATTCGAGGACTGGAGTCTGCGTGGGTTGACGGCTTTCCAGCAATGACTTAAGCAGTAGGCTGCTGTTATTTTTACGATGTAGTATTGGTCAAAAGAGACCGATCAATTTCAATAATAATATGAATAGGTATAGGCTATATTGTGATGTTCTTCTTTCCAGTTTCCTGCTCTGTTTCCCCCTTTTACTTAATAATAGGCTATTGGTGTCACCGTAATTGTTTACGGTTGTGAAAAAATTGGATGATCAAAAAATAAATAAATAAATACACATATACCTACATTTGTCTTTTATTTCCTCAAAAAATGAACCCCATCAATCAATCCAAAAAAAAATTTCATGTTAGACCTCGTTTGCGAAACTCGGGGGAATCAGGAAAGTTGGCATTTACTCAGCAAGATTTGTCCTTTTCATCGAAGTGGGATTGATAGACTATTAAAAATGTGACAGACCACAGCACAAAGAATCTTAAATTACTAGGTTTGCTGTATACAATATGTAAAAGTGTGCGTGTGTGTGTGTGTGTGTGTGTGTGTGTGTGTGTGATCTGGAGTCTGGTCTTGTCATTGCAGACCTTTGGGTGGTCTCTTTCATTCTCTCACTTTCAGTGCTGGACTTACCAATCTATTAGTGTAGTTTAGTTTTTTTATGCTTGCCTTGCTCTGGTAGTTAACGTCAGAGCACGTTTGGAAGACTTCTTGAGATTAATATACTGCATATTGGATTTGCAAATGCACAAATTGAAAACAGTCTGAAAATCCAAGCAAATACTAACATTGCATTTTGTTCTCATGCAAAATCCCTTGAACATAGGTTTTATACAGCATACAACTTATAGCCTAATAACTCTTCTGTATAACCAATATAAGCTTTTGCATATAGCCCTACAGTAGTAAGTCATTTGAGTTTAGAGTAGGCTATATAACGATTTTAATAGGAAAACTCATTGAAAATTCTCCTTCTTATAGAAAGATTATTTTGGATTTTATATCATGTAAATGGTGGTGGTCCCACTGACTGCATAGGTTTGTTTCAACACCTCATGACAAGTGTATTCAGTACAGCTAAGCACTGTTCTGCTGTTGTGTCCATGAGTCAGCGCCTCCAGCTCCAGGGGTGATTTACTGTTATATAGGTGACCCCGACCTCGAAACGTGGCGTCTCCTTCAAGTCAAACAATTACCAGCTAGGAGGCCGCAAAAATAATGCAACAGTGACCTCTCCTGTTTGTCACTGGTCACTGCATGTTGTTTAAAAAAAAACAAATGCGTAAGAAGATGTGTCAGGCAATGTAATTAGGACAGTAGGTCTACAGGTTGATGTGATTTGCGGGGGAGGCCAAGTGAGTTTTGTGTCTGATTTATTTATTGATAATGGGCACATATGCCCAAAAATGAACTGCCGTGCCATGAATGTATCGTAACGTCCAGTCACCTATAAAGAATTCGTGTCTGTTTGCAAAGATATTTAAAATGGTTTTATTTAATTAATAGGTGGTTATATCACTTATTCTAAATGCAGAAATAAGCATACTGGAAATTAATGAACCACCAATCTCTTTTACAATATTTGTAGTGGACAGATTTGTATAGTCTCTAACCTAATTAAAAATCTAATTAGGCTTTAATAACATAAGAGTACGATTTTAAACTGTTTGTTGAAAATATAATACATAGTTTATTTTAAGTAGAATTAATTTCAGTGTTCATTAATTAATCTTTTAGGTAAATTCTTGACATTTTTTTATACTCTCCTTACGGTTTAACATTTCTGCAAAGTTGTTTAAGATTACAAAGGAGTATCTATCTACACAATTACATTTTATTGTATTTTTTTTACTTTACTTGTTGTTTTCCTTTATTCGTGTCATATGAGTCCACGTGAGCACTTGTAGTGATAAATGTGAAATTGATGTAACGTTACAAGTTAGTCAATAAAGTTTTGAGCAGAAAAAAGGAGGTTGAGTGAAAAGAATTGTAGCTAGCATCGTTAGCAGTTTCTGCACAGAGGTACTACATGGACAGCTAATTGTGTTTATATATATATAGCAACCAAACATTTTATCATACGTTTTCCTGTGACACAACGATAAGGTGAGAAGCTACTCACATGCTAACAGTAACATTATCTTGCTAATTTAGTTTGTTGTGAACTTCCGAGCTGGCTAGTTGTTGTTAGCCAACATTAGCCGGGTAAGCTATCTTTCCATTGTTAGAAAAACAAGTTGATTTATTATTAACAGTTGACAACAATCTGGCTTGCTGTAGGGGAGCTCATAAAAGCTAATGTACACAGTAGCAAAGGCATCTCTTGTTATCGCCGGTTCATTTGCTACAGTGCTGGTTGTAAGAAAACTTTAACTGTCAGGAACTAACGTTAGCTAACAGTTGCATCAACTCACTGTATATTTCTGGTAGGCTGCTGCCTTACTTGTTATCAGTGTATCCTCTTATTTTGGGCTCTTATTAAGTTAAATGAGCCAGCTTGATTAAATGCTGGCGAAAAACTAAAGTAACAAAAGCTGTTGGGGATATATTCACCGCCGTTTAGTTTTGTTAAAATGTATGATTTTATGGCTCAGTAACTAGTCAACGTTAACGAAGTGATGTACGATTACTGATGTCCATGCAAGCCGCATTTATAACCTTAGCTGAAGACTTTGAAGTGACAGAATAGATGTTCCTTTTCAAATGTACGTTTACATATAAATACATTGTTCAATAATGTGGTTATGGAAATAGACAGGTGATGTCAGTAGTAGTATCATCCCATATGAAATTATCTAAATTCTGTGGCAACCAAGTTGGATGTACTGAAAGGAATACACAAGTACTACCATCACCAACTGGGTTCCTATTCCATACTGCTTATTAGTTGCAGGTAGTATACTTCATACTGATCTTTATAGAAAGAGAAACGTTAAATGTTTTTTTTTCTTCAAAGATTTAATACTGAATTGCTATATGTTCTAGGGTCTATCTGAAGTTTTCTCACGGCTTCCCAAATTAAAGACAGGAAAGGTGTGGACCTTCTTGTTATTGAGCTTCCTAATAAGGTCCTTTAAAGACCAGGGGGTGGAGTGGGGGCACTGTTTCACAGGCTTCTGCGGGCTCTAGAGATGGCAAGAGACAGAACCCCGGTACCACAGACAATTTAGGTTTGCTTAGTCATTTAGTTTCTTTGATTGTCCCATTTTATTGATTTTGAGTATTATCATGAGCAGGCTGTTACGTTACTACGTCTGTGTTGATTTTAAACCACAAATGCCAAGATATTATAAAAGTTCTACCATGCAAATATTTAACTTTTCTGCTCTACTGAAATATTTTTCATCCTGCCATAAAACTATTTTGATCATTTACATTCATTTTTCATGTGAAAACCTTTCATCGTTCCAGCTTGACAATGTGAATATTTGGCATCTTTCTGCATTGAGTACTTTCTAAGTATATTGAATACCTTTTTAAGTATATTTTTAATCTTACAGCGTGGTACTTTTTCTAAAGTAAAGAATCTGAGTACTTTTTCCACAGCTGTCCCCCTCTGTCTATCAAGGTAAACAAAGACTTATTAATAATTACATTAAATAATTAGACTGTTTTCTAACAAGTTAAGTTAGCACACCCACAGCCAAACAGCACCTCTGTATTACAGACTGAGATTGTTATCCATAACAAGATCCAGTGAAAGTGTAGGCCACTGAGATGTGCCAGCCACTTTGGTGGATGAAAGAGATGCAAAGGCAGCTAGCAATCCAATCACAATGTAACCCTTGCTGTAAATGAATGCCATGTCTTGGATAAGAATAAATAAAGTGTTTGAAATAGTAGTAAACCATGATTCAGCATAACAATAACCCCAGATCACTTTTCAAAGATCAATGGATAGACTGCCATTGATTCATCAGACCTTGCTAGTGTTCAGTCAACTGAACCAGACGAATGTTGATGGTTTTAAACGTAAAATATTTAGTCAGCTGTAATTTAGAATTTTTAGCCAGCCTGTTGTTTAGTTGGACACGGTCTAAAATGTTTTGGAGCTTTCTTTGTGTTTATGCCACAAAAATCTTTGGATCTTTAAGACCTGGATCTCAGCAAGCACAGTGACATCTGGTGGTTTGCAGTAACAATAGCAGCCATTCACAACTGGATCAAAGCTCTGGTACAACACTGCTGATTTCATAGTTTCAATATTAAATGTTTGCATCAAAAGTCTTTTATTATCTATCTATTATATTCTTATTCAGAAAGGCTGCAGTAAATGCATATATTATTGTGCAAAATGTGTTGTCCAGATAGCCTACATATAAAATATTTCTTTTGACATGAAATATGAAAGTACCTGGTGTGGTATAGGTCATGTCCATTGTGGAATGTGTTTTCCCTTCACGGTCAACAAGACAAAACATTTATGTGACATTTCATTTGAGTGACAATGTGGTGTGACTGGAAAATGATACTCATTAAAAATATTACTTTTATTAAATGTTGTTACTTGCTAGGTCAAAATGTTCTTTTACTTATCTTATTGTCTTTTCTGTATTATTCTCCTCCTTACTCATTCTTCCAATGTTACAGTATGTATCAGCTGAGCAAATCGTTTGGCTGCAAAACTCAAATTCAGTGAAGTTCATTTTGAAGTACTAGTGACCTGTGGCGCTTTTAACATCATCAGTGATGTGGTAGTAAGCCCCACCCCACCCTTTTGCTTGTCTTCTCTTTAATAAACTGACATTATTTGCTCTTGTTTGCTTATTTGGCAGAACAGTGGATTTTCTCACAGAGTCGGAAGCTTTCCATGTCCTCAGCTCTGAAGATGGAGGACCATGTTCACTGTATGTCCTGTGTTAACCAGAGATGCATGGTCAGACCCCAGTCAGGCATTTCATGTGATCTTATCACTTGTCCTCTGGTGTGTGGTGCTGTATTTCACTCCTGCAAAGTTGATGAGCACCACCTGATGTGCCCGCTGATGAGGGTCCCCTGTCTTAATAGTGGCTATGGCTGCCCTGCCACTCTGCTGCGCAGCCAGATGTATGCACACCTCGAAGTGTGTCCAGCTGGAGCGGTGTGCTGCACCATGGAGTGGAACAGATGGCCAATTAGCTGCCTGGACTATACTTCCTATGAGAGCCTGAGCCGTGGTGTGGAGGAGGCAGAGCAGCTGGACATGGCACTTGCCCTTCAGGACCAGCGTACACTACTGGAGTCCCTCAAGGTGATTGCGATGGCACCTACTGCAGAGGGAGAGTCACTTGTACATGTTAATAAGGAGAACAGGGCAACAGACGCAGCTTTGCTTACATCTACCCCTGAGGCCCCCACCTATATTGAGTCCCCTTCACAGTCATCATCCTCACATCAGCCACAACCTCCCCCACCAGGTTCAGCAAAGGAGAAAATTATCAGTGGCATTAATGGCTTGAATGAGGAGCACTTCAGTAAACTCTATGATGCCACAGTTGAGACTGCAAGAAGCTTAGCTGCTGCTTTAGAATTTGTTAGCAGTGCCAAGTCTGTTGACAGCAGCACAGAGTGTGTAAACAGAGATGCTGCCATGCAGAAGAGTAGATTAGGCAACAGTGGAGACCTTCAGAATGGACTAGAAGACAAAACACCTGCAGCTACTGATGGTTTGAATAAGAAAGAGATGGAGGAGCAGAGTGTTTGTTCTAGCTGTTTGCGAGGAAATGGGGCTCTGAAAGGGACAGATCCAAGGATTTTAAACACAACAGACGGACCACTGTCAGGAGCAATGGAGGCCAGTGTGGAGACAGCCTGTCCTGTTGAGGTGGAACATGACAGGAATGCTGGAGTTGTCCAGGAGCCAGTCACCCCTTCAATGGCATCTCCAGTGCATGTCAGCCAGGGTGTGGCACAGAGGGCTGGTCATGTGGTCCTGGAAGACAGGGGGCTAGTTCTTTTAGAAAGACATGGGCCTGAGCATAAGTTCCACAACTACCAGTTTTTTAGGGGCCAGGGCCAATGGTCATTACCTAATGGACGGATAGGTTTCATCCCAGACAGGTCACTATATAGATTGCGACCCAAAATGGAGGACAAGGCAGTGGATACCTCAGACCTGGAGCAGGATGAGGACCCCATGGGTCTGGGAGATATTGATCTGATAACAGCAGCCCTCCTCTTCTGTTTAGAGGAGTCCAGAGAGTGCAGAAGGATCTCTGATACAGTCTATGTTGATGGCTACCGTGTTGACTTTGGCACACAGACTTTCACATTCCCTGCAGCTATTTTGGTAACCAACACTAGAGTGGGCGACATGGCCTCTGCATCTGCCTGTGACCATGCTGCCCCCCAGCTCTCCTACCCTAGCCCTTTCCGCACTCTACGCCTCGGCCTTGTCCTGGAGGCTCTGGAGGTGGAGGCGGTCCCACATAATCGCTACCTCCCTCCTAACCCCCGCTACCAGCACATGTTCCCTTTCATCTGTGGTCAGTCATTCCGCCGGGACCACTTTTCCTCCCATTTCACAAATGTCCATGGTGACATTCACGCTGGTCTCAATGGGTGGATGGAGCGACGCTGCCCCCTGGCATAT
The DNA here is from genome assembly GCF_014851395.1 of Micropterus salmoides. Taxonomy (NCBI): domain Eukaryota; kingdom Metazoa; phylum Chordata; class Actinopteri; order Centrarchiformes; family Centrarchidae; genus Micropterus; species Micropterus salmoides. The sequence continues at coordinate 16,632,433 of NW_024040928.1, forward strand.
TATGGCTGCACGTTTTCGCAGCGGAGGTTTTACCCATCCACCCATGGGGCCAAGGTGATTCATGACAGGCATCTCAGGTCCTTTGGGGTTCAGCCATGCCCAAAGGCAGAACTTCCTAGTGACTGCCAGTCTGACCAATTCAGTGGACTTCCCATTGAGATACTGTGGCACATAGCTGGGTTCCTGGATAGTTTCAGCCTGTGCCAGCTGTCATTGGTGTCACGGACTATGAGGGAGGTGTGTGCCAGCCTCCTCCAGACCAGGGGCATAGTGGAGGTGCAGTGGGAGCGGAGACAGTGTCCTGGTGCTCCTGGCACTGTGTCATGGCATATCAAAAATAGAGTGAGTAGAAAATCTGTACTGTAAACCTACTGTATGTAATTGTTTTATAAATGCATGTGCTTTTGTAAAAGGCAACATTCCAAATAGCTGATGTGCAACTGTAGCTCTGCAGTAAAATACTGTGACCATATTTTTAACAACATGGAATAAAAATAATTATTACAAACCTGTTTTAAAGATTGATTTTGTGGAGTAACGTCCCCAAAGCTTAAAATTAATGTTTTGAACATTTTAAAATTTAAAAGGAATAGTTTGATATCTTGGGAGATGCCCCTATTCGCTTTCTTGCTGAGAGATAGATGAGTAGATTAAAACCATTCTTAAGTCTGTTCGGTAGCTGGAGCCAGCAACCAGTTAGCTTAGCCCAGCACAAAGACTGCAGCAGCTAACCTGACTCTGTCCAAAGGTAACAAAATCCAGCTACCAACAAGTTATGTCTTGTTTGTTTGTTCCGTGCAAAAAACATACTGTAAAAACAATTTGACTATTTCTTGGCTGGGAGCAGTAACTTCCAGGAGTCTCCTCTTGTTGTCCAGCAAGTGGTCCCGTCGAAGAAATAGTCATATAACCCCCCCGCCCCGAAAAAAAGTTGGGGAAAAAAAAACAACGTGAAAATGGGAGTCCCTCTACAGTTTTTTGACAAGCACTGTACTCTTCATTCCATGTATTTTTATTTTATTTACCATTACAGGTGTGGAGATTCAGCACTGCGTTCAGCCCAGTGTTGTCGTGGGGGTTCAATGATCTCCCCAGCATGTCGGACCATCTTAAGAAGTGCCACTACAACACAGTGGAGCACAAGACCGAGCCTGTGCCCCTTCCTGCCATGTGCACTGCGCGAGATGGACACTCGCTGCGTCGCGTCCTGCGTCACGTTAACACCTGACTGAACGAGGCGGACCTCTCATAGCTGCACGCGATTCACTGTGGTGTTATGAGGATGTTGCAATTAAAGATTTTCTGTCTTGAAACCAGTTAACTCTTCCTGTATTAAACTAGATTATGAAGAAGCCTTAATGAAATAACTTGCTTGCCGCAGTGAAAGTCTGTTGTTGTGGGTGTCTCTATGTGGAGAAAAATGTATTTAGCATTTAGCTTTGCATGGATTTGTGCTGGAAATGCGCCCATAATCTGGTAAGATAAAGTATATTTTCTTGAAGAAAAATATGTACAATAGATTTATATTATTCTATATGATACACTGAGAAAGTGGAATTTAAGTGTCACTATCTTGCCTTTCAGTAGTAGCCATTGGGGATAAAGCAGATTGTTGGTTATATTGCACTATTTCTGTGTGACAGAATTTATGCCAGCACTTTACACAAGATTTGCTAACCCCTCCTTTGTTGACACGTGACCCTAAATGATATCCAGTCTTTCTGATTCCCATGGAGTATGTCAACCCAATGTTGTATGGGTTTGTAGGATGTCAGGATGTGAGTCAAAACATATGGATATTAATTTGTGCATAGCCTGATAATGCATGTAATTTGCTACCATTTAATAAAGTCTTTACAGCATTTTATATATTTGTTTGTCTTTAAAGCGCTCCTCAGTTATTCTATATAAAATGTCATTGTTGTTACAGTATTATCTATTGGTGCTTGGATAAAAGGAAAATATTTAAACTTTACATACAAACATCCGCATCTTTTATTAAACATGTCACTTCTGGTATGCCAACAAAAATCTTTACAATAGTATTTCCCCAGCCCTATTCATAGGGCTCAACATGTATTTACTTAGTCATAAGTAGTGTACATTTCATGACCAGGTAGGAGGAATTCATGTTCATTTTACTCAGCTAGAACAGTCAAAAAAGGGTTAACTAGTGCAGCTTTTAAGAACAGCAATGTGTATATATAGACTCAGTTGCCAGTTTATTAGGTACACCTAGCTAGGGAAAATAATTGAAATGCCACTCAAAAATGCAACTATGGGCACATTGTGTGCAACTGGTTGGTAAGACTTACAAAAAACAACATGTATGAAAAAAGGCATGACAAATAAAGCTTATTCTGCCAAGGACTTTACATTGGACCCAAAAGATTGTCATGTAAACTAAACATTATTAGTAGTTTTTTTAAGTAGCCCCACTAAGAGGTTATGGGCATCTGTTATGGAAACATGGCTCACAGCAAACCTGCCTTTCAACAGAGATTTTCTCACTGGCTGACTGTATTTTTTTAAGATTAATAGATGATGATGGAGTTATATCCTCTTGGAGCGGTTTTAATTTAAATATCTTAATTCTAATCTGCAAACATTTTTGCATAGTTGGATCTGGGCTACTATGAACTCCAGTGAATCATAGTTCAATGACTAACCATGAATAACTTACAGAATTGCAAAGCTGTGTCATCATGTAAAAACTATCTTTTACCTGTATGGTTTTTAGACGATTATCTTCATTGCCTTTATTGGATATATATTGTGCTTTTCCTAATACAGATTATAATTATTAAAACATATATGTATGAAAAATGAATTTACAGCCACACCGCCAGTATGCTAACATGCTTACAATGACAATGCAAAAATGCTGATGTTTGGCAGTCATAGTGTTTATTTAGTTAGCATGCTAGAATGCAAACACTAGTAAAAATGTTGACCTGACAGAGTGCTAGAGGAAAAATCAGTTTTTATAATTCATCCTTTGGGGAACATGAATGTTTGTACCAAAAGTCATGAGGATTTATCCTCAGACAAGCTGGTATGGCATGGGAAGACTCATGCAGACATCTAGACCAAAATGGTGGACCTTTGCTGCCCATCTCTCCCTAATCTCTCTCTACTCTATCTAATAAAAGCATTGATAGCCAAAAAATCAATTCATCTTGGGCTTTGCTGAATGCCCTGTTGAGTAAAGATTTGTCTGTGCTGTCAGCTTCCCAGAAAGCTGTAGCTGCCAGGTAGAGTACAGCATTTTAGCCTCACTATAGAGTCGGAGGTATGATTTGCAAATATATTATGATTTGAATATGTTTTCTTGTAAAGTATTATGTGAAGAGGAAGGCCTTAAATTAACTTTGGGTTACTTCAGCAGGTCACTAATAACTGATTTATGAAACCCTTGGAGCTAATTTCCAGGTTGAAACCACGTCTAAACACTTGGGAACATTTATAAATGGCACTAATTGTGACATTAAGAGCAAAATGACTAAATTACTTAGAATTTTTACACATTTAAGACCAAGATTTTTCTCTTTGATGGGGTGATTGCCTCCTAGAAAAGGAGGGAGGCACTCTTGTAATTAGAGAATGTCCAACACCTGTGATTGCTGTTAAATTGCTCAAGTGGTGTTGGGATTCCTGCTAAACATGTTTTGTGGTTCAAATTAGAAGGTGTGTTCTCTGTGTTTACCAAGAATGGAAACTTTATGAAGTTTGTTCATGTTAAATGTCCTCATATATGACAGTATTGGGCTATATCATTTATGTAACCAGTGTGTTTTTTTGTAATTAAGTTATTTGCTTTTGCATGTCTCAGTTATTGTAGGTAGCTAGGCATTATGGGAGAGTACACGCTGAAAGTGACTGCAGGAGGCATTCTGCCAGCATGCACATTCTATAGCTTGTATGTTACCCTGATCGGCACTGAGCGGCAATCTGAGCGCACTCAGTTGAGTTTTGGATTGGAGAATAAAACTTTTTTTAAAACAAACTGACAAGACAAGAACAACTTTAAATATTTGTAATTCATTAGAAGCTTTTTTTTTTGGCTGCCTGGTGGGAATTCAGTTCAAATCTTTGGTGGGGGAATGGTTTTCTTTGGGTTTTGGAACAAGCTTAAAATGGCAATTGATCTATACTCATGTTCCTGATTGTGTCATCCTCTCCAACCACAGGTCGGAACGTATTCTGTGACTACACATTTATCTTTAGGATGTCTACTTCTCCTCAAGTTGGAAAAAGATCCTGTCCATGAATCCCTGGAAAACCGTGTGTTTTGGTGAAGACACCTGAGGAGGATGAAATTCTTTTCCAGGGGGGAATCCGTGTTGTTGAGAGGGGGAAGAGGTTAGTAAAGCATTTTCCCACTTGTAAGCAGCTATGTCATGTAAATGGTAAGCATTTATTAAGGGGTAAAAAATGATGCAATATTACTTTTTTTATTATGTTTGTATAAAATATTATGATTAAATATTATTTTTATTTTTTTTAAATGAATTGCTTGGCTGTAGCTACAAAAGCTTTTGAAGAGCTCAATCCTCGATTTGTAGAACAACGGGAAAATGAATTGGTCCAACAAAAATCAATGTACAAGTGAGTGTATTTACGGTTTAACACGGTGCGCCTCTGACTGTTGACAGGGATTCTTATTCATACTTTTTTGGGGGGGGGGGGTGTGTGTTCTGTTTTTTTTATTTTTTTTATTTCCTGTCTTCCTCAATAGATGGGATGTGTATGCAGACTGTTTATCGTACATCTTCAACTCGAAGGATCCGAAAGCTATTCCCGCAGATATCATCTTGTCATTCACAAAAGCATTTCAATTTAAACTCGTAAAAGAAGCAGCGTAAGTGCAACAATCTACCATTTTTCTAAAAAAGATAGATAGATGTATAAAAAAAAATCTCTTTGGGGGGGGGGGGGGTTGGCTCTATTCAGGTTAGGTGAATTCATACCGAAAGGTCTGACAAATTCTACTGAGCACTGGGAAAGCTTTGAGGCCATGAAGGAATTCTCCTGGTTCAAAAAGTCCCCTGTGGCAGGTAGGATCTTAGTGAAGCATGTTTTGTGTTTGACTACTACACTGTAAAAATAAATGTATTGTGTCACAGCATTGGAAGGATGATGACTTTTTTGGATCCCAGTGTCTTAATGGTCTCAACCCCCATACGATCAAACGTTGCTCAAGGCTTCCCAGCAACTTCCCCGTCACAGAGGAAATGGTGGAAACTTTTCTGGCCAATGGAAGCTCTCTGGCTGCTGAGATGACGGTGAGGAAAATTGCATGCCATTTGTGATGCATAGAAATTTTCCTTACCATTCACCTTTTTCACCTCATTAGTAATTTATATTCTACAGAAAGGCAATATATTCATTAGTGATTACAAGATCATGGAAGGTCTGCCTACAAGAGTTATTGATGGTAAACCGCTTCCTCTGACTGCTCTACCTAAATCCAGAGAACAAACTGCTGCCCATCGCAATTCAGGTTTTTTTGTATAATTACTGAATTATTTCTGACTACAGGTTTTGTTTTCCCATCGCCTGTTGCAAAACCTAAATATGCTTCCTCAGCTCGGTCAGCATCCCTCAAAGGAGAACCCGAATTATTTTTTTTTTCTGCCTAGAGATTTGGAGTCTGACTGGCTGCTGGCCAAGCTATTTGTGAGACATGCAGATGTCTTCTATGGAGAAGTGGTCAGTCATTTGCAGAAAACTCATCTACTGGCAGAAGTTTTTACAATGGCGACACTACGCAACCTCCCAAAGATTCACCAATAAATTAATGCAAAAACAGCTTACCTTGTACAGGGGGTACAAGGTAAGCTGTTTTTGCATTAATTTATTTTTTTGTTTTGTTAAATGATCACTCAGCTTTGTTATTTAGTTCATGACTGTCACCAGTGTCCCCTCTTTCCCTGCTTCATAGCTGCTGATCCCCCATCATCGAGAGACCATCTCTATAAACATCAGTGCTCAACTCCATGGCCCTATTGGAATTTTTGGAAATGTATGACAAGATAAATTATTAAATATTATGATGGTCCTGACCAGTAACATAATATAATATATATTATGTCATTTGATTCAATGTGTATGTAGTTTGAACATTTTGGAACATTGGGGAGAGGGGGAATATTGCTGTATTTTATACTGTCTGTATACTATGTCTGTTACTCAGACTTCACTTGGACTGGATGGAATAGCGGAGCTAATGAGAAGGAGTCTCTCCCAAACAACCTACAGTTCCCTCTGCCTGCCTGAAAACATTGCAGCTAGAGGACTGGAGTCCATCCCCAACTTTTTACAGGGATGATGCCCTGAGGCTGTGGCGCATCATCAACAGGTAAACTTCTGCCTACTGGCTGTCAACCCCCAACTTGTTGGAACTGAAGATTGAATATATGGCACATTTTGAAAAATTAATTGGGAACAAAAAAACTAGATGAGCATTACAATTTCTTTTGTATTGTAAATCATAATTCAACTTATAAATATATTCAACGTTCTGATACAGGTACTCCTTTTGTTGTCCTCAGCTTTGTCACGGCAATGGTGGGATATTATTATCCTTGTGACAGTGAAGTTTCTGCAGATTCTGAGCTCCAGGAATGGGTCAATGAGATCTATGGATTTCTGGGAAATAATGACTCGGGTATATCACGTGTAATGATTGGTCTGTTCTATTCTCCTCCTCCAAAATACTTAGATAAGACCTAGATATGTTGTCCCGCAGGAATCCCCGTTTTCTAGGAGAGGTCTCACTTGAACTATAATTCACCCTCTATTTTTAGCTATAAAATTTTATCTTTAATTATGTAGAGAGGGTATTAAAGGACTATTTCACATATTGGCCCATTTACCACAAATCATGTAGGCTATATGCTTTGACTGCTAACTAGGCAGCTATTGGTTTAATTTTGTTTGTTATTTTTTTAAATCTTAATCAGGCTTGCAGGAGAAGTACACATTGGCTGGGCTGTCATTGTATCACAGGGTTAAAGCATTTTAACACATTTTCACTTAAATTCACACCTATGGGCAGGGAAGGAAAGAAAATGGACGGCACTATGTGAAGGGTGGGGAGAAAAATACAAGTCTTACACTTAGATAAAAATTGTACAAAAGGGGGTTAAATTATTTCAAGAATTTGCTCTATTGTAGTAAATCTATCTTAACAAGAACATTCCCGACAGGCATCCCTTCAAGCTTTCAAACTGTGGAGGAACTTACCAAGTTTGTCACTATGGTGATCTTCACATCATCAGTTCACCATGCTGCGGTGGGCAGGTAAACTTTTAGTTTTGCTGAGAATCAACAGCCGTTTGTCTTCTCATAGAGGGGAAGAAATATGCAATAATTGTCTCAAGGTAAATTTACCTCTTACATTTGATTTATTTTTGATCAGTTGAAAATGAAAATTTGAAAGTAGACTTCAAGGAATAGCTGGGGGGGACGCCACTGTCCCGCTAACATGAGCAACCGGTAAGCCTACATTCACAACTACCGATCTTAATGCTGCAAATAAAGGTAATGGAGTAGAATACATTCTAAAAATGTCAAACTATTTCTCTCTTTCCGGGGGGTGACATGACTGACTACTCTGATAGCTCAACCAGTATTAGATGGATGATTGCCATGCAAGTTTGTACAGACCTTTACAGGCCTGATACCCTTCCTGACTTTGATTCCCCAACTTTTCCTCTAGTCAAATTTTATTTGTCCAATGCTTAATGACCAAATACCTACAAAACCAGTTACATTCTTATCTGCTTCAGCTGTACTTTGTTGTTAGGTTAAATGTTAGTATGCTAAGATGGTGAACATGATAAAATGCAGACAAAAGTATTTCCTTTGAGATGTTAACCTGATGAGGTCAGCAATTATTTCAAACCATTGCTCTGGAGTACATTCTGAGAGCTGCTAACATGCCTGCCGATTCTTAGTCTTGTTTAATATCACAAGTTTGTGGAAGTGCAATACCAAAAAGTGATGTTCCCCTTTTAGTTATTTCCCCAAACAGAGGCTCAAGAGGAGGGAAAGTTAAGCAGGGATTTTATATTAGTAAAGATTATCTACAGGAGAAAACATTTTAAAGGAATAGCTACAGAATGCCTGAAAGCCTTACTGCATTTTATTTATTATATATAATTTTTCATATATTCATTCTGAATTGTCACCTACCACCTGAATGCTTCCCTTTTATAGATTTTTAAAAAAAAATTGGTGCAGAAATTATCACCAGAATGCAGGAAATTAAGTCTTTTAATACTAAAAATTTCCTGGGTGAGGACCCCCAGACCCTCTTCATTTGTCTCCTCCGCTGTTAAAACTAAACCAGTGCTCTTGCATTTCAGGAAAATTATCCATAAATTTACTTCAATGCAAGAAAATAGTGTCTGGCTTGACCTAAAGTTTATGGGGGGACATATTCCCAAATCAGGTTTGGTCTCCCAATTTAGGCTATGACGTGGAGGTTGACAAGGTTATGTGGAGGCTGATCACACTTCATTTTGGACCATCATTATTAACTTGGCTGTTCATCTATGCTAAAATTTTGAGTTTGGCTTGGCTGTGGTGGACTTTTTAGGATTGGGCATAGGGGGGCAATTTCACTTGAATCTCTCCTAGGGCTCCAACACTGTCAAGGCCGGCCCTGACCGTGCTGCACAGCGTGCGGATGAATATTAACATTAGTTGCACATTGATTTTATTGATCGTGTGAAAGTTTAGTAGCAGCAGTCAATCAACAACTGCCTCTCTGTGCCTAAAGAACCACACGTTTCCGTTGTGTGCACACCACAGACCTGGAGCTGCACTTCCGCTTTCCGAGTCCCGCCTTCTTTGTTCCGTCAACATTACGTTATCAATTAACCTCTAGATAATCGATTATTGATATTTGTGAATCAGTTCAGAATCGTCCAAGTCCGCATCACAATGCATCTAAAAATCAATTCCTTCCACACCCCTAATGTTTGGCAAACTGTATAATAGGAAGTTCTTATTTAGTATACTGCTTTCTAATTGGAATCTGTGATATTATGCCGAGTAGTATCTGAAGTCCATAGTTGTGACACATCAACAGTTTGTGTAGTCTTTGTTAAACTTCTTTGATCTCTGTCAAAGAGGCGGCCTCTTTATTTGTGAATGTCAGTGAGGGCTGAGACGATGAGGAAAGACCTCAATCACCCAGCAATAGACTTCTCTCTGCTACAGTCATGGAAGTGCTACTGCTGCCTCAAGGCAAAAACAGAGGATGAAGAGTTTCTTCCCTCAGGCCACCCGCGTCTTGAATCTGAGAATGTCACTTTACTTCATTTCATTTATAATCCACCTACCTGCTACACACTGCATATGATGTACTGTTTGTATTGTTTAATTTTTCTGAAAAGCATCAATGGTCAAACCTTTTCATTCTTTCACCACTTCATGTATCTGAAACGTAGCAATATATTGTGTTGTTTCTTTTGTAAGTCAGAGTGACAGACCTGATGAACTACTCACCTGCAAACCCTTACTGAAGAGTTCTGACTTCTGTGGAAAGCTTTATAGGACATTTCTTTGGCTGAGCAAACATGTTGAGTGATTTATGCGCTCTACCAGCTCAAGTTGCCTGTTTGAAATGGTGGTAAACTCAGACTGAATCCATCCACTGTTCCAAAGAATTCTGCTTTTAGGTTCAGATGTTTCAACTTGAAACTTTTTCCCCACAGGGTGTTAGCATGCTAACATTTGTTAGCACTAAAGACAAAGTACAGCGGAGGCTGATGGGAATGTGGCTTAGAGAATAAGCTGCTGATCATGAACCTCAATGTCCCTGGTTCTAATATCACTGCGCACCGCTGTTGCCCATCTCTCCCTCATTTCTCTCTGCTAATGCTATATAAAACAAGTCAGACTAATTCACACGTGTGTCAGATACATGCATATATACACACACACGCGGTACGGAAAGTATTCAGACCCCTTTAAATTTTTCACTCTTCGTTTCATTGCAGCCATTTTTCCAAAATCAAAAAAGTTCATTTTATTTCTCAGTAATGTACACTCAGCACCCCATCTTGACAGAAAAAATGACCATGTGATATTTCAGTTTTTCTTTTTTAATAAATTTGCAAAAATTTCTCCATTTCTGTTTTTTTCTGTCAAGATGGGGTGCTGAGTGTACATTACTGAGAAATAAAATGAACTTTTTTGATTTTTGGAAAATGGCTGCAATGAAACAAAGAGTGAAAAATTTAAAGGGGTCTGAATACTTTCCGTACCCACTGTATATGGGTATGATTTATATATGGAAGTTGTGTGAATTTGCAAATGTATTGTGAAAGTTCCAGTGAAGTGACTTAATTCAACATTTTCTAATAGTTTTTACAAATCATAACTAAATGATCTGTTATTGTTAAACAAAGTGGGAGGAGCATGAGATGTGGAGACAAAATGGAGCAATACTGAGAAAAGCAAGAGCCAAATAAAGCCGAAAGTGTCACGGTTCTGGTGCGGTGTGTGTTTTGAGTGTTTACTGTTTTAGTTTGTAGATACCTGCCTTCAGTGTCTTGTTTTACTTCCTAACAGCAGATTTTCCTTAGTACACAAATTAAACACCTCTAGAGTAGGACACTCAAACTCCACCAATTTAAACTATCTTAAGAGAACAACAAAACTGAGACTACAGTACAAAAATCAAGCAGCTTCAACACAACTGCAAAACCTCCTGACTCACAAATTACTGCACCCATAATACAGCACAAGATCCATTTCACCAAAAAGCCAACTATGGCCACAAAATTACCCAACACACTAAAGGGCAATACATAGTGCAAAAGGCTTCAAACAAATCAACACACCTAGATAGGCCACCAAAACCCCCAAATCTAGATCTCAAAGACCCCATTGAAAACTTTACCAAGTTTACAATTAGTTTGGACGAGCCCCCGAGTTATGTTACGACCCCCACCAAAGCTCACAATGGAGGTCGAACATAATCAAAGAGTCCAGGAGTTATGCAAAAAAAAACAAACAAACATAAGTTTATTGAAAGAAGTTCAAAACTTAATACAAACAAAAACAACAAAAGAAAGGGAAGCCCTCCAGACCAGCCCACAAAGGGCCGTAGGATCTGGAGGCTTCCCCTCTACCCTAAAATAATCCTTAACTAAACAAACAGAAATAAAGCCGCAAAAACTAAACTACCAGTCCCATCAGAAATATAAGAAAAGAACAATAATCAAAGGAATACAAATCAGTCGCAATCTCTGTGGTCTGCTGATGCCATGGCTGGAAGGTGGACAAGAGAGAGCCGAGCACCCAGCCCCCTCTTATGAGTTTCTCCCCTCGTCACCCAGACCTAAAACACCTGAGGGGAAAAAACAGACACAGAGTCACCATCATCTTGTACATCATGACCAGCAAGGGGGGAGAATGTAACAATGATTATTTTCTCACTCACCTGTATTTAAGTGGTTTGCTTCCTCCACTCAGGGCTGGGTCATTGTTTGTCACATCCATGTCTCTCGTGCTTTTCCACATTTTGTATTAACTGTTTCATGTTTCGGACTTTACCTTTCACAGATTCCACTCTTTTTCAGTTGCTGCTCTCTGTGTGTATATTTGGACTGCCACAATCACTACACTTGTAAGTTTCACCCATAAATCTTACCAACTGCATCTGTTTCGTTCTCCGTGTCTGCATTTGGGTCCAGACCCTGAGACTCTGTGTAGCTTCACAGCTAGATGTAACAGAAAGAAATGTGGTGCATGTATTTAGCTTGGAAAAAATAACATTTGCCATCAACTTTTAGATATTTCCTTTTTTCCCCCAAATCATCACAGAACTGCTACTCAATGACCAGGGCTGAGTACAAGCTAGAAGTGACAACATGTAACATGATGAATGCAGGAAAATTTGACCACATACACATCACCTTATTTGGAACTGGAGGGAGAGAGTGAACTGAGTTGAACAACTTTAGAGTCTATTTTAAATCTAGGATGATAAGTTGAATGCAACAGTTGACCATTATTCATATGTGTTTAAAAGAGTTATATCTGTACAATCCAGAGTCAAATTACTCGTATGTGTACACTTGGCAATAAAAGTGGATTCTGATCTGTTCACAGGGTTCAACATCAGCAAGTGCTGCATTTGCTTTGGCTGCTCCTTAAGAAGAGCATGTCCCAGTAAGTGGTCAATGGCTACAACTCATACACATCAGTCATTTCAAACAAAAGTTCCCAGCTGAAATCTGCTTCCCTATCCAAATCAATGGAAATACTTTACAGTAAAATTAAATTAACATTGAAATAAACTAAATACTTACATGCTACAAGTTGGTTCACTAAAAGTTTAGATATCTTTTCAGTAGTTTACAGAGTGCTAAAGGACAGTTACAACATGAAAGGTGACTGAATCGCTGTACTAACGTATCATATGACTGTGTAATGTGTCAGACCACATGTTACAGAGCACTGGAAGGAAGATGACTTTTATAGGTCCAAGTTTCTGAATGCAATCAACCCCAGTGGGATCAAGCACTGCTCAGAGCTTCCTCCAATTTTTAAAGTCACAGAGGAGATGGTGAAGTCATTCCTGGAAGAGGGAAGCTCTCTGCAGAAGGAAATGAAGGTAATGTAAACCACACGCTGCTTCATACACAAGTGCCAGAACAAACTGGACCAGAGGCTACTATATCAGTATAGGAATATAAAGTTTATTTGTTACATCAAAACAAAAGAAAAACACAATTCAGGACTAGACTGCGTTACCAGGGAAACTGATGTAGAATTGAGCACCGACAAATTATAACCAAACTGATAAACAAATAAGGAAATAACCCACACACTCAAACCAATTAAACCAAATACTATGGAAAAACACTATCTGCATGCTACACACTAATTACACAAAACACCCATGCAAAATGGTTACTCTGTCTTTCAGTTTCCCCCTTTTAACACAGCCAGAAACACAAAATATGGCCCATTCAAGGATCTAGTGTGAGCACAATAAAACTAACCGGTGGGTAAAAACAGTGGTTGGCTCTCTCATAACTTCTATTTGAAACAAGACAAACAAAAACACAGTAAGATACAAAAACACTTTAAAAGAAACATTCCATGAAACATAAGCAAATGTAACAATTATCATACCTTGTTTGACTTAGAAACACATTCCCCTCCCGCCGTTGAAGGCATGCAGGTGACTGGGATCTATATTTTCAAATATTCCTGTTACATTCATATAAAAAGGCTAAAATCTTGTTTAAAACCATCCTACACATACCTGTGCTTTAGCTGATGTGTTTGGACAATCACTCCAAGCTTTGGACCCTCACCACCACGAAGTCTAATAAATAACAGGTTTTTTAACAATTCTTCAACTTCTCTTTAATAAAATAAACTACAAATTATTCTAAGATCTAGTTCTAGAAATGTATTATTAGCCTTAGATTTTTACACATTTTTAAAAGTAAAACCTATTTAAAAATAGAGCCTACCCAATCAAGAACCAAACAAAGGCTGGCCTCAGCTGCTCCCTCAGGTGTGTGACTGCAGAAAGAAAGGACCAGGTGATCTTCCCTTCCCTATTTATAGACTCTGCCCCTTTACCTGTGTCCTAGTGCTAAACCCCTGTTGCCTTCCCTATCACAGTAAGAAAGAAGAGGTAGGTTTTAATTTAGAGTTAACTTGTATAGCAGTGTAAAGTCCTTAAATATTTCCAGGTCTATTTACATTGGACACTCATTTGACCTGACCTCTTCATATTGTCTTAATTTATTCTTTTACTTAATTTATTGCCTAAATCTGTGCTCCCTCTTGATGTCTTGTACACTTCTTTTGTCCATCTTTTCTTCTAATACAGAATGAAAATGTATTTCTCTGTGAATTTAAGAGAATGGATAGATTGCCCGCCAAGGTGTATGATGACAAATCTCTTCATGAGACTGCTGGTTTGTGCTTGTTCTACATACTGTAAACCCATACAGGCCATACAAGCATTTCACTAACTAAGTTAGTACAGCAAATCAGTAACAGTATTCATATTGCATTATGGAATGTTGTAGAATCATTTGTATGTTTACAGAGCATCTAGATTATACAGTAGGAGCACACAGATATGTCCCACCCTGCTGTGAGAATGCACTGCACTTGTGGAGTCCCATAGAATGTGTTTGAGTAGGATCAGCCTACACATGGCTGAAATGAATTAAATGGCTGAAATGAATTGAATACTCATTGAAAATCTAATTATTTTGTTTACTAGCTTTGTGAAGGCAGTAGTGGAGTACTGTTATCCCTCAGACAATGAAGACTGATGTATGAATGAGATATTCAGACATGGGTGCAGTGAATAGTTTTGAAAATGGAAAACTTTAAGTTTAAACAAACCTGATAATTAATCAAAGACTTGGAACAGTGGCAAATCTGGAATCTGTTTTATCCATTCATTTCCTTTCACTGCGGCATAACTTGACATTGAAAACTGTGTAAACATTGTATTTTTATATAGTTTATTAGCACAAATCACAAATTAACCTCAAGGGGCTTTACAGTCTATATAGCAAATTACACCCTCTCTCTTTAGACCTTTGTTTCAAATAGGGAATATCACCCCCCCAATAAATAAAAAAAACTTTAACCGGGAAAAAATGGGGAAAATGTCATGAATGGCAACAGAGGAGAGATCCCTCTCACAGGAGGGAGAGACATGCAATGCATGTTGTGTGTAAAGAACAGAAAACATAGTACAATTAGAGTATGGACAATCAAGATGACAACATTTTAGATAGTAAACACATATGATGCAGGAGGACATGGACTATGATTATCTTCCAAATTCCAAATAGTTGTGATATCACAAAATGAAGCTCATATGTATACTTCTTATTAGCGCAGAGAAACTTTCCCCCTTCAGCAGATGAATGTGAAAATAATGTTAGTGTGAAACTCTGCACATACCATAAAACTTCAAATAAATAATAATAATAATAATCTTTATTTGTAGAGCACAAAAACAAGTTACAAAGTGCTTTAACAAGTGTAAAGATAATAATACCCAAAAAACAATAATACAAAAACAATACAAGATAAAAGCATGAAAACATTGAAAAGACTAAAATACACGTTTAAGATAAATATAAAATTAGTAAAATAAAATAAAAGGGATAAAATAAAGTCAAATAAGATCGGGAAAGGCTCTCTCTATAAAAGTATGTTTTAAGAAGGGACTTAAAAGAGTTCACTGACTCAGCCGACCTGATCTCCTCAGGCAGGCTGTTCCAGAGCCTCGGGGCCCTGACAGCAAACGCTCTGTCCCCTTTAGTTTTCAGTCGAGACTCTGGAACAGACAACAGACCTCTGCCCGAGGATCTCAAGGTGCGTGCTGGTGCGTATGGGACTAAAAGTTCAGAAATATAACAAGGCGAGAGGCCATGAAGAGCTTTAAAAGTGATCAATAAAATTTTAAAGTCAGTTCTAAAACACACTGGGAGCCAGTGTAATGAAGCTAAAATAGGGGTGATGTGGTCATATTTCTTTGTTCTGGTTAAAAGCCTGGCAGCACCAGCACACCATATTTAACTGGACAGAATGAGGAGACATAGTTTTTTACAGACACGCAAAACTTCCTATTTGACAGGTAGGATGAAAACAATTCTAGGGCAGTACCAGAGATCCCCACCGGACTGAGGATGGAGTGTGTGAGCTGCCGAGTGTTGTGTTAGAGTAGCAGTAACAGACATGAGAGAAGGGCTACTCGACGGTGCAGGGTAGAGACGGCCTCCGGAGCGTCTGAGCACAGCCTCCTTCAGGATCCTACGTCGGGAAGCGGCCCAGCTGATCACCGTTTGCCGCCAGTGCAGGAGTTGTTGCCGGTGGAGGAGATGCAACAGTGTCGGCCGGCACTGTCCGCCGAAGGGATCCGTATCAGGGAGACTCGAAGCCGCAGGTGCATCCGCTGGATGGACCGGAGTGTTGTTAGACAAGGCTGCATAGCGGTTGGAGAGGCCGATGTGCGGAGGACAGGCAGCCCCATCCGAGCCTCTCTTGCAGCCACAGTCACCACTTCAGCCCAGTTTGACTGATGCTTCGGAGTCGAGCAGGAGGAAAGCCTCGGAAAAGTAGAGGGGTCCCATAACAAGGTGTCCTGGATGTTAGCGGTTGCGCTAAGAGAAACAATCTGTTTGGCTTGTACTGAAGCTACATCCATAAAGCCAGTCAGCAGGGAATCTTTCTCTTTGAGTTCCTCTGAAAGTCGTCGGATGTCTTCCATAAGGTCAGCAATCTTCTTGTTCGCTTTCTTAAGGAGTGTGCAGTCCTCATGGGGCAGAGTTATCTCGGCTAGCGTAACGTTAGTCGCCAGAGCTTTGTTGTGGTCAGTAGCGTTGATGCCGTTTTTACGGTCATCTTGCTTAAAATCCATGTCAGATGACTAAAATCCTTAACCCACATAAAACTTAAGTTAAAAACTTAAGTTAAATAAAAAGGATATAAAAAAATTTCATGAAAAAGTGTGGATTAAAACTGGATAAGAGTCCGGTTTAAGACGGAGCTTCCGACAGGTAGCTACAGACGCCAACGCATGCGCAGAGTACAGATTACGCAATCTTGTGTAAATAAAGGCCTAGTCCCAAGTGGATGCCTGTCCCTTTTACTGGCCAGGTGTGGCTACACATTTTGACAAATAAAGGCAGGTTTCAATTAGACGCCTGGTCTGTTGTTTTTATAGAAGTTCTCTGGATGTATAAAACCTCTTGAAGCCCACCTGGTCACCTGCTTGAGCTAGTTCTAAGCTCCTTAGATCATGCATACCAGTATAAATGTTCAGTTCATTTTACGGAAACAATGAGCATCAAAGTATAATTCATTCTGATTTACTGGCATGGTAAAGGAATTAAAGGCCAGTGCCAAATATAGGCAGTGTGAGTAAGGCGATTTAAGCAAATAAAAACCTGGGCTATTGATTGAAGACATACATTATATCATTCTGCACAGTGAAGGTCAAACATCCAAGAGAAGCAAAGATAAGCAACCACATTTTAGAGTGAAGATGGACTTTTATTAAAGTCAAAGTCATATGAGGCTTCTTTCATAATTTAGTTTGACTACCACTCTTGTGAGCCCATTGGCTCACTCCTGCTGTTCAAACCTCGTTTGACCACCAAGGGGCACCCAAACATTAGGAGACTTTCCTAAAATCTGGACAGTCAGCTTTGCATCAATGATGTGGCAAGTTTGGTGTTTATGAACACACACATAAAGTAGGCTGACTATGACACATGCACATTTTCAATTCACTTTTAAAATTTTGACTAAAAGCTAAATGCTGTGTCAGCCTAATTTACTGCTTCAGGTTCCCCTGGGTACCTACCCCCCCAAAAAAGCAGATGATTAGGCTAGCTGTAGCTTAATTACTCTGGTTTTTAGTTGTTCAGATGAGCAACCTCTACAGTTTTATTACGTGACTTCTTAATCTCAACAACTGTGACTTGACATGAAGCACAAAGGTTACATTTTGAGGATTTTAACTGGGTTAAATTGGATTTCTTTTTATGTTCTGTCCTCGAGACTCCCCAAAAATCAGTTTGAAGTGACATTCAGGTTTGAAAAGCCCACAGTCACACCTCTCCCCCGCTCCAACACCATCTTCAAATAGTCACCTTCCATCTCTGACACACTGCCACCCCCCTCTCTGACACCTCATCTGCACTCAAGATCCGTGAAGAGATCGTGAGCCACCTCTTCCAACTAAATGACTACAGGCCTGTCGCCCTGACATCTGTAGTCATGAAGTCCTTCGAAAGACTGGTGTTGGCCCACCTGAAGGACATTACAGGCCCCTTTTTGGACCCCCTGCAGTTTGCCTACAGGGCTAACAGGTCAGTGGATGATGCAGTCAACTTGTGACAGCATCACATCCTGCAACACCTCGACTCTCCAGGGACATATGAAAGGATCCTGTTCGTGGATTTCAGCTCGGCGTTCACCATCATCCCAGACATCCTCAGCACCAAACTCACCCAGCTCACTGTGCCAGCCTCCACCTGTCAGCAGATCACAAACTTCCTGACTGACAGGAGTCAGCAGGTGAGGCTGCGGAACATCACATCCAGCACCCGGACTATCAGTACTGGCGCCCCCCAGGGGTGTGTGCTCTCCCCCCTGCTCTTCTCCCTCTACACCAATGACTGCACCTCAGGAGACCCATCTGTCAAACTCCTGAAGTTCGCTGACAACACAACGGACATTGTCCTCATCCGGGACGGTGACGATTCGGCCTACAGACGGGAGGTTGATCAGCTGGCTCTCTGGTGTGGTCAGAACAACCTGGAGCTTAACATGCTCAAAACTGTGGAGATGATCGTGGACTTCAGGAGGAGCCCCCCCACTCTGCCCCCCATCACCATACTCAACAGCCCTGTGTCTGCTGTGGAATCCTTCAGGTTTCTGGGATCCACTATTTCCCAGTACCTGAGGTGAGAGCCCAACACCATCATCAAGAAGGCCCAGCAGAGGGTGTACTTCCTGTGCCAGCTCAGGAAGCTCAACCTGCCTAAGGACCTGCTGATCCACTTTTACACACCTATCATCCAGTCTGTCCTCTGCACGTCCATCACTGTCTGGTTTGGATCTGCCACCAAAAAGGACAGGGACAGACTACAACGGACAGTCAGGACTGCAGAAAAGATCATCAGTGCAAACCTGCCCTCCATTCAGGACTTATACATTTCCAGAGTCAGGAAACGGGCAGGAAACATCACTGCAGATCCATCTCACCCCGGACACAATCTGTTCCAGCTTCTTTCCTCTGGTAGGCGCTACAGAGCACTGTACGCCAAAACCAACAGACTTAGGAACAGTTTCTTCCCACAAGCCATCACTCTGATGAACAGCTGATTTCTGTGTCAGGAACAATTCTTGTGCAATAACCCAGTAACTCTGTCTCTAATCAGCCACCTGTTTACTGGCTAACACTTACTATTTATTCACCATTCTCTATTTCAATGCTGTTCATACTGTTATGTTGTCATATTGTAGATACTGTGAACCTAATCCACCTACCTCAAGTCATAACTCCTGCACAAAATACTTACACTTATTTATTCCAGCATCCTTTGTGTTATGCTTCATTCCACTGTGTACATGTGTACATGTATGCATGTATATGTACCTGTATATCACATCCACCGCTGACATGTACATACTCCTGCATCCTTTGCACGCGCTCACTGCTGTGATGGCAATTCGAGTTTTTCCCAGTACACTGCACTATTTGTCGATATTGTTTTTGTTCATAGTGTGTATATTTGTGTTGTCTACACTGAAGTCTGTGTCTGACTTTATTTTATTCTTATTATTGTGATTTTGTATTTTTGTATGAGTAAGCACATCTTGAGTAATGTACAATCCAGAGTCAAATTCCTCATATGTGTACACATACCTGGCAAGAAAGCTGATTCTGACATTCTGATACACCAAGCCCCAAATCTACGAAACAATATCACCTGATGGTAGTAGTGTAAATCATACTAGCCTACTAGTAGTAAGTTGGAGTTTGCAGTATTAATCAGTGTTACAATTTTTCATCAATGTAACAGCATTTACTGTTGTAGTTGGCTGTGGTGGCTACTTTTTTTTGGTTGGGTTTTTTTTTTTGCTGCTATCCTAAATATTCAGTGTTAGACTGACTCTAAAATACACGTGTAGAGTTCACTGAACTCCTCCTGCTTGCTGTACATGTCAACCAGCCACTTTGAACACAACAGCTGTGCGCACCTGTTGATCCCTCTCACATCAACACAGGTAAAGCAGTGCGTTATGGAACACAAATGAACGAATGTTTGTGTGTCGCCAGGTTATCACTAGCATGTTCGTCAACTCTCGAACGTGTGTGCGCACCGGCGTGCGCGTTGTCTATGGTGCATGGTCCTTAACGCGTGTACTGTAGCTAGGGTGACCCTGGTTTTGGTGGCCTGTCCCCGTCTGGAGCTGTCCCCGTTTTTAACTGTGTGTTAATCATAGACTGTAAAAGGTGTTAACAGACCTGAAATAGATAGACTGGACAGCAGAGCATACAGATGTCAGCTGAAAAGTGATCGTCCGCCGAAAACTGATTGCTGTCCGCAGGTGCGCGCGCAGCATGTCAAAGCTGTATCGGCCAGTATCTTTACGGCTACAGCTGCTTTTATCTGGATCAAACAGACATAATGTGCAACTAAACATCACTTTATACGCGTGGTAAAAGCAAAGGTATATGTCTTTGTGATACTTCTTTTAGCAGAATAACGACAACTGTGGCCAAATAGGCCTAAGTGTTTGCAGTTTATAGCGTTACTAGGTATGACATTTCGGCTACGTGATTATATGCAACAGTAGAATCCTGTTGTTGCCAATGGAATATGTGTTTGTATTATGTCTATATTTGGAAAACGTAATGTAGCCTATAATTAACATGACTTAAGCCAACTGCTGAGTTATATAAAATAAAGACATGATGTCTTTTGCAATTATCCTTCTGACTATATTATTTAACTTGCTGTGTACCAACCAATCTAGTTCTTTTTACCTGTTGAAATTCCTTTTTGTCTGTTGTCTGTTCCAGAGTCTCGACTGAAAACTAAAGGGGACAGAGCGTTTGCTGTCAGGGCCCCAAGGCCTGCCCGAGGAAATCAGGTCAGCTGAGTCAGTGAACTCTTTTAAGTCCCTTCTTAAAACATACTTTTATAGGAGAGCCTTTCCCGATCTTATTTGACTTTATTTTATCCCTTTTATTTTATTTTACTAATTTTATATTTATCTTAAACGTGTATTTTAGTCTTTTCAATGTTTTCTTGCTTTGTTTTTGTATTATTGTTTTTTGGGTATTATTGTCTTTACACTTGTTAAAGCACTTTGTGACTTGTTTTTGAAAAGTGCTCTACAAATTATTATTATATTATTATTTTAAATAGCCAATACAACCCATGTAATGCAGTATTTCACTTGCCAAAAAGTGCAGCTTCTACTAAAACTGAAAGGTAGATTCTGCCTCAAAATGACTTGATTTCATTCAGAAATTATATTTGACTGATTATAACTCAACTAGTACTTTTTATCTCTTAAAATAACTTTTAAATTGCCAATTAGAACATAAGATGCAGTATTCTACTTGCCAGAAAGTAACTGCAGCCTGTGACTTGATTACATTCAGAAGTGCTATATTGATTGAAAACCGAAATTATCCTCCTTTTTTTTTCAGATATAATAACCAATGATGCGCCCGGTTTTCATTTCAGAAATGTGGTCAGCTTAACCGTAGCGGAAGATTGAAATAGGCCTACTCTAGTAGTGGCCTACTCCAGGAAATCCTACTAAATCTTTATTTTACACCAGTGTAGAGCCCACTCTGATTGGGTTGTGCCCGGTATTTCTGACAGAGTGGGACCTCATTGTTTCTACCCCCTCTTTGCTGCACACTACACCATCCAAAACACCGATCCGATTATTTTTAGACTATACCATACAGTCTATGGGCCACACGGACTTAGTCCTACAATAGCTACAATACAGGCCAAAATAACAAAAGCCCTCTAAACTAAACGATTGAGGACACGTCGTTTAGTCATGGCTGCAACAATGTTATTCAGATTTGGTGTCATCCTCACTCCGGAGTCCTCGGATGTAGACGTCTTTGTTTTGGGTTCGCGTGCGGAAATGGGCCAGTGGGACCCGTGCGCCGCGGTTCAGATGAAAGCCTCGCAGAAGCTCCAGTCACCGCATGAACCGTGTCTGTGGATCGGCGACGTGCAGCTGGCAGAGCCCTTCAAAGACACTCTGTGGTTCAAGTTCGTCAAAAAAGTCAGAGGCTCTTATATCTGGGAAGGTACGCATCAGTGCTGTGATCCTGTGCATCAGATGTGGCTTTTGAGACGTCACACAGATTTAACATAGCCTATGTAACCCACCGAAGGTTACATTTCAGGCAAAATAAAGAACCCCGCCATGTTTGCTTCATATTGTGTAATGTAACCTTACCGCCACATGATGGCGATAAAGTGACACTTGTCAATTACTAAATGCTCGCTGGCTCATGGATTTCAGTGCACCTGAAATCTGTTTTTATCAGTGGTAAAAGTGAAGTTGTACCGAGACTTTTTGGTAAGATCAGCTATTCCACATTGTAAAAATATTACATTACAAGTCAAGTACATGCAAAGTCATACTTGTAGGCTACTTATTTAGACAGGTAATCTCACTGAGACACTGGGGTCTCATTCTCATGAGAGACCTGGGACAACAGCAGCAATTCAACACAAAATTACAGACAGACCAGAAATTAAAAACATAGATAAAATAGAACACAAATCAAAAAAGTGATAAGGGGTTATCAGATTTTAAAAACTATGTACAAAAGCACAGACACTTCTTAAAAATAGTTTAAAATACCCTAGGGAAATCATGCTGGACAGCTTCAGTTCCTGCTGTAGCATGTTCCAGGGGGCAGAGTAGGAGAAGGCCTCTTTACCAAATTCTGTAAGGACCGAGGGGATGGAGTGAGAGAAGAAGCCCTGGGAGCATAAGCTATCAGCACTGTTTACGTGACATGTAAATGGAAAAGTAAGGGGCAGCAGTCAAAGGATGGATTTATAAATGAAATTATACCAGTGCAAAGTTCTGCATATGGATAATGATGACCAGTTGACTAAAGAATACAGAGTACAATGGTGTGTGTGAAGGGTTTACAGCCGGTTATGAATCTCAGGGCACTGTGATAGACAGC
This sequence comes from Micropterus salmoides, assembly GCF_014851395.1. Lineage (NCBI taxonomy): Eukaryota > Metazoa > Chordata > Actinopteri > Centrarchiformes > Centrarchidae > Micropterus > Micropterus salmoides. The sequence goes on from NW_024040928.1 coordinate 16,655,201, forward strand.
GTCCAACAGATGAAGATGGTGAGCTGAGGCTTACAAAATATCAGTCGTATAGGGGAGAGCGGGGTGATTTGAGCCTGTGGGGAAGTTGAGCCACCCCTTGTTTCTTGGCAGCCATAGACAAAATTGGTCATGTGACAACACATTCTTGAATAGAAACACTCTCCCTGTGATGAAGAGAGGCCCATGGAATAAGTGATAAGCACATTTAAGATCAAAAAACTGTTTTTTGCCCTTCAAAGTGATTTTTATATATTCTAGGAGTCCTGATTCTTGTGAACAATTACAGACAGGTTTGAGAAAATCTTATGCATGTGTTAGTGCTTAAGGAAGTTACAATATGAGGCTATACTGTTAGCATGACGTTAACTCTAAACTGCTAGATGACACAAGTTTGTTAAAATGGCAGGGATGGGGTAATCTGAGCCAAAAGACCTCGTCGAGCCAACTATTTTATTGTAATTTTACATTGAATTCTTATGCATCACCGAAATGATGTGACATTATGCATTTTAGACCAGAAACCATCATCTCATGCTCCCATTAATGGAAAACAGACTGGCTTCAACTCCTATTGTGGGTTTGGACAGAGTAGTGGGAGAGGTACAGAATGGGAAGTCCATTCATCAGGTGGCACGGGACATGATGATCAACAGGATGACTTTAAAGCGATACATTGAAATGAAACAACTAGGAGAGGAGACATAGCTGCAATGTTTCACTATCTAAGTGCAATTGAATGTTTGGACCTGGCGTTTGAGTTTGCACGATAAAATGATGTTGACGTCCCCCGACCCCCATGTGGCTCAACTTATCCTCTCCCTTGGCTCAACTTACCCCTCATATTGAGCCAAGAGTCCACTTTTTTTTAGAATAATTATTTTAGATTCAAATTGATCATTCCCAGGGATGCACCCCATCCTAAAATATATGCACATATTTTGGTTGGAGACCTTACTGTCATGTCCTCAGTTTAAAGACACCTCAAGTAAAAACTGGCTCAACTCACCCCGCTCTCCCCTACAGTACAGCATTAATTGAAAAAATGTAGTTAAAATATCAACAGTAAAATGACTCAGAAAATGTCCCCTTTCAGCGTTACATCATTATTTAAATTACATTTATTCATTTAGCTGATGCTTTTATCCAAAGTGACTTACAATTGCTAAGCATGTCAGTGGTCGCACGCCTCTTGAGCAACTAGGGGTTAAGTGTCTTGCTCAGAAACAATGGTGGATGTGTCACAGTGAACCTGGGTCTCTCCAACCAAAGCATGTGTCTTACCCACTGCTCCATTACCACCCCAGTTAATATTGCCGTAAAACTTTGAATAATGACCCGGGTTTTTATTTGCTAAAATCACTGAATTGACCCTGCCTTTATTTGGGACAGGCCTTTAATTCCTTTTGCACAAAACTGAAACTACTATGAAACAGTTTATTTATGTCAAACAGAATTATGATCTAGCTCCGACAGACAGCTTATACGCTTTTATTTTGAAGGCAGCAACCTAACGAAAACAACAACAGGGTTCTGGATGAGAGAAGTTAGCAGACAGAGAGTGATGGACTTCACATGACAGTATTCACAATTTGGATACATTTTTATGAAAAGCTGTTTCGATTCTTTTGATCAGTGGACCCTTAAAGACTAAAGGAATATAAATAATCAAGGAACGGACACATTCGGACTTAACCAGCAGACTTAACAAGCGCTTCAAAAGTAACGTGAGTCAGCACTTTTTCCCCCTTTTCCTCTCTTGTACCATGCAGGTTACATCTGTAAATCTATAAGAATTAGATTTTGGGTTTCCGTTAAATGAACTGAACAGTTCAGAATCTAACGATGAGTAGCATGTCCATATTGACATATTGATCATACGTTTAAACATTAATATTTGTATAAACGATCTAAGCAGCTTAGAAGCAGCTAAAGCAGGTGACCCCGCAGGGTTTATACATCCAAAGAACTTCTATAAAAACTAGACCAGTTTAATTGTCAAAATGTGTTCCCACACCAAGCCAGTAAAGGAGGTAGGCGGCTAATTGGGACTCGGCTATTAATTGAAGTTTTACGGTATTTATATTATATTACTGGATTGTTATAATTAATGCATTCACATGTAAGTGATATTGTTGTAACTGATTGGGGTTGAGCTTAGTAGTGTGTCCCAGAACATCATAAAATGAGTATTTGGTCACTAACCTACAGAGGGATTGTCTTCTTTGTCACCAGGTAGTGGCTCAAGCCACGACAGATGCTGTTCATATGATGAGAGGAACATAGTGGATGGAGTGTACTGCCACCCGATTGGTCATTGGATAGAGGAAACAGGACACACGGATGAGATGAAACACACCACCAACTTTTACTTCAGTGTGGCAGGTCAGAAGGCCATCCATTTCTCCAGGTAATACAGTACAATAAACGCCATCTCCCTGATGCTGTATGCAAAATTCTGTGAGTGTCTACATTTCATTAAGTAAGTAAAATATGTCACAGTTTTGGCTAAAAGGTTTTTGAAAACATAGCGTCAGTAAGTTGGCAGCCTGACGACAGATAGATAGATAGATAGATAGACAATCCTAAAAATGGAGCGATTAAAAAAAACAACAATCAGTAAAATTCAGATACACACTAAGCAGCCAGGCTCACAACAATGTTTCGTACGGTAGTCCTTTTGTTGAATGAATGTTTCTCCTTTACTGTCTAGGAAATGGGGTTATAGGTGTGTAGCCTGTGTGTGCGTGTGTGCGTATGTGTGTGTTAGAGGTGGACAACATGGGTGGCCTTATAAGGAAAGTCAGTCCTGCAACCTGAATGCAAACGGCTGTGTGCTTAAGATGCCTTCCAGCATCGGAGCTTCAGGATTATCCTTTGTTGTTGTTGAGCTTTACCTCTAACCTCCCACTTTACAAAGATGATCTGGGTGGGTCAGCTAAGCATTAAAACAGAAATGGCAGACTTTGATAATTTGAAATTATTTTTTATTGTTTTCAAACCTCTCATCTGGTTCAATGAAACATGATGCCCCTAATTAGAATTACACTTTCTCTGTAGTTCATTTTATTCTTCAACAATTTAGAGAGGGAAGGTGAATAGTTATTGTTTAAACAGTTGAAAACTATCACATTTATGAACAATCAAGTGCCATTAGATGACTGGGCCCAGCCAAGAAATAGACCAGCTTTCGTATAGATTAAACAAACAATATGTAACTTGTTAATTAGTGAGCTTTAGAGGTGCTGGTAGGTGGGTTTTGTTATCCTTGGACATTGCCAGGCCAACTGTTTCCCAGTTTGTTATGTGTCTTTGTGCCAAGCTGAGCTAACTGGGTACTGAAGTCCATCCATCGATCGTCAACCGCTTATCCTGCGAACAGGGTCACGGGGGGTACTGAAGTTAGGTTCATATTTATTGTACCAACATGAGTTGTTCTGATCTAATTAACTAACTCTTCTTAGTAATCTGGACATTCATTAGTTCTTTACCTCACATCAGCAATTTTCAATGACAAACATGCCCTAAACCTGGGAACTTCCAAAATATTCACCTTGTAGCCTGTAGTAAATACAGAAAGAGATCCATCATTCTTACCCTATTGTAATGAAATGTGAAAGTTTTAAGCGTTTGTCATGTGAAATCCTGTGTGTACTATATTTAATGATACTAAAAATGAATGAGATCCACTGGGGCCAATACATTTCCACGCTGAAGAAGGATGAAGATGAAGGATCACATCAGTTCCTCTTTCCTTATCTACCTTACAGTTTTTAACATAGCCAGACGTCTTTAGTAAGGCTCGTGTAGATATTCCCAATGCAAGTTTGAATTCTGCTCCACCCTGATATTACATCTGTCAGAGAAAATCCTTCTTCAGTACATCAGTGCCCTGCAAAGAGGGCAGGAAAAAACACTACCCTTTCTTGATGGAAGTAGTAAGAGTTTAGAACTCCGCCCTGTCTTACAGGGCAGACAAAGCCTCACTTATCCTCTTATGCCTGTTCACTCTTTTGTTTTTTAACCTTGCTCTCTTCCATTTAGTTATAGTCTGTCACTTGAAAATGATTGTCCTTTAAAAAGTAGTCTACGCGCAGTTGTATTATCACCTCCTCAACCTTGTCGGTGATCTCAGTGGAGAGGAGAGTGCATCGGTTAGAATTCACTTTATTTTCAAGGCTGTTCATACAGTAAGTGATTGATAGTTACTCTGTGGCTGTGGAAGCACACTTCTTTGTCCCCCTTGGCATTAGTTGTTTGTTTTTGTTTTTAAATCTCTATCCTGTTCACAAGTCTATTAGGGAGAAATACTGAGCTGTTTGAGTCATTTCATGACATCTCAATTACAGGTTTGGCTAAATTGCATTCAAATCAGTCACCTTATGCTCCGGTCAAAATATTTTATATCTTTACACATGGATCCTCTGTTTAATTTTTTTACCACATATAAATGGTAATGAAGAAATTGCTGAAAGTCACCCTTAATCTGCCTGGCATAGATTCTACAAGTTTCTGAAAATCCATTTCAGCTCCCCTTTGGGAAGGCACACATTCCTTACATCTTAAGATTTATTACATAACATTACATTTATTCATTTAGCTGACACTTTTATCCTCAGGGACCCATTGGTGGAGATGTCACAGTGGGGAGTTGAACCTTGGTCTCTCACACCAAAGGCATGCGACTTGTCCACTGCACCATGACCAGTTGTTAGGGGTTGGCAGAGCGATACTTTGGGATCGATACTCACAAGCTACTCATTTGGTATCGATTCCTTAAAAAATATTGATTATAAAAGTGGCTGAATCACTGCCTTATGTTTTCAGTACTTATAAAGTTTGTGCAAATAAACAGCCCTGACATATTCAGTTGCCCTGTGTTACATGACTGTGGAAACAAGAACTGAGCACGCCGTGCAGGCGCAGCACACTTCTGCTTAAAACTTGAGTGACTGAGTACTGTGTGGCATGGATGTAGAGGAAACTTAGCGTGGTGTGTTGCTACTTTTGACCCGTCGATAGAAATGCAGCTGAGTGGTCTGACAAGAGAGTGCCACAAACCAGCAACACAAGTAGCCTCTTCAAACATTTAAAAACAACACTGAAAGTTATTAAGAGGCTGAACAAAAAACAAGAAGATACCCCTACATCCAAGTCTCCTGGACCACCCTTCGTCAAAAAGGCATTGCAGAAGAGTTTTCAGAGAGGCAAAGCATATCCGGGTACAGGTAGCACTATTATTAGTTAGTGAAATCTGTGTATTGGTTGGTCCAGAGCCAAGGAAGAGATGAATAAATTATTATTGTTATTATTTGATCAACATTTTTTTAATAGAATTTTAGCTTTAAAAGCTTTCCTCAAAGCTTAGCTCATATACAGTATGGAGGATTAAAAGAAGAATAAAATAAACATGTTTATTTTGCATCTATGCTGTAGCTATCCTAAAGTTCACTTATATAAAAAATCACTTATATTTTTTGTTGTTACATGAGGGTAATCAGAAAAAAGAAATTCAACTATATAACGACAATCAGAACTCAGCTTCCCTTTTGTCATGTAAATCTTAATCCTTTTTTAGGTGATTCCCAAAGACCCCAGGACATCAGAAGGCGCCTAGCCAAGGTGATTGTTACTGACTTGCAACCTATTTCCGTCATTTTTTGAAGGTGATCCCAAATACAAAATCCCTGGTAGGAAACACTTGATGTCTAGTGAAATCCCAAAGTTATATAAGCAAGTCAAAACAACACTGAAGGAATCTAGAGATCTGCAAGCAGTGTGGTTTTAACAAGTGATGTGAGGACAGCAAGAGCAACTGAAGCTTATTTGACAGGGCCAGGACATTTTATTGAACAGTATTGGCAGATAGCTGTACAGCACACAGCAGACCCAATACAACTTTTCGCATAAATATCGGAATGGGGCATTACCAGCAAGGTCCATGCTGTTATTACAGACAATGGAGCTAATATGGTCTCAACTCAACACACCCTCAACTTAGTTGTGAAGGACGCCATTAAGGCTGACACAAGTTTGGAGTCCACCCTGGAGAAATGTGGTGCTGTCCACCATAGCACCAAATCATCAGACAAGCTAAAACAAGTACACATTCAGTTGCAATTGCCAGAGCACAGACTAATCCAAGCAGTAGAGACTGTATGAACAATGACAAGAGGTTATAACAGCACTTTGTCTTCTTGGGAGAAACATCTAGTACTTGAATGAGGGAGAATGGTCCCAAATCAGCCAAGCCATTGAAGCCATCTGGCCCTTTGAAGACGCCAGCAAGGAAGTTTCAGCAGAGCAGTACGTAGCCATTTCTAAAATCATACCTCGGGTCTCTCTTCTCAATAGAGCAACCATGTCTGTGGGGCAGGAGGGAACACTCACAGCTCACATTTTTGTTACTGAGCATTTAGAGTGAGCACGAGAGAACAGAGAGAAAGCGCACATTGCTTACAGTTTCAGGGCTGGACCCCCCCACTTAATAATAATAATATTGTTGCTGTTATGTTATTAATAATAGTAGTAGAAATAATAATGATAATACATCATATCACATCGAATAAATACAAAGTAGCTCAATTTCTTTTACGAGGAAAAGACAAGTTGATGATTCACTTAGACACATGGCATAACAAGATAAAGTAGAGGTCATTTACTGTTGCTTTACAGACTTACTTTGGATAGGCAGGGCTATCTTGGGATGTGCTTCTGTGTGTCAGAGGGTGGTGGTGCAATTACCAGGTGAAAATCCAAAGGAGGATTATGGCAGGAGTTTGACACACGTGTAATGGATTTTCAGGGGAATCGCACAGCACACGTTGAAATGTGCAGATACGTGTAAGAAAAAGTGATCCCAAGGAGTGAGGACCCTTTGCTTTGGTGGGAAAAAAATTGCAGTGGCAAAAAGATACAGGGAACTGCTGCAACCTCTGTTCCAGCATTCCATGCATGTCCATATATTTGACAGAATCTGTATATTGGGGTTGAATTGATGAGCAAATGCTCACACACACACACACAATAAACCTACCCATGCATGGCTTCCTTTTGTAAGGCACATACTCAGTGCCATGGTATACCAGGCACAGAAGAAATTAGCCCGGGACCCCTGAGGCAGTGAGCACATAACTTGCGTAAGAATGAGCAAGCTTGGCTGGTGCCATCCGGCTTTAATTTGTGTCCAAAGACCTTACAAGGCTTATGTCAAGGGCCTGTGTTCAGTTGGAAGCACTGTGCCCTTGTACCTTGTCTATTAATAGCTTTTTAAATTAGTCTGTCAGACCTTGCGTCAGTGTAGCCCCAAGTATCATACCCACTCACCTCTGCAGTAACTCATTATATGATTCAAAGAGACTTTTGCTCACTGTCTAGCAGGTGCCTCGCCTCCCATGCTCATATTCAGATGAGAAGAGGCCTAAGGGTTATATAGCCATTGAGTTTTTATTACTGTTTAATTCAACAAGTCAGTTTCTAAAATAACTTGGAAGAACTAAACACTAGTGACTAAATCAGACATCTGTTTCAAAGGTTAATATATTTTCCTTCATTGTTAGGTTAAGTGACACACTTCTTTTTAAAAAGAACTAAATGAAAACAAGACATTTCTCATATTTTCATTGTAATAGATTGAAATAGTCAGACTGTTCATACACATGTTTTTTCAATGATTTTCATGATTTTTTTGAAGAAATAAACAAGGGTGTAATTCCGCATTGGCAAAGAAGGACAGTTGATTCACTGACGACAAATGCTGTTTTGCTGAAATAAAAAAAATAAACAGAGGTCATCTGATAACAGCAAGTCGAGACCAGAGACTTTTACTGCAGTGTCACTCTGGGACATCACAGATTAACAGCATCCTTCCTTCCTTTTTATGTGTCACCTCCTGTGGTTGTTGACTTTATGCATGCTAATGAGTACTAAATGCTGCCTGCCTCAGACCATAGTGGTCAGTCAGAAAATTAGAGGGACAAGAGGTCAATAAAACATCACTGCTATGAGGGAGAGAGGTAGGAGAAAGAAACAAAGAGAGAAAGATGAGTATGTGTAGCATATAATAATGACGTACATATACAAATACATGACTAACACATTCTTGTTTATTGCCCCCAGGGTGCTGCCACGTGTTTGGCTGGGCAGCTGCCCTCGACAGGTGGAACATGTGACTATAAAGATGAAGCATGAATTGGGCATTACTGCAGTGATGAACTTCCAGACAGAGTGGGATGTGGTGAACAACTCCAATGGCTGCAGGCGCAACACTGGGGAAGCCATGACACCAGAGACCATGATGCATTTGTACAAAGACTGTGGCCTGGTGTATGTGTGGATACCCACACCTGACATGAGCACTGAGGGTAAGGAGAATTTTGTAAACTCACAAGAATAAATTCAGTAATAACGATAGTAGTTAAATCAGAGTAAGAGGACAGCCACAGCTCGGAGCTGTTAAGAACTCAACATCTTCCTCAAAGACATGCATGCAGTGCATATACAGTACAGTCATGAGACTGGATAATCTGGCTGACACGCTCTACATTTACTCTCACTATGCGGACCTTCACCAAGCCGTTTTTAACCTTAGAAAGTTAAATGAATGATTCCATTCAAATGTCAAAGGTCAGAAAATCAGTAAGGATGAATGCCTTTTATTAACAATTTCTAAAACAAGATGAATAAACCATGGCCACTAATCCCCTTACAAAGTGTTCTTTAACCAGTATGTTAAGAATTAATTACATAGTACAGTATCTCATGTGTTATGTCACAAAGTAATTGCGACTTATGCTTCCACCGTGAATTTAAAGAAAGCATTATAAACATAATTGCACCAAAGTTCAAACAAAATGAAGTGATCACATTCTGAGCAAATCCCCGTGAGTATGTACTTAGTGATCCTATGCATGATCGATACCTGACAGGCAGTTTATTCCTGACAGCATGACATTTTGCTCTTGAATCCTGAACTAGGCTTGGGTGGTATCGGCCTTTAGGTTATATTTAAGTTTCTTCTCCAAAGGTGATGCAAAGTAGTAAATATATTTAATCAACGCAAGTCACAGTATGTTAAAGGATAAGTCTGGTGATATTCTGTATTTCTCTTATTGTGAACTAATCAACCACCAATGAACTGATCCTACAAATAAGTGATGTCTGTCTGTGTACCCAAAGCCAGATTTATCTTATTCATCTATGCCATAGACCTCCATTGTTGACCAAAAATGATTAAAAACACATTAATGAGCCACACTGTGGTAGCAGATGACATGTTTTTTCACTATAACACCATATGTGTATTAATACATATCTTAATAATAGTCCCCAACAAATGCACTATTTACTTCGGTTTGAGTCATGTTTGTTAAAAAATGACAGTGCTCAGCTGTTTTAGGAAAGAACTGAGCCTTTTAAACATAATAAAAGTATACACTTGTGAGCTGTTTTCAAAGTTTTAATGAAGTTGGGATGAACGGGCTTGGAGCTACAGGCAGAACAACTGATCTAACACACTGCTGGTTTTTGGTCTTTTCATGGGATTTATTGAGATAAGAATAAAAATATAGAATATCGCCAGCCTTCTCCTTTAAGTGTTTCCTGCATTATTGTCTTCTTCTGCAGGTCGGATCAGGATGCTTCCCCAGGCTGTATTCTTGCTTCATGGTCTGTTGGAGAATGGTCACAGTGTCTATGTTCACTGTAATGCTGGAGTAGGCAGGTCGACCGCAGCTGTGTGTGGCCTGCTCATGTACGTCCTCGGCTGGAGCCTGAGGAAGGTGCAGTACTTTGTTGCAGCAAGGAGGCCGGCGGTGTACATAGATGAGGAGGCTTTAGTCCAGGCTCAGGAAGACTTCATTCAGAAGTTTGGACAACTGCAATCATCCATCTCTTACCCAGAGACATGAGAGTTGAGTGTCCTTACACTGAAGTCTTTGCAAAGCTCCTCTGGACTTGACTTTCTGAAACAAAAATGATTCCTGACATGAAAGGTGCCAGAAGGTGTGAAATACCCTATAGCAAGAAAATTTATTTCTTACTACTTAAATCTAATGTATGTAAATGACTCACTTCAGCTGAGTGGCTTTCGAAATCTGGTTGATCCTCATGAGTTCTCCTGGCTGCCAGCATAGATGTTGCAAGCAATTAATCTTACTGTGATGTGTTAGCTTTTAACTTCCGGACTTACTCTCTGCCATTTAGCACATCAAGCTGCAAATTGTGCATCTAAGACACTGTTAGTATTTTTCAGTGAATCCAGTATGTCCACTGGGGTGTTTGGAAAGACCTTTTCTTTTTAGCCTTTTTCATAATAATCCATCAGTAGAATTGACATTTTGAGAAGGCAACATTTAGCAAAAACAAAAGAAACAAAAACAAATATGCATATTTAATATAGTGATATTTGTTTGTAACCTCTCTATACTGTGAGGGAAGCAAGGTTCCACTGTTATGATTGTACTTCAATTTTATTTCAGAAGTGAAACCTACCTATTTTTTCAGAAGGAGGTCTTAATGCTGTATGATAATGGAATTCCTTGCCAAAGCAACAAATCAATTCCTTAAACGAAAATAATGAGAATGCCCCTCCCTCTCTGTCTGAGAGTTATTCAGCTCCCAGACATTGAAGAATACAGCTCCGCCCCATCTCTCTCAGAGAGCTTTATAGCATTTCATCTTTATTTATTTATCTGACAGATGCTACTCCGACCCATCTCCTAAATAACAAAAACATGCCTGACAGACCGTTTTAATGCATACATAATACAACATTATTGGAATACTGTTTGTTGTCAATTATGAACTCCTGCCTAGACTCCTATTCAGGATATATTGCTTTTCTTATGATGCAGTGTTTTTGTTACCTCACCCCAGTTTAAGAAAGTCAGTGGATTAGAATGGAGGAAAGATTTTTCGTATTCCGTATTACTTTTCAGTCGCTTCAGAAAACAGCAACTTATGAGGGTGTCACTGGGGGTGGGTGGGTAGACTGAACCATGCATGTGTGCTAGCTGAAGCGAATCATCATGGATTTCCAACCTTAAATTAAAAAATATATATATGTGGGGGAAAACTTGTGAAATGTATTCACAAAAAACTGAATATGAAATCAGGAAAATGCTTTTCTTTTTTTGAAGAAGAGTGTGTACCAGTTTAAGGAAAATTATGTCTGTGTATATAGTACTGTATGTGCGTGGGTGCTGTGGTGGTCACTTAATGGATGCCAGTGTAATTGGTAAACATGTTGCATTTATTATACTGGGTTAATTTCACTGAATAATGTTACAAAGGCAAAATGTAATGTGTCTATTGTTTAGGCATACAATGTCCCTGCAAGCCATCAGCTTGCATTTATTCCCTCTGTTCCTTCTTTTTTCACTCTGCGGATCTAAAGCATCATAGACCCTTTCTTTCAGTTTGCTTCTGCAGTACACCTTGTCTTTTATCCCTTAATGGATCCATCAACTGAGACAGACCGGGGTTTTTTTTCTCTCCTGAAGGTGTAAATCACACCATCTGAGCAGAGGGGGTTTGGTGATAATGCGTTTGTATTTGAATATATCCAGTGTCCTGTCATTCTAGCCCAACAGTGAAGATTATACTTTAACAAAGACATACTTAGTACAGTCCTCAGTATGCATGTCCTGTATATAAAGTGCGTTGCTTATAGCTGTTCTTGGGTTGTATCTATTTTTTCATACCATCCTGAAATAAAAAAAAAAAGCCTGCTTAGTCTTGGCCATAGAATAATGAATAGATTGATTCTTGCTGGATGACCTGATGGCACCTCAGTGGGCTGAATGGAGTTCATGTGCATCCATGTTGCCTGGCGAACCTTTATCACCGGGACTAAACTCAATATACCTCCAAATGGTGGCTGAGACTTTTGTTTTGTTTTATTCTGCTAGCCCGGTATCGTTATCCCCACCACTCGCAGATGCCATTGAGTAGCTCTTTTTTGTGAGCAGGTTTAAGGAACTTCCGCAGTGGCTTCACCTTTCAGACCCGGAGGTTCATGTTTCTTTTAGAACGTAACCGCTCAGAAAAGAAGGTTTTATTTCCTCTGATCAGTGCTCCCTCTCTTGACCACCACTGCTCGCTCTCCCTCTCTCTCTTGCAATTTTCCGGCATACACTACAAACCAGACACAGACATGAAGCTGGGTAGAAGAAAGAAACCAAGCGAGGACACCACTAACATCATTGTTAGGTCCATGAACTCCGTCCGGATGGTGCCTGTTTTCGGGGTGACTGTGGAGCAGTTAGACCAGTATGAGCGCTGGCATACGTGATTGGCCACCGCAGCAAATATCCCCCCACAGTAAATATGGTTGATTCAGAATCAGCCCTTTGGACAGTGGCCGTGACAAACAGGTTCAGAATGTTAACTGAGCTATACAGGCAACTGTGAGGATGCACTACGCTGTACGCTGATCCACTGATTGTCACATTAACCTGCTGGAAAATAAAATCAAAAGGAAAAAGAGTGGGTCCATATCATCATAAAAACATCTACTCTCCATTAGCTTCCTTTAGAAGTGATTATTGTATATGATAACTATACTTTGGGTTTACTTCCCTAACTATTCAAGTCGTAGCCTGCTCTATGGTGCTGCTGGTGTTGCTTGCAAATCATTGAGAAACATTACTTGTAGGGTGCAGACTCATTTTATTCTGGTCAACTGAGTTTATCGCTCTATATTCAAAGATACATGTCTAAATTATATAGCTATATTTATTCTCAACCGTTCATTCATCCAACAGTTTGGTAACACTGCTGCTTTCAGTAACAAGCCTGACACTCTGTCCACATCTTGCAAAGGATCTTTAAATGTCCATTTGCTTTATTTTGCATATCTGTGAGATGGATGAGCAGAACTGTGTGAAGCCAGACAGGCACACTCACAAGGATACATTATTTGTTTACTTTCTGTATTAGATATTATTATCTCAACATAGCCATAGTCTATTTCTGCTGTGGAGAATGAGTTGTGTTTGGTCCTCTATGATGCATGATATTTAGAACATGAACTCTGCCCTTTGAAACGTTTACCATTCATCTTCCACGCCATTCCATTGGCTTGGCCAGTCTGCACTGGGCATTCATTCTTTTTCACCCGCACAGATAATCCCACAAGTCACACGTAACAAAGAGCCACAAATGATTTATATTCATCACATCAGTCTGTGCTCCCCTGGACAATTTACTTAATAGATTCCATGTCCAGCCATACCATGTGCCCATGTTCTGGGCTCACTGTGTGCTTAAGAAAAATCCAGCAATGAAGACATTGCTCTTGACTTTCCTCCCGGGCAGAACTCAAGCCACCCTGGCAGGTGCTGACTGCAGAAGGCAAAGTGAAGAGATGCGTTTTGACCAAATACCTCCAGATATACAGGCTTATTCTACCATGTATGTTTTAGTAGCTTGCACCAGCAGCCAGAGGACAGGATGGAGGTTTATCTATGCATTTCAAAAACATCTAATATTGAGGCATTCTGTGTAATAAAAACAGGAATGAGTAATGTCAGAAAGTTCGAAATACACTAAGAAATGTCAATAAATCCAGGAGGTGCAGTGTAATATTGTTAAATAATAAATAAATCTGAGATTGCAAGATATAGACTGACTGTGTGAGGCTGGATATGCCATGCCAAAATATGGCATGTGTTCCTCTCAGAGAAAAGACTTGATAGACGTGAATTCTGGTAGACACTTGAAAGCAGCATTTTGCTTGTTGGAAAAAGGTGACCCTTCTCCACACTTTACCTCTACTGTAGTAGTTCAGAAGAATTCTCTTGCAGAGGCCATTTTTTATGGGAAAAACGGATATTCTGAGGTTTGTTGGATTGTCTAGCAACTTAATTAATTAGAAGACTAGCAGTTTCCATCATAGGCATGCAAGCATTTCAGCAGTTAGCTGGGTAGTATCACTTCTGTTTATATGTAAAGATTTGAAAGCAGTAACTCAAAGTACAGTGGAGCATTCAAAACATCCACCAGAGCCAGTTATCCAAGCAGCCAACATCTGCTAAGCTATATTAGCCAATTGAACTTTAATGCATTATTTGCAGTCATTTCACAAGCAGCTAGTCACAGTGACCTACTGATATTCAATAAAATCCAGCCTTTGTCCCTAGGGGACCATAACAATGACTGGGCTGATATATGCAGACTTGATATTTCTCATGCAGACTGTGTGAATAAAATCTAGAAATTGTTTATTGCACATGTACTATGCACCCAATTAATTTTTATCAGTTGGTGGGCTTTTGCCTTTACTCAGGCTGCACTGTATGTCATTATTTTAATGAAGAACCTTTTGATTTTTGTGAAGGACAAAACCTTTCCATTATGCATTTCTTTTTTACAGATATACCACAAATCTCTTGTTTGAATAACTGCAATTAGGTGCAATTTTCTTGTCACACTTGAGCTCTTCTTACTCATCTAAACTCAACTCAACGATCTAGTGAGTATAAATGCGTAACAGGTGAGTTTCATGCTACAAAAATGAACAGAAACATGAAAGAAAAAGTCTGTCATGTATGTTTTTATTTTTGTCACTGATATAAAATGTTATTACTTCTACTGTGTATGCAATGCTGTGTTGTGAGATTGTGAATTACCCACATATTAATATGATAATAATCAACTTGACAATTTATGGTCTAGTTTTCAAACAGTTGGGGTAGGCAGTCTCTTCCAGATTTCTTTTAATGCTAGTAATTTATGTGAAAAATATTCTCTAAGGATGGAGGTTTGCTATGCTGTATTTCAAAAAGCTTTGGCTGATTAATGACTCAACATCTGTGAATCTTGTGTGTGAGTTTTTTGACAAGACTAATCTTGATTCTCATTACGTGTATGTCTGAGGTTTTTTAAAGTAATGGCACCAGACTGTTGTTCACTGTTGCTATAGACCGCAAATAGATCTTCAATTTCAAGACACAACTTCGTGCAATATAGATCACTGCTGGTGGTTTAAATGATTGCCTTCATTTATGATAGTCAAGCACTGCACTCAATTTAAGCACATTACTGTTCATCACAGAGAAAGGAAGAGCGTTGGGTGGGGGGGTGGATTGAGTGAGTCATTTGCTTTGACAATCCCCCACCACAGTCAGTCACTGCGCGACTGTACTGACTGACTTCCTGTAACATCCATTCTTGCTGTCAATACCTCAGTTCTTCTATCCATCTTCCACGTTGCCACTGCAATTGATCAGCGTCAGCAGGACAGATTCTGAAATGAACAAGGGAGGGGCATACAAAGCTGTGTGTGTCATAGTGAATAATAAGAGTGTTGGTGTGTCACAGGGAAAACATGAGCGTGTAAGGGTGGTGAGTTGTGCACAAGCCCTAAACAAATACTGATGTCTTTGTGTATATTTTGTCATGACACAGTCTATCAAATTCTGTCTATATGAATAGGATGTCCTTTATCTTCCTCAACACAGACTGACAGCGTTTCACAGGTAGACGCTAGGTTCAATGACCTTGGATTTGGGTAATAGAGATATATCCCAAATCAATAAATTCCATCTGTTACCTGGGGCTCTGCTCTGGGTGTGTGCACACAGTCCTGTCTGGACTCTGTATTTCATTCTCTTTCTATATCTCATTTCTCACAAAAGAAATTAAGCAAAGATCTTGATCCACATAGAGGATGAAGAAAATATTTGAGTAGCCGTTGTAGGACTTATTTTTAGTTAGTTAAGATCTGATTTTTAGCTGGAAACTACAGTCACTAATTAACTGACTATACTTTATATTGTATAATAAATAAGTCTACTGTTTCTGATGACCAGAGGTCTATTGGCCCAATTTTTATTTTTACAAGGACAAATTGAGCATTATTAAAGGACCATAATAGTGGTTTTGTATGTTTTGGTCCATTAACTACAAACTTCTACTTGAAAACATTACAAACATTTTGACAGCTGTATAATGTTAATAAAAGTTGTGTTACTGTTCAATAATCATTTTCTAAACTGTCCTCAGTAGGGCATTAAAGCCCACTCCAACACACTCCATGTCATACAGCAGCTCCTCAAATTGAGTGTGTTCAAGTTTTGATTTGTTTAACTAATATCATACCTGCCTTGCCTTTTTGGTGTTCTAATCAAACTAAAAGGCTTTTGATTAGAATATTAATCAAAATTGGAACCCTGAAAATATTTTTGCCTAAATGATTTATGATGCAAGCTTTTTTTCTCTGCTGCACTGCAGATTTACAGGGTAATAAATCTGAGCCTCATATTGCTTAAAATAGTATCATTAAACCATTGGTGGTGGTCACATTCAAAACAGTTTTTCACTTGGTCTGATCCTTTGAGAGTTTGACAGGTTAAACAAAACAATCACTATATTGTCTATGCTCTCCAAATCCTGTTGAATGATTCTTTCTTTCAGTTCTTCTTAGTAAGTCCTCTCCTGATCCACTAATCCTCATAATGTATGGTTTTGCAGTAAACAACAGCCATGACATGTGAAGAAAGAAATGAGATCTCTCTATCTGAAATGTATGTGTGCTGTTTGCTGTTTGTTTGAGGATCTGTGCAAATTATTCATATTTGTCATCCTGCTTGAACTAAACAAGACTGGACAGGTATACATTACTTTGTTAAAGGAGCTCTTTAAAACACGTTTTTAGCACGCCGGCTAGCCTTCAGAGAAAGATGATGGAGATTGTGTGGTCATGCATGATAAGTGAGCCTGCCTCCTTACTTTCTTTCCCTGCGCCTGAATCAGTGATGCCTGATGCCAAAGCTGACAGCTCAGTTAACATGGTAATCATGAGATCAATGAGCGCTAAATGATCCAATGAAAGACATGTCCGTCATTTTATCATGACTGTGCAAGGAAATGGCTGCCATGTGATCTATCATTGGGTTTACTCAACATGTTTCAACATGACCATTTCCTTTGTTTATAATTACCGTCCTCTAGCTGACAATGAAATCGCTTCTGCATATGAATGACTAAATTGTATCTGCACACAAAGTGATCATGGTTTTTCTACTTTGTGTACCTCACTCACATCTTCCCTAACTTCTGTATCAACAACTTGGTCAGTACAAAATAGCAGCAAATACCAAAAGTTGGTACAACAAGGACAAAAAGATCATTGCATTTGATTTCAGCCACAACTTTTTTAATTTCATTTTTAGAATACAGTCATCTTAATCTCTAAATTATTTTTACAGTATGTGTGAGGAAACTGTAGACTTTAAAAGACTTTAAAGAGCTTTACTTGATCACAGCTCTCCTGAATGTCTTTGTCCAATTACTAATCCCAGAAGGGGCTTCTTTTCCACTTAGGAAAACAGATCCATCATGGCTGCCCTGATGCCATCTGATGTACCAGTATGCCTGAGCTGTCCATGATCATAGAGACCCTACAGGCCACTAGGGGAAGGAGGGAGACCTGAAGTGGGTTGACAGGGGGCAGAGCGTGACTCTAACCCACTTTGTCACGCTCCTCACCCTCACACTATTTGACATGCACTCCCTGCCAGAACAGATAATATTATCTACAGAGCAGGGAACAACACAGCACAGATGGACCAGAGTCTAACACACACACACACACACACACACACACACACACACACACACACACACACACACACACACACACACACACACACACACACACACACACACACACACACACACACACTGCCTTGACCCACTGTTGATATTCATATGTATTAACAAGGAGAAGAAAAAAGTATGTGCTTAATTAGTCCTCTCTAATTATTTAAGGAAGGGCTCTCAACTGACCAGACCAGCTGATGATGTGCATCTTATCATTTACATGGTATTAGGGCGCTAACCAGATAATGAGTCACGCAACACAATGGAAAGCAAATTTAGATTATCCAACAGCTAATGGACATCTTTGAACCTAATGTGATTTTTCCTCTTTCAACCTAATGCCATGCCGGCCGATAGACAACTGGAATTGGGTAATTTTTTTGTCTGTATTTGGCAACAACATCCTCCATTAGAAACCAAAAATTGCTTTCCGGAGCTTTTGTTTCCCAAATCAAAGTCTTTCTTTTGTGTTTGTTTAGTGAAGCTGGGAGTCAAAAAGAGGAAAAGGCTCTAGTGCTGTGGATACCATTAAAAGTACATTCAGTGTGTTTATTGTGTCTTTGGATGGTGAATCCGAACATCATTAATATGACGGTCCTGTGTGTGTACGGATGAGCAGACATATGGCTGCCAGTACCCCAGACTGCCAGACTCATAAATCACTAGTGACAACAGATAATGAATGCAGGCCTATCAGATATTGGTTGGGCCATCTTTATATCAGCTCTGTGAAGTGAAGGTAGAATTTATATTTACAAGAAAATGTGTGTTCAACATGAACTACATGGGCTAGTGTCTAAGTATGAATAAGTTCAGACCAGGACAAAAAAAATACCACAATAAACGACATGTGGCCACAATTCAAATATGAATTAATACTCACTTGTTTAAAGTCTTCTCAGAAAGTTCTTTTTGAAATTTGGTATAAATGTAGCACTGAGAGTTTTAGCTTGTATATATATTATATTCAGTGCATTTTGCTTATTAAATGTCCTGAATTTCTTGTCTCTCTACCTTGCCTTCATTACTGTTCCTCGTCAGCACATCTGGGCCCCACAGCTGGACAGATGGAAAGTAAATGAGGCCTGTCTTTAGTCTAGGGACTAAGCCAGGTGTTCAAAACTTACTTCAGAAATATACTGGTAAGATCAAGTCCCAAAAGACATTAGTAAGGGCGTCTGGCAGAGCCTTAGAGGCTTCAATGTTTGGTTGGTGAGCCAAAATATGATTGCAACGCCTTGAGGCAATGTTCAAAGGCAAATTAGTCTTGCAAAGCAGGCTAATATTAAACCACAAGTTGTCATATACTGTTAAGAAAGCTGACATATTTAGGGAGGAATGTTGGTGAAGTTCATATAGTAGTTAATGAAGCACCTGTAGAGTTTACCTTCACTGTCAAATCACTTGCACTAAGACTGGACTATAATGACTTTGCAAATGAAGCAGTAACAGGAAGAAGTTTGTGCTTTTGGGCTTCACCTATCTGTCTTTATCTTCAGAAAGAAAGTTCCATTCCATTCAATGTCAATCTTTCAACCTGAGTACACGAGCTATCTCTTTCTCATTCCTTTTAACCCACACACGCGCATGCAGATGCACACACAATTTCGCATGAAATCCCTACCTAAATTATCCTGTAACTCTGGGGGGCTGTGAAACTGCCAAGTTGATGGGAGGGCAGAAGGGGATTGTGGGTAATTTCATGTCACATTTTCGGCAGACTGATGCCTCTTTGGACAGATAATAGCCTACAGCTCACAGTGACAGAAAAGGCAAAGTCATAGTGCACCCTTTCTTCAAATACTCTACTTTTCTCCACATTCCCCAGAAATGGTTCTATGTATTATTTCTGAGGGTTATTTGCAATTTTTTCACATTTATGCATTTGCATAGGCATATGGAAATTGCTTGTTTCTCTGAATATTGGCATTGTTGACTCCCTAGTTTCATTGCCTCCGCTAATAATATGCTGCAATTACGAAGTGAGTAGCATGGCAGTAGCACTTAGACAACATACTCATCCTTGCACTTGCTTCCTCCATAGGACGGAATGCATTTTACCTCTGTCAACCTTTAACTCTTTGTGTCACCTTGAAGAGACAGTGATGGAGTGAAATTTTTGCTGTCAACATTGTTTCTTTTATCTGTTTTTTTGAATGTATTGATGTCACTCAAGTATGCATAGAGTTGCGAAGTGGGTGACATTTTTTCGTGTATGGACAATGTTAGCTGACTGACAGCTGGAGCACTACCAAGGCTTGAATGGACATTCACGGTTGAATAACCAGTAAAAGATAGACAACCAATCGGAAAACTGGTTCTTTGATTGCAAAAACTCAAAAGATATAAGCCTATGTGTATAAAAACGTGAGACAAGTTAACTCAGAACCCCAATGTGCAAGAACCATCCAATCCATAAGCTATAAACTCTATCACATCCACTGCTAACAAAAGGCAGAAGCTATAAATTAGTCTTTTAAGAAAAATGCTACTACAATCTCTAATTTAAATCACTTTACTTTCAAATGCTGGGTCAAATTTGTATGAATTTCACAACTATTGTCTGTGTTTTGTTCCCATCTGCAAAAACAAAGTTTTTTTTAATTCTGTAACCTTTGATTTGCACCTCTGGCTGGCTTCTCCTACTTCTCAAGCAACAGTTTTCAAAACAGAAAGGGACCAATGCCACTATTGTTTTTTTAGTCAAACCTGGACATACAGCCTACAACATCAAAGGCAGCTCAAACAACTCACAGGGCCAACAGAGCATGGAGTAGTTACAAAGGTGTTTTCGTGCAAAGGTGTAAAAGACTGAAATGGTGGGGCTGATTAAAAATAACAATCACCGTGGATTGTCCCTCGCCAGCCATCTCGGCAAACCTCATCACAATTTAACATCACTTTATCTGCGATGTATACAATTTCAGTTTACCACTGAGATCAATCAGCCTCCAGACAAATAAATCATATTTACCTGCAGATCTAAGGGGGAACACTCAGAACACCATTTTTAACACAAGGAAATGTGTTAACTTGGACGTCTAAATTTCTGTATTTAACCAATTGCTTCTCCTTGTGCAAAAAAGTAACATGCCTAAATGAGAAATGTATTATTGATTATGCCTAATGCCTTCTTTTTCATGAAGGCAGCAGCAGGTGTGTTACATTATTCATTGCTGGATGAAGGAAGAAAGCTGTATGCAGGTGGGAAAACCTATCAACATGCACTGATGAATCTTACTACCAGTATGTGTAAGACAGAACATGAACTCTTAAGAACAGCTGCATATAAATGTAATTCGCAGGAAACAGGGTTGCATCATCTTTACTCACTTTCTCAACTACTGTTTTGTCCTTTGCATAAAACTTATACCCCTGAGCACCCCTCTTCCTCTTGTTATTCTCAGTCTCTGGTCTTTTTGTAAATTGCTCAGGTAAAACAGTAGAGTTTGTGATCTAATCTGGGCCCTCTACTGCCTGACAATGAACCTCATCCTCTATTCTACCATCCTAACGTTCCCTCTCATCCCACGCCTTTACCCATCCCTTACTCTTCCACTACTCTCCTCACTTAGTCTCATTATTCTTTTCCCTCATCTGGTTGACTTTACACTTTTTGCTCACACGTCTCACACTTTCCCGGTTCTATCCTTGTTTTCCTCTATCTTTAGAAGACATACCACTAAAAGTACATTGTACTTTAAAAGCTGTGTTTCTTAAACAAAACAGATTATTTATAATGTCTATTACTGAGAAGACAGCAAGACTCAAGGAAGAACACAAGACCAGTGGGTGCTTCATTGACTGCCCGGACTGACGACACGACGGCCCATTGTTTTGTGTTTGCTGCTAATTTAGTTTGGCATCTTAACGGGTAGAAAATTGGAAAATGTTTGGGTCTATGCTTCAGTGGACACAATAAACGGTGCATCCACACACACACACACGCAGATGTAGCCAAACATGAACTTCACCACCCCTTCCTTCAAACCCCCACCACCACAACAAGAATATAATTAGAGAGCCAAAATTAACTACTCGGAGTCAGTTAAATGTCTTCTAAACAATGGCTTCAACCTACATGGCTATCCCCATGCAAAAAAACAAAGAATGACAAAGGCAAATGCAGAGGTCTGCAGTTTGTATTCTTGGGCTCCTTTCAGTGTGTGTTGAAAATGTGGTTTCAATACGCAGTGGAGTCAGAAAAAATATTATTACACAGCAAATAATACTGAGTGAACACCAGATTTATGGTTACATTTTACTTCTCTCAACAAAAGACTGGCCTGTGTTTCTGAAAAACCAACAATCATTTTGATGCTTCCTGACAAGTAAAACAAATAGACAGTATTCATTTTAGGCATGGTTGTCTTTTCTGAGAGGATTTGTCACGCACCAAGGTTTTTACTGTTTACTGTATGTCAGACTTTCAAGGCATAAAGCAAACTTCCCCCCAAAGCATTGTCTTTCAACTCAGCTTTCATTTGCACACAACAGAATAAAACATCCTCAGCCTTATATTTTACTAACATTGCTGAATAAAGAGCAGGTGTGAATTCTAGGCTACTACCGGTGCTGACACAATCCAACTGGCTACTGAGCATCTATCACCGTGAGGACCCCAGAGCATCATGTTCAGTAGGTCGACTTTAAAATCCCACAATAAACTGCAGCCCACGAGCTGAGCTGTCAGGACTCTTGGCCCTAGCACTCACTCTCACTAACAGCCATCTCCTCGACCCACTGTGAATGCTGTCATGTCCGCAGGTCCATTTGCTTGTCACCCACAACCATGGCAAATATTATACCCCACTTCAACAGCTGCCCTTCTAACTTCAGAAAGGAAGATGTTTTTCTGAAAAGAGCAAGAGAGATACGGAAGCAGAGAGAGCTGAAGTGTTTATATATGGTCCTTACACTCATGTCATGAAGCTGTAACTTGTCCTGAGCTACATCTGTGTGTGTGTGTGTGTGTGTGTGTGTCCGCCTTTAGGCAATTGTATTTGTGTGCAAGGCCATGCAAGAGCAGTCCTGTCCAATTCCCTGCTGTCAGACTTAAGAACCAGGAGGCAGCACAAGTGAGATGCATTCACAGGACAATGTCACAATCATGCCACTATGAGATGCTGAGGTTTTTATCACCATGGGCATGTAAACAACAGCTCCAGAGCCACACGCGCTTATATAACAATTTTCAATACCCCTGTGCTTTGTTTAACAAATAGTTTTGTGTGGTAATGCTGAAAATACCTTGCAGGCAACATAGTATGTTGAATGAATTTCCTTAAGTAGTGGTCGTTCTTGTATTCTCGAAGAGCAGAGAGCTACTCTGAGGTAGTGAGGGTGGTCATTAATCAGAACCCAACATCCTTTTGCGCTTCAAGTGAAATAAAAACATGATGCATTTTGCAATGGATGTGGATGTTGCATGAATTCTAAATGTATTAGCAGTCTCTAGCCCTTTCTGTAGTTGCGGGAGGAGGAGGGTTTTCATACAGTATATATGTATATATTCCCACCAGCTAGCTGTTCACAACAACCTAAAACTGTTATTCTTGAGCCTGTATAAATAGTAATGTTTTGGTATGATTACCTTAAACAAGATCATGGTATCTGATTGGTATCCCCACTTGTGTGTTGTTGGCATAGCTAGTGTTAAAAACCAACTAGAACATACATTTAAATAACCTCTTTTGCTCCCTGTTGCATAGAGGATGTTGTTGATCTACCCATATTCATGTGAAATGTCTCGCTTTACTGAAGAACACAAACATGATTTTACAGTTGGATGTTTTTCTTGCTTCAACTTAAATAACTGTGGGTTTCTGTGTGGAAGCTGTGGGTTTCAGTTGTGTGTAAGAACAATGGCTCTTTGAGGAATGGACTATTTTGAGAGCCTACTGGAGTTTAATTTGAAAGAGGTGATTAATGTTTAATGCTTATTATTTGAAGGTGTGGAGAAAGTAATTGCCGCAGGAAAACTGCATGCATATTCCTTACTGGCTAACAAAGTTATCCATGGGAACTCAAACTCTGAAAGTACTGTAATGTGATTCAAGAAAAATGCATAACGTAACGTCTCTGCACAGGAAAGTTGGCAAACACTGATGTAAACCTTGATTCATAAAATCAGTAATCATCACTCAAGATATATCTGCATTTCTTCACCACCAAGATAAGAGATGCAGATAGATCTAATCTTAGAAGAGAGAGACAAATATCAGACAGTTTTCTTCGACACAATACACTTCAAAGAGTGATTAGGAAATGATATTCACTATGAAACGGAAAATACACAGCGTTGTGTATCGTGGCGATGAGAGTGAGATTGGTTTTATCCATTTGCGTGGTGCTTGAAAAGTGAGATCCACCCAGGAGTTCACCAGAAAAGTGCCCCTGATTGAGTTCTGTAATTTGGGAGCAGAGACAGTGTTAGGCTCTGATTGCCGGGAGGCATGGAGACAAAAGACCAAGTTGAGGAAATGAATGAGAAGAGAGGGCTGATTTTTGTACATTTGATTGGGGCTTTCGGTCAATTTCATCTAAGTGAAGCTACTGATAACGGGGAAAAAGGGAAATATACATGGGTAGCAAAGACTGTGGACATTATGACAGAAACCATTGATTGCAATGGCAGTGATTCAAGTGATCTGGTAAAGGAGCTATTTAATATAAGCCATAAAAAAGACCAGAAAGCCTTTTCTGACAATGGTCACTTTTGAAGACAATGGTCATTTTTGGCATGATTGAAGAAGTTTTTTGTGCCACCAAGTGAATTTTATTTAAATTTATATATTTTTCACAGGGCCTTAAAATCTGGACAACATTAGACACCAGTGCTGTGTGCCTGACTTTGTTTTATATAGGTACACTTCTTGTTCAAGCTCCATATGTCACCATACTTTGGCACAAAAACATCATCTTGAACAGGAAGTCACAATTTGCACTTTGGATGACGCATAACAATAAATGCATTCAGTGCGGTAAGCAGTGTTTTAATGATATCTGGTCACTATAGGCAAATGACAAATGGCAAGTAAAACTTTTTCACCATGAAAATTACACAGCAATTAGTCACAAATTTAGCCTTGAGGCTTGTTTTTCTTTCGAAAATATATCTGGCAATCAGGTGTGAAAAATTAATTTGTTCCCAGTGTAGTTTTTTTTTAATAACTTTCGAAAAATTTGTTTTAATATCTTCAACTGAACTGACCTGATGAGTCAGACAAAAGATATAATTCTAGAAAAATTACATGGTGATTTATCTGGTCCCACACCTCCCACATGCAAGCACAGATTTGTACCAACTCAAGGGGCCTATTTTAATGAGGCTCTTTCATTAACAAACAAACAAACAATCCCAGTAAGTGATGATCAGTAACAACTGCACAGCTTTCATGTTGCTCTTTTTTTGTCAGTATTTTATTATCCATCTGTGCCTTTCTGTTTTCAGCTCACTGATGATGTGACGGCTGAGGCTCTCTGTGATTGCATCAGGTTTTAATATCTGTCTGGTGGTTGTTTTCATGGGCAGAGCGCAATGGGTGAGAGAAGGAGGATATTGAATGTGCTGAGAAGGGAAGCATCTGTCCCATTTGCCACCCACATATCTGCACCCAGTTCCCGTAACTAACACAGCACATTGGACGCACACACTCCATAAAATCCCCAATTTCCCCTATTCAGTGTAAGTGAGACTGTATCTGTCTGCATGTGTGTGCCTGTCTGTCTGTCTGTGAGCAGAAGGGACATTTTTTTTAGGGTTTATGAGAGAAATGAGCCGACAAGCACCAGAGCTGATGCAATGTGTATCAGAAAATACAATGGCACAGTAATACCTGTGATATATCACAATCAGTATGTGTAACAGCAGAGGATACACAGACTGTTGTAATGTCAGTGACTTCTCACAGAAAACCCCACGCCAATTAGGGTTGCAACGGTATGACATTTTCACTGATTCAGAAAATATCACTGTTTTATGTTTAAGGAGTTAAAAAAAATATGTAGATTAAACTTTGAAACAAAAAGAAGTGTCTTACTCAGACTATGAAGTGACTAATCAGCTGTAATTTCATGATATCTGCTTGAGGATCATGTATTTTTTGGAGTGGACACATAGTAGCAGCAATAGAAAAATATTCTGCTTGATGTGTTTATTAGGAATTTGGTTGTTATGGTGTGTTCCCACAAAAAGCAAAGCGCATTTTCTCTTCCTCTTGGCTCCAGCAGCTTGTGACAGGCAAAACCAAATCAAGCATTTTAGTATGAACAAAGGGAAATTGTGCTTAATGAAATATGTGA
The DNA here is from genome assembly GCF_014851395.1 of Micropterus salmoides. NCBI lineage: Eukaryota > Metazoa > Chordata > Actinopteri > Centrarchiformes > Centrarchidae > Micropterus > Micropterus salmoides. The sequence goes on from NW_024040928.1 coordinate 16,681,106, forward strand.
AGTGATAAATGACTTTAGAAGCTTTATTTTCTCTTTTCAGATCACAACTGATGCTATATATATTGGTTCTTTTTTTAAAAGTCTCACTTTGGAGAGAAAGGACAAAATTATAAAAAAAATATCATATAAGAAACAGCTGGAGCAAACACTTCAGAATAAAGTAAAATGTACTGCCTGCAGGTCCACGCTGATATACTGTATAAGGAAATAGCTACAGTACCCTACTGAGGTTGTTCATTCCCTCAGTGCAGCCTGAAGCCAATTTTCAATTCTCCCTCCATGGTCTACCAATTCTATCGTAGCTTGTTCCTGCAGCAGCAGTGGTATTTTGGGTATCTGGGTATTCTCCAGATGCTGTGGCTGTATGTGTGTGTGTGTGTGTGTGTGTGTGTGTGTGTGTGTGTGTGTGTGTGTGTGTGTGTGTGTGTGTGTGTGTGCAACAAATGTAAATGTTCTACTAGAGAGAGCCATATTTGTTCTTGCAGTTGTGTATGTAAACTAAGATCTCTATTTTGGAGCAATGGAGTCAACTAGACTTGGTTGCACCAGAAATTATGCTAATCCAGGCACAATAGCTTGCTATATACAGTGAGCGAGTAATATTACTGTGAAATAATGTAAATGAATAATTAGTGCTGCTTAAACTCCACAGATTTTACATACACAAAATGGCTAAATTTATTGCTCATTGTCTGCCACAAAATTACACTTACAGACAAGATTGGTAAACAGGCATGTCCCACTTAATTTCACCATCCGGGGCAGATGCCTTTAAAAAGTAAGTTGAGAAAAAGAGGGGGTACTCTAGACTAAATTCAGTGAGCTGAGCTGATTTGCATAATTAAGCTAAGAAAGCGGCAATTAAATAAAAATATACATTGGAACACAATTCAAAGACTTAATTTCACACTAAATTACAGACAGGAGAGAACATGGAATTGTTGTTTTTGTTGTTGGGTACTGCATATATACAAGCTGTGTAACAAATATATAAAGCTTGAAGCTCATTATTCTGAATGAGATTTAAAAATGGATGTTGATTTGGACAATGCTTGTTATAATAATTTCCCTGAGTGCCGGGAAACCAGGAGAAAAGGCAAAGGAAAATCCCTCACCTTATCTGTTGCTTTAGGAAGGTCACCATAAAACTGCACACCTTCGGCACAGGTTTAGACAGAGATGGATATATAGCGAATGTGTGTATAGTGTTTTTGTTTAAGATATATATAATACAGTATAATTACTCAACTTCTCTTCCCCTCTCTCTCTGTTTCTTTCTCACACAAGAACAGACATTTTCACATACAGTATAAAGACGCAAATACACACACGAGATGAACACACTTGGCTTTGGGTGGAAAGTCACTCCACTTAGCTGCACAGAGCTGGCTGCTTCTTAAGTATGGCAACTAAACAGGCTGTGGAGAAAGACCCAAAAAAACAACTCATCAGCAGGAAGGGGGACAATCTGTTTATTACTAGAGTGACCAGAAACACACACACATAGGCAAGCTGAAACACATGCACACAAACAAGCAGTCATCAGAGTTGGTGATTTCAACTAACAAACATGGAACAGGACCATGAATAGTGTATAGTATAATAGCATTGACTATTTATATAAAAGGATATTTGATTAAATATTGTAGAAATTATTGTAAGAACAAAGCCATCTCAGCATCACAGAGAAGAAAAAAAATACCGTAACACACACAAAAAAGAAATGTCACTAATGTTCCTCCATTTTACCTTTTACTGTTTTTTTAATTATCCAAGCTGGTGCCAACACTTGAATACATCTTTGACAAAGTCACAGCCACAATGTGGATGTAATAAACGACAGGGAGGATGAGGTCAGGCCACGGTGGGTGAACAATAATTGAGCATAAAACAGCCAGGCCTTGGTGAGGAAGAAACTTATTCTGAGAAAGTCTTTAGGGAAACATTTTTCAAAAGAAAGAGCTTTTAATCTCTGTCAAGTAATATTTGGTAAAAGAAATTACTAAAAATTCCTGTGCAGAAAAGAATTCCACCTCAAAATTAACAATTTCACATTTAATGCAGAGCCAGATGGAGGACTTGTATTGGTCTTCAAATAACAAAAGATTAAAAAAAAGTAGCTGTATAATTTGTTAAAATATGCAGCCAACTTCATTGTTTCAATATTTTTACATTCACATTCCACTAAAAGATATGACAAAGAAATGTGCTTTGGCACATAGTCCTAATCTTGGGATCCACAACAAATCACCCCCTAGTGCATCCTAGCAGCAATGCATATTCCTGATGTCTTTGTGAAGCCTGTTGTTTATCCGCAGGCTCCTTAAATACTCAATCATGTTCTGCAGTGACCAGGGTGGGAGAGAAAAAATAGATATGGGAAATCATATTTTATGGTTTCCAGGGAGGAAATCAGTCCCATTTCTGAATATGTTCCAGGAATTGATGTTGGATGCTGCTGAATAATAGATGGCCCTATTGGCAGTACGGCACAACACATCTCTCCTTTTAATAAGAGGACACCAGCTCGTGCACTATAGTGAATGTAAACAACACCAGGAATTTGATGCCAGCACACCACTGATCCAGCAATTGTGAAGCTAAAGTAATGGTCAATCATCATTACTGTGCGGGGGTTATTTATGAGAGCCATATTTATCACATAATATCACAGAGATAAAGAGTATAATTTTCAGAGATGTATAACATGCTGTGCGGTACAGCTCTCGACTGTAAACTTTAATGAAAACCTAAATCAGCAAGCCTGTGAAACTCTGTCCACTTACCAGTTCACTGACATGGAGAGATTTTGTCTAAAAAATATGATCCAGTATTTTGAAACTATTAAGCAAAAATCCAAAACTAGTTGAACCTATTTGCAGGTTCAGCACTGGAACCATGCCTACAAATTCTGGTGTTGTCAGTATATTTTTGGGATGAAGTCAAGGACACAGGGTTTGAGAGTTGATGTTTTGTTTTTCTCTCTCTCTTTGGATATATGGCAGAGGGCAAATATGTGATACTGTATATACAACCTGAAGATCTTTATGGCTCAAAGTAATAAATAAAACTATAACCAAAGGCTGGCTTCACTGTTTAATAGATTTTGCCATCCATGTTTATGTCTCTGTTTTATGTCCATACTGAGAGTAAAGTCCCTGGGTGATGAATGGCAGCTGAGTATTTGTCTGTGTTTAATTGACAATCTCATCCTAGCCCAAAGCTTAGTGAAGTCAAGTTAAGTTTCAAAGTTCTTCATAGGAGTGATGGTTTTGATTAGGTTAGCAATAATGGCTGCAAAACCAGACAGCAAAGTCTGACTTGGTTTAAATTATTTCTACCATGTCATACAAACAAAAATGAAATTGATTTACCTCTTCTTACTTAGACTGAGACTGTGAAACTCTGCCATGGGTCCATTTTGTACTACTGTTTGCCATGTTGTCGCATTTAAACGATCTATAGTACACAGTCTAATGTGCATAACACAAGTGAATTTAGGGCGTGTCAAACTCCACTTTTGCTGGTTAAACGGTGCATCATCTGGGTGCAAAGTAATGCACAAAGGATTTGAATTTAGTCTATTTATGTCCATCAGGGGCGGATTGGCCAGGGGTCAGGAGTTTTTATTTTTCAGTCTGCTGCAGCGAAAGCTGTCTGTGGCTGCAAACGAAAAGTCAAAAAAATCTCCTTTCCTAACCTCCTTTCCTTGATCTCGATGGAAAACGTCATAAGGTCATGGAAAGATGTAAAGGAGAATTCATAAGGACTTGGGAAAAGAGAACCGCAGGGCTCCGATAATCCGACTGCTCTTTTAGGCGACGTAATTATGCGACGGTGGATGTTACTGACGTGGCCTGCCATGATAACACTACAATGTCCCGAAGATGGACTACAAAAAGCGCATCTCTGACACTGCGCCCCGTGTTGTTTTAATGCAGGCCATGTAAAGGTGGTCAACACGGTGGATTATATTAGTAGGCCTACTTCATAATCAACATAGTAGAAAGGCCTTTAGGGTACCAGTCACAAAATAATGGAAAGGGTTGTCACATCGAGAATGCTTGCTCACACTCACCCTCTTGCCCACCCATATTCATCAACATTAATTATTGTTTGTAAACACGTTTCCCACAGAATGACTGTGGGAAATGTTGACAGAGAGAGGAGAGAGAGAGAGAGACACACAGCTTACTTTTATTTTTATTTTTAATATATTTTTATTTTTTTACACACACACACACTTACTGTTTTATTTAATTATTGTATTTAAATTTTTGATATATTTAATTTTTTAACACAAACACACATACGCTTTAATTACTTAATGTTCATGCCAATAAACCTAATTTGAATTGAATTGAATTAAGAGAGAGGGGGAGAAACCGATCGAGAGAGAGGAGGTGCTGAGCAAATGCATGCACTGCCACTTTTAGATAGTAAGAAAACGCGGTCAGTGTTGATAATGTGGCAGGCCGCCATAAATAAATCAGTGTGTGGGAAACACTGAAATAATACATTACATTTACTGTAGACGTCATCCAGCTTGATTATTGCCATGGGTCTCAGTTATTGTTGACAGTTAAAGACATATGCATAGGGAGTTATGCATAAGAGAGAAAAGGCTTATCCGTCATGGTTGTTCCTCGTCATTCCTCTTTTTGATTATTGTAGAAAACACTTAATAGCATATTTCAACGATCCGAAAGATAAAACGGTGTTGAAACAGTACATTTTACAGATTACAGCAAAGTCATAAAAAACAAACCAAAAGAAAGAAGGAAATTGTGAGTCTTGTTCCTATCATAATGTGCGTCTGTGTTGCAAGGATTTTGCTAAATGTGGTCAATGGATTTTATCGTGAGTTTGAGAACATGCATCGCTTTAAATGTTCCCGCCACAAGGAATTGTGGGACGGCATTCTCTCCTTTCATTTCGTAAAGGATGGTCTGGGGTCCTCTATGCTAAAAGAGATATGAAAGGAAGCATTGAGGCACCTTTCCTTAGCATTTAGAGAATTCTAACAGCTCTAATCATGGCTGCCACTGAAATACTTCCAAGCCATTTCACTCAGTTAGGAACCTTCCTAAGCAAAAAAGACTTTTCGGACACAGCCTGTGGGTGTTTCTCAAAACCAAAAATGCAAAGAATGGACTTGGGTTCTTGGGGACAACGTTCTTGCTACTCGTTCTTAGAAGAATGAACTTGCAATGCACACAAAACGCTGCTGACGGTTTGAGACGATGCATACTTGGTGGTATTGCCCAATACCCCCAGCACAGAGGCCGCCTGCATTGCTTTAAAACTATCATACAGCTGTGGGTCTTTACTCTGCCTTTGTTGCTGGACTCTGCTGTATTGGCTGCAGTGATCTTCCTGTCTGCTGGTCTGGCCGGCCGGCTTGTTAGCTTCCCCCTGCGTGCTGGTTCGCTAGCTCCCTCCGCTCACGGTTGCGGAGCGTCACAACCATAGACTGTAGCTACATAAAAAGGTCACATCTCAGAAAATGTTTGAGCACATTTTAGAATCGCCATCATTTTTAGTAAAACTGCCAATATTTGACATCTACACAGCTAATTTCTCACCTTAAACCTTCTCAGAAGTGGATTTAGTGATGAAATAACGTACGAAAATAGTAAATAACGTTCTGTTGTTGGCCTCTCAGCTTCTTTCAGACCCTCGCTTGAATGCCGAAATGAATGCTGGGATATCTCTGCCGTCAAGTGCCAGATCGAGATGGGTCCAGCTGCAGCCTGCAGACAAACATGACAGAAGGACTTCCGGCAAGATGGCGCTCTAAGCAGCAACTCTTTCCCGAGCTCTTCCAATGGTCCCTCAAAAGTGCGTATTTATACAGGAGTTAGTCTCATTTGATGTTTAAAACAATGAATAAGCACTCTTAAAAGAGTAAGAAAGTGCATTTCTCTCCAGTGTATGGATAAACGGGATCATAATTATTCGCTAGTAAGTGACGGTGCTTTCAACATGAACAAACGCAATGCGCCACCAGCTTCTCCGGACAAGCTAAAACTCTTGACGAAAAACAAACCAGGGGAAGTCAAAGACCTGGCTGAAGACGTCGGTATGAGTAAGAAAATACTGGAAGCCGTAAATAAATTGGCAGATAGATTTGATATCCAAGAAAAAAGAATGGAAGAACTTTCCAGAAAGGTGGAGGAGAACTGTAGCTTGGTTGCCGGGTTACGAGAGGAGGTGACCGAGTACAAGGTAAAAATGGCGGAGCTACAACAGCAAGTGGGCACACTCCGGGAGGAGATGAAGGGGCTGACGGAGAGGTGCAAAGAACAAGAGAAATACAAGAGGAGGTGGAATTTACGTGTTAAAGGCTTGAGAGAAAAGGAAAATGAAAACGTCAGGGCAGCGGTGATCTCTCTGCTGTCCAAAATTGCTCCCGGAGTGCCGTGGAACATGGAAGACATGGTGGACAGCGTTCATCGCGTCGGTAAGAAAGAATTGAACCGCTCAAGGCAAGTCATCATCCAGTTTGTTAAGAGAGAGTGCAGAAATGACATCTGGAAGCTTTCTAAAGATTGTGATGTTTGCAAACAAGCTGGCATTCGGTTTGCAGAAGATTTAACAAGAGATGACAGGGCTGCAAGAGAGCTGCTGTGGCCAAAGATTAAAGAAGAAAAGGGCTTACTTTCGTGGGCCCTTCGGCTTCATAGAAAATGTTCAAATATTCCCATAAAAGGTAAAAATGGACATGGAGAGTATGGGCTGTAAATTCTTGAAGTGACTGAATGAGACAAAATGTTTGGTCTGGAGGGACCAATATAATTCCGTTTCTTTAGGCTACAGAGATTTGAGCACCCTCAGGGAGGGGGTGACTGTTAACTTGTATTAATTATCTGTTCTAGTTATGGTAGGTTCTAAGGTTTCTTTTATTTCGTTAAATACCAGGGGACTCAAAAACAATACCAAGAGAAAAGCCATATTTTTATTTTGCAAAGGACAACAAGCGCAGTGTGTCTTTTTACAAGAGACTCATTCCAGTAGAGAGGATTCTACATTTTGGGTTAACCAATGGGGAGACACAATTTTGTTTAGCTATGGAACTAACAGATCAGCGGGTGTGGCTATTTGCTTGAACAATTTCCCAGTAGAAGTCATTGAGTTTGAAGGAGATACAGAGGGACACTGGATTGCTGCCGTTTTGAATATGGAAGGAACTCCACTCATTGTTTTGAATGTCTATGGATATAATGGAGGTTCTAGGAACAAAACTTTATTGGAACAAATCTCAGATACTATTGGAAAATTTAAAGTTAAGTACTCAACTGATAATATGTTAGTGGGGGGTGATTTTAATTGTGTACCCGACGAATGGTTGGATAGACTCCCTACAAGATATACAAACCATGAATACAATCAAAATATAGCCAATTTTTGTATCAACAATTCCCTAATTGATGCTTGGAGACATATTAACCCAAATTTAAGAGAGTACCCATGGGTAAGACCTAATGGAAGTTGTAAGTCAAGAATAGACTTTTGGTTGGTTACTCAGGACATTTTAAAATATATTTCACAGGCTACCATCTCTGCAGCTCCTACTACCGATCATTGTATTGTTACTGTTACAGCGATGCCTGACACGGAGGTAACATTTAGACAGAAATATTTGTAATAAGATTTTTTTGGATTGATGTAAGAGAATTACTCTTTGAAGCACTGAAAGAATGTTTAAACCGTAATATGTTACTAACAACAATGAAACAAGGTATAATAACATTAATCCCAAAGCCAAACAAAGACAAAACAATAATAGATAATTTAAGGCCGATTACTTTACTTAATGTTGATTATAAAATATTTACTCATGCTTTGGCTTCTAGGCTTAAAAGTGGTATGGATAAAATTGACAGTGAAACACAGTCAGGTTTTCTTCAGAATCGCTTAATACATAACAACACCCGGCTTATTTTAGATCTATTGGACTATGCATACTTAGTGAAAGATAACGGTATTATCTTATTTTTGGATTTTATTAAAGCTTTTGACAGACTGGAACAACCCTTTATTTTACAGACACTACAATATTTTGGGTTTGGGAAAAACTTTATTGAGGTTATTTGTATGTTGTACAAGGGTATAACAAGTGCAGTCTTACTTCCTACAGGAACTACAAGAAGGTTCAATGTTGTAAGGGGAATACGACAAGGAGACCCAGTTAGTCCTCTTCTTTTTATTTTAGCAGCTGAACTGTTAGCAGTGTATATTAAAAATGATAAAAGTATAAAACCATTGGATGTTATGGGTAATCCCTTGATAATAACACAGTTAGCGGATGATACAGCACTCTTTTTGAAAGATTCTGATCAATACCTAATGCCTTAAAAGCTGTATCTATTTTTTCTGAAGCTTCAGGGTTGTGCTTAAATTTAAGTGTGAGATTTTGACTATTCACGACTGTGCACAACCTTTTATTCATAACATCCCAGTCAAAAAGGAGGTTAAGTACTTGGGAGTAACTATCAGTAAAGGCCATAATGACAAGGGAAACACTCACATTCAAGAGGTTTTGCAAAAGAATCAAAGAATTTTAAATAGCTGGTTACAAAGAAATATCTCAATTTCTGGAAGAATTCTGTTAACAAAAATGGAAGCAATTTCTAGACTAGTTTACCCTTCATACTCCTTAGCAGTTCCAGACAGATGTATCAAGAAAATAAACCAAATGCATTATAATTTATTTGGAATAATAAGCAGCATTTGATTAGAAAAAGTGACATGGTTAAACCAGTAGAAGGCGGCGGCATAGATGTGATTGATTTTGAAGTAATGAATGGCGTTATTAAATTAAAATGGTTAAAATGTTTATAAAACAGGAACACTGTTTATGGTTTAGTTTTCCAGCTTATCTTTTTCAAAGGGTAGGAGGAATTGGTTTTCTGTTAAAATGTGATTTTGATCCATCAAAGTTGCCACTTAACTTATCAGATTATCATATGCAGGTATTACTGTATTGGAAAATGATGTATAAGCATAATATTTCCCCTCATAAGGCTACGATATGGAACAACAGGTATATCTTACACAAGAGGAAAACACTATTTTATATAGATTGGATGGAAAAAGGAGTGTGGGCTATAATACATCTAATGGACAGATATGGGAATATGTTAAGTCATGATGAATTTAAAACAAAATTTAATTTGGATTGCTCAATTAGACAATATTCCTTAGTATTCAATGCCATTCCTAAGTCTTTGATAAACCAGATAAAAGGAATGTTACAATACTCTGCTGTGATACCTACATCTGCTAATCTCTTTGTGGATAAGTATAATTTCTTAGATAGTAAATGTGATAACAAATTTTTGAGGTCATTGATGACAAAATAATGTTTTCCTCTTCCTGTGAAAAGAGAGGTTTTGTCTGAAAGACTTTCAAGAGTTGAAACTGTCAGGGTTCGAACTAGATTTTTATCATTTCCGTTGTTTCCTAAAATGAAAGAGGGTCATTTCAAAAAAATTAATGACATTTATCCATGTAAAGAGTTCTTAAGAGTAAGATTTAATTTAGATTGTAATGTTTGTACGTTTTGTCAGACTGATATTGAATCTCAAGAACATCTTTTCTACGGCTGTAATGTTGTTAAATTGTTGTGGAACAGAATATTTGATTGGTTAGGTACAAAGAATGTAATACCTGTTTTTGATTACCATCAGGTGAAGTTTGGTTGTTTTATGGATAATAATAATAATTAATGATTTGGAGAGTCTTTTTCGGTCATTGAAAAAGCTGGAAAAGGATAGTGCCTTAAAATTTTACTTTCACTGTATTTTGACTAAATCCCCTTAATTTATGTTATTTTATTTATATTTTTCTTTATTGATTTATACATTTGTAGCTATTTATTTTACGTATTTAATTATTTTTTTGCTTATTTACTTTCGGTTGTATGCTGCTTAGTTGTACAATGGAAGGTCTATGCAATGTTACTACGATGCCTGTTTGTTTATTAAAAATGGAAATAAAGTGATTTAAAAAAAACAAAAAAACAAATGTGACGGAAGTTGAACTTCCATATATGGTTTGTCCCAGAAGTCACCGCGCACAAAACGTGATGACGTTTATCTCGACCACTCGGCCCACACAGGGCCGTTAAATTTAAAAAAAGAGCCGTTTAAAAAGAGGTGTCAAGTGTCATGTGTGTCAATGTGTTAACATTTACTATACTATAAATATATATTATTAATATAGTATATTTATATTATAATTCCTGTAAATATTTATTTATAATACCCTAATGATAATAATAAAGCAATGTTTCAATTCATACCACTGTATATTTTATTTCTTCCAAAGTAATTTTAAGTTTCACAAACCAAGAATATTCTGTAATGTTACATCAGGAGCCAGATGTATCTCGATTTAGGTTTAAACTTTACAACATTACTGAGAAATTAATGATAAAATAACAGCGGTACAAACATTAACACTATCGTTCAGCTGTTGCTGGACACGTCTGCTGTGTTGGCTGCAGTGGTCTGTGTGACTGGGCCTGGGGGAGCTAACCGGAACTAGCTAGCTAACTATTCCTGACAGCCCCCCGAAGTATATTCCTCTTACCCTAACCATCACAGGTGTGTGCCTAAAGTTATTGATTATATGCATGTCGACCAGTTAACCCTACAGCTAGCATGATCCAACTAAATATTTCATATCGAGATAACAATGTTTTTTTAATCGCTGGAGATTTGACTGTTCATTATGATGTAATATGACTATTCTTTAGATATTAAAAACGTTAAAAAAAATATGACTATTCTTTAGATATTAAAAACGTTAAAAAATGTGAGCAACACAAAGGAGGCTAACCCTAGCTGCTAGCACATTGCCCGTTATCGCTTTCGGTCTAGACAGGGCGTCTCATTCAGATGAATCTCAGAGGCGTCTCATACGGATGCCAAAGGGTACCTTTTGCATCAAATAACGCTAATAAAGCGTAAGTATTTGATGCCCTGAGATGAGAACAGACAACAGCACACAAATAATTACGAACAGGCACATTTGTGGTAGCCTTCTTTGACAGACATGACCCCTTTTGTGCATGTGAAGAACGGCTCTTGCTGGCGGTACAGATATGGCACTGACAGTTACCAACTGATGCATCCTCAGTAAAATGGGCGTGTCAAGAACACTGTTCTTGCCAAAATGCAAACTTGTGTATTGGGACAGTACTTGGGCCACAAAAGATGACGCTTCACAAGAACACAAGAACAGACAATAACGTAGGCTGTGTTTGAAACGGAAAGCAGTTGCCTCGCTGCCTCGATACCGTAGTAGACAGCTGCCTCCTTGCTAAGTTAAAGTAGTGGTGCTGCCTCTATTTGAGTAGTTATGTTACCATGTTGTTGCTATCTATTCTTGATATTATTGCTGAAAAGAATCTAAATAAGTTACTTTTGCAGTGTTTTTATTTTCAGCTAGGTTTAGGACATTCCTTCATTTTATGTGTAACCAATGCTTGTTCACAATGCTTTCTGACAACATAATTTAGAAATGATGATAAAGAAATGTCATACTACACGCTATTAATTGCCAGCTTGAATTTAAGGCTAAATAACAAAATTTTCCAGCTCCTGAGAAGATTGTTTTTGGATTAATCTAAGCTTTCCTCATGTAACCTGAGCTCCCCCAAGTGGACGAAATAAGTATTACATGCCATCGTCGGAAATGCGGTTAATGCATAAATGTCACTCATTATTTATCATGACCAATAATTTGACAGTTGTTTTCCTGTTACCAAATGCTTAAACTTAGAACGGTACAACCGTTTGACCATTGAGGTTTGATTGTGGGAAAATATTTGATTATAATACGCGCAAATAGATTTTCTGTTCCTTTTAATAGACATATTAAAAGTTTAGAAAAACAGTCCCTCGGGAAACCGGAAAGAAGGACTGCCCTCTGGTGAACCACGCCCCAACCGACAAAACAGCGACGCTCTCTTCCCCGCTGCTCTCTGGACGCTTCCCTCTTGTCTGCCGGCTTGTTCCGGGCTCTTCAACGGCGCTTCGGCACGCGCCCGGCGTGCCCTCTACCGGCAACGCCCTAAGAATTCGACCAGCGCAGCAAAGTCTTGAAGTCGCTTGAAGCTACACACGTGAAGTGCCGCGACATCGATTTGTCCCTCAGTTCAAGCAACTTTACTTGTTTTATTTTCTTTCTTTTGTTTTGTTAAAAGTTATCAGTCCGTTAAGTTACATTGGTCTAATTCAAGAACGACCAAGTTCCCTTTTAAGCTTTTTCGTCGAGCTAACTTCACCGAGGTCAGACCAAGCCACGTGGTTTCGCCAGCGACAACAAAGGACATCTGAAGAACAGCCGAATTCCCAGACGGAGGACGGCCAACCCTTGAGGGTTTTTCTTCAATCAAACACGGAGAACCCCCGGAGAATTCCCTAGCAAAAAGCCAGGAATCGAGCAGCTAGCGTGGGACCCGTGCAACAGGGACCTACCATAAGACCAAAACAAAGCATTCTGTTGTCAGGGATGTCCCATAGTGTTAATATTGTATTTTAACTCCTAAACTCATAGCTTACTTTCATTAGTTCTCCTCTGCCGTATGAGTCAAATCCTCCCACAATCGAACCTGCATTCTCATTGTTTAGCCATTGTTTATTTCTCTGATGTATTTAAACACCTTTTATATCACCTTAGTTAGTTAATAAATTCACTGTAACCAAGGAATTGTGTGTATTGCCTACTTCTAAGTCCCTGGCAAGAGAATTGACCATTTAGATATGAGACTGACTGATTGATTTAAGATAATTGAGCGATTATTAACTAACTGATCACTGGTGAATAATTGTATAATTATTAAAAGCTACCTAGAGGTCTGGAGACTCTAGGTTAATAACAACTCCGGTGGTGCCCCTGCGAAACGAGTTTTTTTTATGGATTAATATTTTCTGAATATTAAAATTCATAATTGGGTATTAATGCTCATAAATTTATTAAAATTCATTCGTAGTTTAGACATGCTACAGTTGTCACGTCCCAGTAGGGGATTAGGGAGTAACCATTGATGTTAAGTGCTGAAAGTAAGGATGGGATACACCTGATGAAAAATTAACCACGCGTTTTATTAGTAGAACAAAAAGAAACAAAGATCACAGGAGACATACTCCGCAAAACCTAATAGAAAACAAACGGGTACACATGCTCGGGTGAGTGAGCACGGGTGGATTCTGTCAGCAATCACCACTCAACCGAAACCTACCAACGTGGGGAGACAAAACAGTACATACTCCTCAGTAACAATCGTCAACCGCTTATCCTGCGTACAGGGTCGTGGGGGGCTGGAGCCAATCTAAGCTTACATCGGGCGAAAGGCAGGGTACACCCTGGACAGGTCGCCAGTCCATCGCAGGGCCACACATGAATGACTGACATTCCTGGGAGTTTGTACTCCCGAGCCGAACTTGCCAAGTCCGAGCTTTAAAGTACAGAAGCCCCTGTGTGTCTGACTGGGCCAAACCAATACTTTCAAGATAGAGGGGTGTACGAGCGGCCCCTCCCAACTTGGACCGATCTTTGTTTTTGCTGAAATCTGATTGGCTCAATAGGGCCATTCCAAGAAGTTCACTTTCTATTTGGAGCGAATTGGGGCGGCTCAGGAGGTAGAGCAGGTTGTGCTGTGTGTAGAGCGTGGGCAAGATACTGAACCCCGAATTGCCCCTAGTGGCTGTTTCGCCAGTGTGTGAATGTTAGTTTCTGTTTGAGCACTTAGGCTAGTAGTGTAAAAGTGCTTTGAGTGGTTGAAAAGACTAAAAAGGCGGTATACAAATACGGAGAATTTACATTGCATTTAACAAACGTTTCGACGGGGCTGAAGCGTTGTGTGATAGGCTCAATAGAGAGGGCAAATGTGGAAAAGAATGTGGATGCCGAAAAAATAAGAATTAAGAAGAAAAAATGTTGGCATAAGAGGCAGGTAAATGTGCCAAATTAACTGAGGAATCGCTTTATATATATTAGCTGTGGAGGTGATGCACAGGGACAGGGTGATGATGACCCCAGTCATGTTGATGATGAGGAGGGAGAGAAGGGACAGGAGGAGAAGGTAAATGGAACCAGAAAAAACAGTGAAAGGTACAGGGGCAGTGTTTTTAGAATTAGAAAATTGATTATTTTAAGCCATATTTATTACTGATTTTCTTTTTGTGCATATGTAACTGTACAATCAGTAAAAGCAGAGGGTCCAGCACAGGGGAAGCTGAGCCAGGGATAGGCCTACTCAGAGATGAAGATGAGGGATTGGATTTTTCTGCACACACATACACACTGCACTATTTTATGGGAATGTATTGTAGTTTTAGTAGTATGTTTAAGTATTTTAGCCCTCTGACTGACTCAGGCTTGCCCGACCTAGTCTTGTTCAGTCCAGAGCTGCCTTGCTTATACAAAGTAAAGAGGCAGGTGTCATCCTGAAGTTTCATGAAGGTCTTCGGCATAATCTGATTCACTGTATACAACAAAAACACTATAATAATAATAATAATAATCCTTATTTGTAGAGCACTTTTCAAAAACAAGTTACAAAGTGCTTTAACAAGTGTAAAGAATAATACAAAAAAAAGATAAGAGCATGAAAATTTAATATAAAATTAGTAAAATACAATAAAATAAAAGGGATAAAATAAAGTCAAATAAGATCGGGAAAAGCTCTCCTATAAAAGTATGTTTTAAGAAGGGACTTAAAAGAGTTCACTGACTCAGCCGACCTGATTTCCTCGGGCAGGCTGTTCCAGAGCCTCGGGGCCCTGACAGCAAACGCTCTGTCCCCTTTAGTTTTCAGTCGAGACTCTGGAACAGACAACAGACCTCTGCCCGAGGATCTCAAGGTGCGTGCTGGTGCGTATGGGACTAAAAGGTCAGAAATATAACAAGGCGAGAGGCCATGAAGAGCTTTAAAAGTGATCAATAGAATTTTAAAGTCAATTCTAAAACATACTGGGAGCCAGTGTAATGAAGCTAAAATAGGAGTAATGTGGTCATATTTCTTTGTTCTGGTTAAAAGCCTGGCAGCTGAGTTCTGGACAGTCTGGAGTCGATCAATAGATTTTTGGGTTAAACAGGTGAAAAGGCTGTTGCAATAATCCAGGCGTGATGAGATGAAGGCGTGTAAAATGGTCTCGGTGTCCTTAAAAGTTAACATAGATCGAATTTTAGCTATATTTGTAAGTTGATAAAAACATGATTGAACAAGCTTTGTGGTGTGCTGCTCGAAATTTAAATTACTATCAAACCAAACACCAAGGTTCTTTGCCACAGGCTTAATGTGATTTACTAGGGAACCAGCAGATGGCAGTATTTGATTTGCCATCTGCTGGGACCCGATGACCAGGATTTCTGTTTTGTCTGAGTTCAGCTGGAGGAAATTATTTGACATCCATTTTTTAACTTCACAAAGCCAGTTGTTAAGTGAATTCAGCATTCCAGGGTCTGTGGATCTGACGGGCAAGTATATTTGTGTGTCATCAGCATAAATATGAAAAGAAATGCCATGTTTATGGATAATACGTCCAAGGGGAAGCAGATACAAGGAAAACAAAATGGGTCCTAAGACCGACCCCTGAGGCACACCATATTTAACTGGACAGAACGAAGAGAAATAGTTGTTTACAGACACGCAAAACTTCCTATTTGACAGGTAGGATGAAAACCATTCTAGAGCAGTACCAGAGATCCCCACCCAGTGCCTCAGTCTGTCTAACATGATGTTGTGATCAATGGTGTCAAAAGCAGCGCTAAGGTCCAGGAGTACAAGGACTGAGCACATACCTTCATCAGCAGACATTAAAAGGTCATTGGTGACTTTAAGCAGGGCAGTCTCAGTGCTGTGGTACTTCCTAAAACCAGACTGAAACTTTTCAAATAATTTGTTATTTTCCAGCACAGTGAGCAGCTGTTTGGACACAATTCTTTCTAGAATCTTTGCAATAAAAGGCAGTTTTGAAATTGGTCTAAAATTATGTGGGAGGGAGGGATCTAAACCAGGTTTCTTTAAAAGTGGGTTCACGCAAGCCGTCTTAAAATAATGAGGGACACAACCAGTAGATAGGGAGCTGTTGAAAACAGAGATCAAATGGGGCCCAACAGAATCTATTACTTTCAGTAAAAATTTTGTAGGTATTATATCAAGTGGGCCGGAGGACACTCTCATTTGTGATACTGTTTTTAAAAGCTCAGACAAGTCGATGGGATAAAACTGGTTAAAACTCTGTTGTTGCTGGTGAGGGACCTCTGAGTAAGAGGCCACGGGCCACGGGGGTAATAGAGGCTCTGATTGACACCACCTTATTGGTAAAATAAGATAAAAACAATTCACAGTCATCATTACTTCCAGCTGAGGCACAAGGAGGGGTTGGGTTTACCAGCTGATCCACAGTCTTAAACAGAAACCTGGGATTGTGTTTATGTGTAGTAATGAGTTCAGAAAAGTAGTGTGTTCTCGCATCCTTAACCATGTTATTGTAGTTAATTAATAAATCCTTCAGACTGAGGTAATGGACTTGGAGACTGGATTTTTTCCATCTGCGCTCTGCTTTCCTGCATTCCCTTTTGAGGCTGCGAATGCTGTCATTTATCCAGGGTTGCTTACTAGCTTTAGACGTAGGCCTAACCTTTAGAGGAGCAGTAATATTTAGTGACGACAAGCAGATATGATTGAAGTGATCGACCAGATTATTGGTGTTGGAATCAGACAGGTGTTGACTTTGGCTCTGAAAGAATGCGCAAAACTTTGAAACACTTTGTTCATTAAAGATGCGACAACACACGGAGCTTGGTGAGGCGGCATGAGTAACAGGCAAATCGCAGCTAAAGACAATACATCTGTGGTCAGATATGGTCATGTCCACTAATTCCACAGAGGAAATGCTGACACCCAGGGTAAAAAGTCCAGTGTATGACCACGGTTATGTGTTTGCCCTTTGACATGTTGTTTGAAGTTAAAAGAAGTGGCCATATTTAAAAAGTCAGTTGCATTAACATTGTTGGGGTCATCAACATGAATATTAAAATCGCCACAAAGAACAATTCTGTCATAATTTAAAACCAGAGTAGATAAAAATTCAGGAAGTTCTGATAAAAATCCTCCAGGCGGTTTTGGGGGGCGATAAATTATAACAAATATGATAGGTTGCAGCCCTCCAACTTTAAGAGTGAGAACTTCAAAGGAGTTAAATTCATCACAGCGTACTTGATGACATTAAAAATTTTTCCTATACACGCTCACTAGCCCACCACCACGACCACTGACCCTCGGTTGACTAAAGCAATCATATTGAGGCGGACACAGTTCAGCTAGCTGGCTATAGTCATTCATTTGCAACCAGGATTCAGTTAAAAACATAAAATCTAGATTTGCAGACAAGATAAAATCATTTAAGATAAATGTCTTACTTGAAAGTGATCTCACATTGAAGAGAGCCATTTTAAATGAGTTTGTTCTGGGTGCTGGAGTTGGTGCAGTTGTCCTAATCCTTAAGAGATTACTAATATTTCTGTGTGGGATGTGCACATTTCGGTTTACTGGTCTATGCGTGATGATGACAGGAATAGAAGTCTGTGGAACAGCGCTGGGAGCAGACGGCTTTACATGCCAGCAGGTGGAGACAGTTGTTTGTGGCGGTGAGGCAGAGATCTGTTCAGTGAGCGGTGGTGAGTCCAGGTGTGCTGCATGAATGATTAGTCATTCACGTAAGTCATGTGTGGACCGCACCACATGCTGTATGTGAGCAGCTAATATTTCTGAGCCCCGTTTGTTTGGGTGAAGTCCGTCTGTCTTAAAAAGAGACATTCTTTGCCAGAAAATATTAAAATTATCCACATAAAACACACGGTGAGCCCTGCAGGCGGACTGGAGCCAGTCGTGGAGGCCAAGGATTCTACTGAAGCGGCCAGCACCGCGACCGACTGTGGGAATGGGACCAGAGATAAAAACGGACTTTCCGCACTGCTTTAAAAAGTTAAGAAGACGGTTAAAATCTAATTTTGTCAGCTCAGACTGCCGAAGAGCTGTGTCATTTATTCCGTCATGGACTATCACTCTTGTGATGGAGGACGGGAGCGACGGCATCAGGTCCTGGAGTTTTTTTTAAATGACAGCCGTGGTGGCACCGGGGAAGCAGCGAGTGGTAGCGTTAAAGAAACGGATGTTTCTGGTTATGGAGTCACCAATTATTAGTGTGGTTGGGAAGAAAAGAGGACGAGGAGATGCTGGTTGTGGGGATCCAGAGCAGGACTGAGCAGAATTTGCTTCAACACTGCGTGCGGACTGAGGATGGAGTGTGTGAGCTGTTGAGTGTTGTGTTGGAGTAGCAGTAACAGACCTGAGAGAAGGGCTACCCGACGGTGCAGGGTAGAGACGGCCTCCGGAGCGTCTGAGCACAGCCTCCTTCAGGATCCTACGTCGGGAAGCGGAGGTTTTTGACCGGGATGACGGCCGCCGATCAGGTCCGGCGGCAGACCGGCGGCCCAGCGCGGGAGATGTAGCCGGTGAAGGAGATGCAACAGTGTCGGCAGGCAGGCACTGTGCGCCGAAAGAGATCCGTATCAGGGAGACTCAAAGCCGCAGGTGCATCCGCTGGATGGACCGGAGTGTCGTTAGACAAGGCTGCATAGCGGTTGGAGAGGCCGATGTGCGGAGGAGAGGCAGCCCCGTCCGAGCCTCTCTTGCAGCCACGGACCACCACTTCAGCCCAGGTTGACTGATGGTCGAGCAGGATGAAAGCCTGGGAAGACTAGAGGGGTCCCAAAACACGGTGTCCTGGATGTTAGCGGTTGCGCTAAGAGAAACAATCTGTTTGGCTTGTACTGAAGCTACATCCATAAAGCCAGTCAGCAGGGAATCTTTCTCTTTGAGTTCCTCTGAAAGTCGTCGGATGTCTTCCATAAGGTCAGCAATCTTCTTGTTCGCTTTCTTAAGGAGTGTGCAGTCCTCATGGGGCAGAGTTATCTCGGCTAGCATAGTCACCGGAGCTTTGTTGCGATCAGTAGCGTTGATCGCGTTTTTACGGTCATCTAGCTTAAAATCCATGTCGGATGACTAAAATCCTTAACCCACGTAAAACTTAAATAAAGTTAAGTTAAATAAAAAAGGATATAGGGCCCGTGTCCACCAAAGCGTTTTTTGCCAGCTGAAAACGCCACCTGCTGTTCTGAAAACGCCACCTGGGAGCGCTAGGGTGCGTTTTGGAGGTGGTTTTTTTTCGAGACGTTGTGGTTGCTATGATACATAATTTCCGTGGAGGCATGTTGCAAGTAGGGTAGCCTACTTAATTTTACTGAATGTAAAAATGTCACCACAAAGTATGTAGACTCCTTGCTCTGGCCTTTGCTCTGCATGAAGAGAAGGCTGAAACATGAGAGCACAGACTGTCCGTACGTGGGTTCATGAGATTTTGCGGGCGAGGAAACACCTCAGCGAGTAGGCGCATCGCTTTGGTGGACACAGGCCCTAATACGTATTAAAATAACTGCAAAAAGTATTTATGCCCGCCCCCAAAAGGGCATTCGCATAAAAGGCCTCTCTGTCTCAAAGTCCCGGGCTGAATTCCAGTCCCAGTATACCCCTGATGTCTATCCATCCATCCATCGTCAACCGCTTATCCTGCGTACAGGGTCGCGCGGTGCTGGAGCCAATCCCAGGTGACATCGGGCGAAAGGCAGGTATTTGTGAATGGGTTGTAACCTCATTAAAATAAACCATTTGCCGGCTTTCTCGGTTGCCTCTGACAGCCTCTATGCTGCGTTCTATATGTGACGTTCATGCACGTCTTGTCTACTGATTCTGCACTTAACAGCAACAACACCACAGTCCGCCAATGGATTGGTTCAATATCAAGCTGATAAAAAATATTACTGTAATGTTGCAGTGGGCGTTCAACTGTGTTTCCAGCATGTTGTATGATGCAGTCTCTTGTTATGTCAGTCTCTGTTTTGGCCAACTCCAAGTGCTTGCTCATTAGTTTGAGCATGTGCACGAGGACACGCTTGGAAAGGTAGTGGTTGCAATCTGAAACCTCACCTAGAGGCCATGGAAAACTAAACAGGGCCCCTTTAATTAATCATAATTGTGGTTTGGGAGTAACATGATTTAATCCAATCAGAGTGTCATCTCCCATTCCCTTTAAAAGCCAGGTGCCAGCGTTGCTATTCATATTGAGGACCAATTAATAAAAAAGTGGGATGCAGACTTGCAGCAGAGACAGAGAGAGAGAGAGCTTGTGTGGATGAGCAAGAGAGATGGAGTTTGTGAGGGTAGACATGATATAAAAACTTTATTTGATCATGCAATGTAATTTTACTCTACAGTTCTGTGGTTTATCAGTGAAGTGTATGAAGTACACTGCAGACTGGAGTCTCTGTTAACAGTGACAGACAGATCTGTGTTATGTAAGCTCCTCTGTTCTATGAAACATCTGAATCCATACTGCGATGTGTTAGAATAAACTATGATGAAGTGGCCGTGGGTCACATCTCTATCTCCTAGGTGATTTATTTATTGTGTTTTTTTGACATATGAGTGTTTTATTTAAAGGTATAGCCTGTGTTTCATGATAAGAGAGGCTACTGTCAGTAACTTTAAATGTTTCCATGTGCACAGTAATGTCACAGCAAACACTGAGGGACATTTAAGCAGCAAAACTAAAAACTGTACTTTAACTTGACATAACAGAGGGAACTCTCCAGAGGACATTTAGCTTCTGAAATTCATTTTTAGACAGCTCTGATTGAGCTCAGGATTGATCAGGAGGACAGCTGCCAAACAATTTCACTGTATGAACCTGGACTATGTGTGAGGTGTGTAGAAGAACACAGAATATTTATTAAAATTATATCGTGATCCTGTCGGCGCGCGGGGAGATTTCAATAATCACTGAAGCAACACTGCTGTGCCTCGTGCGTAAATGCGCACAGGGTCTCTCTTAATGGGAAGCTATTAATCACAATGTTCATTTTTATGATGCGGCCCACCCAGTCCTTGCTTCACTGGAACCTGTGCCCTTTAAATAGCAGGAAAATACTGCGCCATTGACTTCAGACCAGGTCTTTGTCGGTCAATGGCACAATCTCTTTCTACCGTCTCAAGAAAATGACAGCTGCCTTGGTCGGAAACTAGCAATGACAGTTGCGCTGTACTATGCACTGTTTTGCACCAAGTGTAAGATAGAGCCCTAAAACTCCTTTGATAAACATATCAGATTACTTGAATAAATTACTCTCCCTGGAAAACTCATGCTTATTTTAAGGTAGGAGTGAAACAATGCATGGTCAACAAACTCATTTTAATTACTTTAATGTTTAATGACATTTAATGACTCACAGTAAATAAAAGAATAGTAAAGGAGCAGGGTTGCACTCAGTGGCAGTGGGAAGCTCAGAATAAGTAAGCAATTTTCTCCAAAAGGTTGAAAACACACAACCAATGCTCAATATTTTTGGCATTAAACATCAGTTTGAAAGAAATGTATGACTCATAAAGTGAGTAGAGAGACTGCTGCCTAATTGGTGCCTACTCTTTACTTAGGAGTGTGGAAGTACAGCAGATTTTCTGCAGTTTGGGCATGGAGAAGGAGAACGGATTGGGTTAGAGTGAGTGCAGGCCAATGGATACGGTAATATTAAAAGAAGAGTAAAGGATGCTGTTGGTCATCCCATTGGTGTCTGCGTGTCCATGTGCACTGGCCCCTCTTTCCACCCATTGACTAATGAAAGCAGAAGTCAGTGTGCCAGTGTCCTGATAGCAACCCTCTGTTCCAGGATAGTGGCTCTGCTCTCGCCCTCAGGCCCTGAGCAAGGATCTCTTTATTCCGCTTGGATCCTCTTCTCTTTGCAGCCAGCTGCTGCCCTACTTCGGTTTCTCATTCTGAGCCTATGATTGCCCCCTCTGCTTAAAGCCTGTGCCTCTTTCCTCAGAGGACTATTTGAATCCATTCCACCTTGAATAATTTTGCAGGTCAAAGCTCTGTGTGGAGGCGTACAGTTTGAAAATGGTTTGACATGCAGGTTTGACTTCAGTTTCAAGCACTTGAGTAAATTGGTTCATTTGGAAATGCTGCATATGGCAGAACGGGTCTAGGTCTGGATATAAATGACATTCATTGATTTTTCCTTCTTGCAAAGTATTTCTCACTCAACTTGTGAATAAGCTGTCTTTTTAGCATTCAGTTTGTGCACCTTGTGCAGTAATTGAAACTGTAACATCAGCATGGCCAATGTAACAGTACTCAAGTAGGCATGCATTATAGTAGGCAGAGGAGAGAATGTTGAAAAGGATGTAGCATAACAAGAAGTGCATTGTTTTTATCATACAAGCAGTCAGCAGGAACAGAGAAAGTGAACAGGTGAAACATGAGGCTTGTTTTGAATTCTGCACCAGGCAGTAGGTTCAGCAGAACATTCTGTAAGACGTCAAGACGACCCTCATTAAAGCTCTCTTCTAATTATCATTAGCTAGGTGAATTTGTGTAGTGGGTAATAGATGTGACTCTGTGCTCATTAGGTGACCTAGTGTCCATTTCTTGGCTAGCTGTGTTCATTAAGAGCAGATAAGCCTGGGAAAGAAGGTTAACCAACAGTGCAGAGGTTATTCCTTTCACACATCCATATGAGGTGTTGACTGAGTGGCAAATCTGTGTGTGTGTGTGCTGTTTCTTTTGTGTTTCACTCATAGTTAAAGTTTGGAACATGTTTATGAGCATTTGCTGAGACATATGAGTCACACGTACAATGGAGTACAGAGAGCAGGGACAGACAGGAAGTGCAGTCATGAAGAAACACAATCATTCTTTGCAGTCCCATTAGTCCTTTACTGTCCATCCATGATGCAGTGAAAGAGACATAAAGCTCCTCTCTCCTGTGTAATCAGCAGCTCCAGCCACTTTCTGTCTGAAATGTTTTCTACAATTTCTCATTTTGCACTCGCTGGAGTTCACACCTTCAATTTTACCTGTCTTCTTCCCATCTCAAGCAGTCCGCTTCTATATTCATCAGCAGAAGGGCCGGGTTTATGTTCCTCCAGTACCTCCTAAAACTGACATTTTCCTCACAGACATCAATGTGCACATAAGTTCAAGGCATGAAGGCAGTGGACAAGATGTGTCTATGTTTTTCTGTTTGAAGAATGTGTGTGTATTTTGTTGTGTTGTGGGAGTGGAAAAACGAAAAGGGCAAGGTTCAGCGAAATCCAATAGCTATGCTCGTAGTAAATGACCTTTACTATAAATGTATTCCTTTTTTTGCAGGCAAGAGAGGGATAAACAATTCATCCAGTCAGTCGCAATGAAGCAAACTTAAACTTTAAGTTAAACTTCAAGTTTACTTTCACCCTGCAGGTAAACTTGAACTCGGGGCACCGGAAACAATTTCTGTGCATCCAGGCCTGAACACAGCATGCATGTATGCACACACACATACACACACAATGCTGCTCTGTGGACCAAACTAACGTAAACCTTCCATTTCTTAGGTTGGTGAGTTGTAGGCCTGCTTTCTAATATGGGCTGGGACTCAAAATTGGCACCTTCCCTGTTCTGGTAAGGCCCCAATGACAGGAGAAGTGCGCTTCCACAATTGTTGGACCAAGCATGATACATTTGATTTCAAGATTCTTGTTTGGATTTCTCTGATATTGAACTAGTAAATTGCCCGAGTTAATTAGACAGCAATTATCCCATCTGGAACTGAATTCTATCTGGTAGAATAATCATAACCTTTCAACCTGGTATCTACGGACTCCATATTCTTCCTTACTCTTCTCAGTCACAATTAGTATTGTTTTTAGCAAATAAGTTATTTTCAAAATGTAATAAAAATGAAAACTAGCAAGAGTCATACATACTATAGTGAAGATTTGTACAGACCTGAACATAAATTGGGGTGAGAGAATTAACCACCGACATTATTTATTTTGACATGGGTATTATAGTAAGTCGAAGAAATCAAATAGTAAAACTGTACCCACCACCCTTTACACTAAACTAGTATTAAACTGCCTTGGTACAGTCAGTGAAAATTCAGAACCAGAAGCTCAGAGCGATGTTGTTCCAACCCCTGCATGAGAGAAATTGTGGTGTGCCAAATAACTCACATAACTTCTATCACTTGCTTAAATCTCTAAGTTCATGTTAGATGTACTTTTTCAAAAGTTACCACTTAATAACAACAAAAAAGCATAGTTTCACAGTTGTTTCACTCCACATGTGGTAGTGTAGTTCATCATTGACTCAGCCACTTTGGTGAAGTGCACCGACCGCTTGCTGACATTTGTGTTCCTCTCGCATCATTTCTCAGAAGACTATTTCAGCTTGATATGGATCAGTGAGTGTGAAAGCACCCCTAAAATGTTTCACACAGTGGGTGGAACTGACTTTATTTAGAGATGAAGGGAAAAGAGGACATCTGTGAGGATTAGAGTATTTTATTAGAGCAGTTTGGCATTCTAATTTAGTCATGGTCTTGCCAATGGCTCCAGTTTGCCATGAAAATGTTTCATTCTATTTGCGAAACCTTTACCAGCCATTATTTCCCCGCCTCGCTTCATCTCAGAACAGACACCAAGTGGAGTGGGGTGGAATGGTCGTGGTTGGCCATGTTTGGGCCAGATTGAGAAAATCTCATTAATTTGTCTAAAAGTGGCTTTAGAAACCTGTTTCTGTCTGTTAAGGGGATGGATGCTGGCCGGCATTTGTATCCAGCCCTCAGAACGGCTGTTAGGGTTTTGAGGAATGCCATTATTGGTCACAATAATGTCTGAAGTGAGTACACCTAGTGAGTCTTTGTCATTATTACCTCCCTCCTGTCTGCACAGGGGGGGTGTTGGACAGAGACAAGAGACCTATCACATTATATTAGTAGCTGGCCTGTCATAGCCTAGGAGGAGTTGGACGAATCAGACACATAATAGACACAACTAAAAATGTGTGTGTGTGTGTGTGTGTGTGTGCGTGTAAGTTTTCATGTGTGCCACTGTCTGTGTATGCTCGTGTAAATTCAATTTCCTCATAATTTCCCAGTCACGACAGCAGCGATTCCAATTACTTATTCATGACATTAAATGGAAGCAATCTATCTAACTCTTAAGTGGGTAAAAATGGGTGTTGAGGTTTCTCACAGGAAAGCATAAAACAGATATGTCCAAGCTTTTTATAAAGCCACTACTGTATTAGACCCATCTTTTAAGTAAGTACCAAAGCTTCGAGCAATTTGTTTGAGTGTACACAATTCATGGTGCATTTTTGTTCAATTACTTGTTCAATTACCTACAACCTGTCTCTCTGTGCCTTTTCTATAACAGGCATTGGCATTTTCAGCGGAAAGGACAGGAAAACAACAACTACAGCTATTTTGGTTGCTTAACAGCCTTTACGCTGAATGATCAAATACAGAAATACATGTTTCTTGTTTTCGAGGATGAAAATGTCACAAGAAGAATGAATGTGCACAGTACAAAGAATGGTGCATTATTGACCTGCAATAAAATGTAGTGTTTTATCCCATTAATAGTAAAAAGTTTTTGCTGTATGGCCAACACCCAGTATACTCTGTGAGAGAGCGATATAAACCAGCATTAATAGAATGGTTTGCAGTAACATATATAGGGAGTCTTTGAGGGTGGGGGCTGGCAGCAATATAAACTTTTTGCTTTTACAGCATTGTACTCACACATTGTGATCAACCATCGACCAGTGTCTCCAACAACATTAAGGTGCCTAGCACAGCTTATATGACATTAAGGTGCCAAGCACAGCTTATAACTGATTTAAACAATGCATGCACATTTTAAATATAAAGAGAGATGATTAGAATACAAATCAAATAGTAGTAATGAGGTTATATTATAATGCAAACTGAGTAAAAAGAATACTCCTAACAGAGTATGTAGGTCAAACTTGCACAGGCGTGACAAGTAACCTTCGTTGTAGCTAGGAAGGAGACGACCTGCATGCTTCCGCTGTTGGTAGAGAAAGGCCAAACAGTTATGAGCAGCCACTGATGGGCTCTATAGGTCTGCACAGGAAATGCATGGAGACCAGCAGTGCTTTGACAGTCAATAAGGGCACATCTACAGCCTGTGGTCACCATAGAATGTATAAAATATGGACATAGTGTCCGTGACGTCACTTATAGTTCAGTGTTCAGTGTGGGCTGCTCTCGGCAGCTCCGGCCATCACAATCTTGGAAGTGTCCGACAAATCCAAAAACAGGCAAAGAGGTGGAGCTGAGGCAAGCCAAATGAAGCCTCGTTGCTGAAACCACCTAGCAGCTGTAACTTAATTGAATAATTATAATATAAAGTTATATAAAAATTAACCTCCCACACATCGTTATCGTGAATTAGCAAGCTATAGAGACCAAAAAAATCGATTTTTGTACTGGGCTGTAAACATGTTTATTTCTGCTATAAAGTTGGAAATTTTAACATGAGGGTCTATGGAGACTGACTTGCTGCACGCCAACAAAGAGTCAAATATCTAATAAGTAAATAAAGGATCATTGCAATGATGCCTGCAAAGAAAAATGTAATTTGGATTGATTTTTTAAAATATGAAATAGGAGTCCAGGATCAACAAAGCCTGAAACTGCTACCTTGCAGATAAATTGTTCATTAAGCGAAATAGCTGGGGGAATCTAAAAAAAAGATACATACAGAAAAGGCAATAAGTGGCAATGATGTATTTTGGCCCTATTCCATGGAAGCAAATTGGATTGTGAAGGCTAGTCAGTGCCTTAGGCTCTCTCTACAATCTACAAAGCATGCCACCGCCATCCACACTTGTATAACGGCTCTCAGAAATGTATGATTTGTTATATTGTGGCTATCCAGACAATACTTGAAACATTTTGAACTAAACATGTTGATCTCTTGTTTCCCTATGAAATTGGTGTGAAACAGAAATCCTCCTCAGACAGAAAAATGTACCATTACGGTTGCTTCTTATCCAGTCCTTTGTTTTATCATCACATTTATTCAATAGCAAATGCTAAACAGAGGGGGCGATGTCAAGTGCTTCTGTCTTGCTCCCTTGACTAGTGTGATTTGGCTCAAGTGATAAAGTGCCTCAAGGAACTGAAACTGGTATGCTAGTAAAGCCATCACATCTTCTCTTCATTCAGAATATTTAACCCTCCTCCTTTTAAGTGGGGTTGCTTGTTTCCTGTGCATTCAAGCATGAGATAGATAGAGTCTGGTTTCAGGGGGAAGACAGCAGCAGAATACCATCATTTATACAGCCCACCATTTCTGATGATGTGCAGTGTTACCAGGCTAGGACTTAGTGTGGTAGGATCTATTCACAGTCTGTAACCAAGGGAGCTCCAAGGTACTTGTCTGAAGATGTAGATGAAGAATGTCACCTAGCCATGATTGCTGAAGCGACTGCATACACACACACACACACACACCACATTCAAACAAAGAATTGAAACAATGTTCACATCAGCCAACCATGACAAGGCTGACAGGTAATCTTGGGAGAGCAAAGAAAAGGGCATTCAATATGTCTCTACCTTGAGTCTGTGTGTGTAAATATGAAGATGAGAAATGGATTTGGTCATGTTGGCGTGTGGAAGACCCAAAGGACTCACTCAGTGTGGAGACCCTAAAAACCTCACATCAACCCGCAATGAAAAACCAAGGCAGGGAATTGTGTTTTTAAGGAATCCTATGATAAAACATTGTAAATTTTAACTCAAAACCTCAGTAATAATACTCCTAATACTTTTCAAATATAGAGTCAGTTCTCCTCGAGGTTTCTGCCTGTTAAACAGGACATTTGTCCTTGCCAATGCCGCCAAGTGCTTTCTCATGGTATGAATTGTGGGTACGGTCTAGACCTGCTCTATATGAAACGTGCAATGATATAACTTCTGTCAAGAATTGGCGCTATATAAAGAAATTGAATTGAAAGCATTAAAAAAGTAACTTTAAGATTCTTTAATTAAAACAAGGTAATAGGCAAGTTTATAAGAAGACAATATTCATTTGTCCACATAAAAGGAATTCGGGGCAGCGTCCTCCTCTGGTGTTTTTCTTATCAGTTTCGCATATCTGTGTGAGAAGGAGGGGGCAGGTTAAGAGTCCATGTTAATGGGTCTTTGGTGGGGTGTAGAACCTGGACTGAAAGAAAGGGGTTCTTTGATGTATGGAGTAATTAGAAAGGGGGGCACGGTTGCCATGGCTACCCTGTGTGGGGGCAGTTTAGCGTCTCTTGACCTTTATTCAAAAGGGTTCTGATAGGCTGATTCCGGATGAAGTTAGTCTCTGGGAAGTGTCGGGGTGACACCTTTATGGTCACTGAGGTCCTCACAGCCTGGTTCAGGTTGAGGTTATTCTCTGGACAAGGTTAATATTGTCATTTTAAGAGACAAAGAGAATTTGGAATCTCCATTTTTTTTGCATAAAATAATTAAAACAACACACCACTACATGGGGCACCTTCGCAATTCAACCAATAAAAAAGTTCAGGAAAGCTTTTTATTCTTTCTTGGAAACAAAAATCTTGACAAAAAACTGGCAAACATTGAGCAGTGCAATACAGACACAGCAGTAAGAACTAAAGGAGACTGGAAATAAACACCCCAACTACACAAGAACAATTTTACAGTACTATTTCCTAACACCATGCACAGTTGTTAAGAAATAGGTTTGGTCGGAGACAATAAAAAGCAAACAAAAGACATACCTTTTTAACCAGGCTTTTAGTTGAATTGTATTTATTTTATTTTATTTATCTGTTTATTTATTTATTACTATATACTTACATTTTATTCAGTTTTACTGATGAATTATTTTATTTTATTTTATTATTCTGTTCCCTTACTTTTATTTTCTTAATTTTAATATTTAAAAAAAATAGCATTGCTATTTGCTATAATTTTTTTATAGTTATTATTTATCTTTATCTACTAATACCTTACTCTGCCTCTAGTGTTTCCTCATTGCAAATTTGAGTTTTATGCTGGTAGTGACCATTCATGATAGCATTTCCTCACCTCATGTTTTTATTGTCATTGTCTTTGTGTTTATAGTGCAAAACACTTTGTGTTACATGACTTTTAAATAATGACTGTTTTATTGATCGATTGAATCAAAATATCAGCAGCTGGTTATTACATAGTAGATGCAATGACACCTAAATTTATAGACTCACATCCCAACCTTAATGCCAGCATTTGAGACATTTGATAAATTTTTTCTTCTATATCCAAAACAAACACTACTATTTATTTTCTTGTGCAGGCAGAGGATGCCCATCTTCCACATGATTAAACAGTCACAACGTGACATTATTATGAAGAAGAGACCTCAGTGTGCAGTATATTTGCTCCCACACAAACAAGAACACTAATTTACATGTTATAAAATGAAGCGAGAGGAAAAACATCACTCTATTATAATCTGTGCCCTCAGCGCTACATGCACACATGATCAGACATATGCACGTGTACGCTTACAGCCTAGCATGCATCCACCCACTTATGTGGTATACCCACACCCACGGGCACCCTCACAAACAAAGCAACACTCAACAACGGCTAATTCGTTTACAGACATCGCTCTGCTGGAGAGGATTGAGGCGTGCGGGGGGAGTGTGTAACATCAATTCATCTTTTCCCACTGAAATGGGCAGCGAGGAGGTCTGAGCACATTAGCATGAAACAGTTGTCAACAAAAACAGCAAAACAAAGCAGGGGGTTCCCAGCCACCCCGCACACACGACACACTGGGGTTAGTCCCATGATATTCCTCAACTAGGCTGAAAAACAAAAACATCACACTGACACTGGGGTGTGTAGGTTTTCACCCTGCAGTGTACACCAACGCTCCACACAATGCACCATGCAAACACACATCAAAGACAGCACCTGAAGTACCTCACTCAGGAGTGGATCAGAGAAAAAAATGTGTCATTTAGAGGTGGCTAGCAGGAGGGAAACTGGGGAAGTACTGTTTTTTGGTTTTTTTTCTGTATGTGAACACATATGCACATCCACAGGAAATCATATATGTGTATAAATACATTTTATTCTCCAGTTTATATATCTGAGCCCTTTCTACTCTTAGTTCTTTATTGTTTTGCAGAAAATGTTGCTTTTTCTGTATAGCCACAAGAGTGGTGTCACCATGACAACCTGCTTTTACAGACCTGCCTTGGCTGGATTAGCACAGATCAGTATTAGCTGCCGGTCTGTTGTATTCATCTGGGCTTTCTGATACATTCTGTTGTCTTTGGTAAACAGTGATTTGTACAGTTTCAGACAGAGGTAATCCTGTACATGAGGGTGGAATTAGCCTAAATCAATTATGACCCCACACCGTGAGCATATTATGGCAGCTGGCATCTACCTCAGAGAGCTGTTCCGGTGAGTTTACCCAGGTTTTGTTTCCAAATCATGGGGAAGAGCATTCAGGATGCTGAAATGAGGAAATGAGGAGTTCACACATTGAGTCAAAGTGTAGTTTCACTTCATTCATGAGTATCTCAAAGAACTATCATTAAGCTTCCAATGTTCTGTTAAATCTACTTCTGTTAAATGTACTCAACACTCCTCACCTTTTGACACTTTAAAGATGAAGAAAAATAACATAACTAGTACTGGGCAACGATTATATTTTTAAAATCGCGATTAATTGCAGAAAATCATGCAATTAATCGCATAGTTATGCGCAAAATTGAATAATGTAGTGTATTGCACACTTTTAATTTAAATGTACTGCTATATACACAAAAGTGGAATAACATGTGATTTGCAAACACTTTAAACAAATTACCAGCAGTATTACCTTTAC
Organism: Micropterus salmoides; assembly: GCF_014851395.1. NCBI lineage: Eukaryota > Metazoa > Chordata > Actinopteri > Centrarchiformes > Centrarchidae > Micropterus > Micropterus salmoides. The sequence goes on from NW_024040928.1 coordinate 16,711,938, forward strand.
ACAGTAGCAATAAAACATTTCTTGTTAACAGATTAACATAAAAAAATCTGTTTTCTTGTTGTTTTTCTTTCTGAATAGGTATCAGCAGAAACATTTTTCTTTTATCAGGGAGCAGCAGAAACACTCTATGTTCAGTAGCAAGTGTCCCTGTTAGAGTGAGGTGAAGTGGTCGCCTCATGCGCACGCCCGCCGCCAAAGTTAAATTGTCTTGAACTTTTTGTAGGCTGCACGATGCGCTGCACAAATCATTGGAAGAGAGACTGATCCTCGCTGTTTGTGAGTTTCCAGAATCTATTACTGTTTAATAAATAGGACATCAACAGGAGGGAATTTGCTGCATCCCCGCAAAAACAAGAGGAAGGCCTATCAGGCAAAGTTATCTAGCCTATAATTTTAGCGCTTGTCTCCCTGTCTGATCACCGGAGCAAAGAGCAACCCCGCGGGGCCAAGCGACTATGTTGTGATTTTAAGAACGTTCCTAAGACCGACATCTTCCCCAATACTGATCAGCATGCAGTGTGTAGCTACCCACTTTGCTAAGGCATTTAATTGTTCGCTTGTCTTGCTTTTGTTTATCTAGCTGCATCCAGCGTAGTCTCCCAAAGCCTCCCTCCGCTGCTTGTTTGGATGGCAGATTTCCCACCCCTCCTGTGACTCCTCCCCTTCTGTGTATGTGTATTCAGAGGCACTGTGCAACGAACTTTTAAAATAATAATAAAAATTGCGTTAACGTGCGATAAAATAATGTGTTAATGCAATAATAACGCAATAATAACGCGATAATAACCCAATAATAATGCGTTAACGTGGCCAGCCCTAAACATAATGGAAGAAGAATTTCTTGGAGTTGACAGCAAGGACGCCCACAAATAACACCTTGAGTAAATAACTGCAAATTCAAGAATTCCAGTCTCTCACTTGTTATGGCACTCAGTAGTGTCTATATTGCATTGTGTTTGTGTTATTATCTGAGGACAATGCAAAATGTATAAACTTAGTCTTATTAGATTGTTTTTTAGTGAGTGAATATGTGATGCACATTCAAAGCCTTTTCGTAGCTTTTGGCCGGAGAACTTGGACTCATGATTGGTTTGCTTTTGTGTTTATATCATATCAGGAAATGAGTACTGTAAGCAGTTTACAGGACACACATTTAATATGTACACACTATCATGAACACATTACAATCTCCTTGAATCACAGTGTGGAACTGTACTGGTTGTTTATTTTCTACCTCAAATCAAGGAAAGCAACAAAAACTTTATACGTACTTTAAGGATGGCTTTAAGCAAATACACTGAGATTGAGCATTTTGTTCATGCATGGAAGAGCAAAATAAAGGCATGAAAAAAAAGAGGAGGGGTCAGAGCAAGAGAGAGGGGCAGAATGAGAGAGAAAGTGGTGCAATGACAGAAAAGGGTGGAAAGCGAAGCAATCTGCAAGAGAGCGAGAGAAATGTGGGAGCGGGATTAACACAATTTCGACTGAAGATATGTAAGTCTGGTGGAGGAAAGTGAAAAGGGAAGAGAAAAAGAGGGAGATTCATTAATGCAGTGGATGGATATGGACCATTAGGTGATTGCTGCAATGTTTCCCAATAAGACTCTCAGGGTCGGCTAATTCACCTGCAATCCTTTACCCTACAGTACACAGGCACAAAGGCCGCATAGCAATCAGCATGCAACATGCAGAAACACATGCGTGCACACACAGATTACATAGTGGGGGCACATTGTCTTTCCAAATCTTCCACACAAGCGCACTCTCACGCTGTCTCAAGGTCATTAACAGTTTTTGTTTCCTTCCTTCCTGCTGTGCTATTGGTGTTTCTTCCACGCATTGTGATAATTAACAATTAACCTTTAATCGACAATACTTGTCAGAGCTCACACTTAACGTGTCCATTAGTTTCATGTCAGCGCACAGCTGATATTAGCAGTCTGCACATACTTAATATCTCACATAATCCAAAGTACACAAAGTCTGACCTTCTAGCTATTGAACAGATGATTAACCTTTATGCTCATTTAGCCTCTGGTTCGCTTCATTACTTGATGAAATTTTAATTACAAAGCTGAAATCATGTTCAGAGAGCCCTCCCTTGAAATCCATATCGAAGCTCTCCCTTGAAGACTATCAGCTAATGTGCAAATTGAATCCAGCCACACGTTTTGTCTGAGTTTGCAACTAGGGACAAAAAAAAAAACTTAACTGGAGCTAAAAAGGAGTTCAGGAATTTGTCAGTTCAAACTTTTGTCTGAAAAATCTCCTGGCACCCAAAAACATGTCAAGAAAACCTTTTGGTCGTCAGCATATGTCACTTTTTAGAATTCCCAAAGCCAATAGTTGTGCATTATGACTGATCAGTCGCATCAGGAGTCCATTTTAAATGGTTCTTCAAACTTTGTCGCTGCTTCAAGATTCAGAGCTTGACAAGGAATTCTCCAAAGCAGATGTTGTTTTCAATACTTAATGGAAAGACTGAACACATATCTCCCAGAGAAGAACACACAAAACCCCAAAGCTATAGACTTGCCCCTAAACAACAGTCAGAACCACAACTGCACACAGCTAAATAAAGCTCTGCATCGCTTCAAAGCACACAACATATAAGTCAGTGCAACTGCATTCATGTTTGTATTAATTAAAGTAAAAATACAAACATGCACCCACTCACACTGTAAATGCATTCACACAGGGGCACACTGCTGATCACGGGGGAGTTAACAAGTTTAGTGGTTTGCTCTACTTTTACATTTTGGCTTGTCTCTCATCAGCAGAGAACAGAGCGTGCAGAGAAGACAAGGCTGGCAGCTGAGTCTCTATTGTTCACCTGCGGATTTGGGAACAAAAACAAGGTGTTGTGTCGTGTCATCCCAGGCCGCTTCCTGTAAAAGGATAACCTGCTTTCAAACTGCAATCTGTATCACACACAGAAACCCGATTCCCAGCGTATTCTCCCTAAGACTACAGGATGGATTGGGGCTACAAGGAAACACAGAGAGGGCCTTAAGCCGGATTGGTTTCAGCTTTACCTCAACATATTTTTAGAGGGGGAAAAGTGGGGCAACACTTTCTCTGGGTATCTCTTGCCATCCATGAATAATGTCATACAGACATGTAGAGGGAATGAGGGAAATTAGGAAACTGAGATTCCAGCCACGAGATTTTTATTTTATTTTGAAATCATCCTATTGCTGCTCTTCATCAGAATAAAAAACAAAAAGCATAACAAGAAGTGCTAATTCATTTCTGTAACTTCTCCCCGCACAGAAGTAATGCTGTGCAATATTGATTTGCTGAGGTCATGGACTTATACACTGTTGGTCCAGACAAAATCAATTATTTAAAGGCTACTTTGAACCAGAAAATGTACCCTGATCCTGGTCAGCCATCAGTAGTTCCATACCCCATACTGTGTGATAGTTTGCATTATAATCTTGCTAAAAGGGACACAATTGTGTTTCAGAAAACACTGCCACAAAAATTATAAATATCTGAATTCTGATGGTTCACTACAGGGGAACAACAGTATAGTGAATTGATAAGATGTGATGTAGGTTGTCAACCTCATCAAGAAGTGATACTAGGGGAGTGACAGCAGCAGAAAGGGACGTAGAATATGAGAGAAATGAACAAACATCTACATCAGGGGTCGGCAACCTATGATAGGCGGGCTGTCGTGGACACACAAAGACATCAGTGGAATGTGAGAAAGCAAATACTATATACTACAATATTGACATCCAGTATGTTATTAATTTGTTAAATATGACATTAGTGTGGTACAGTAGTTAATAAACCAACAGAATTCAGCTGTCAAATAATTTTGTATCCATCAGGAGTGACACTGTACTCTGAAAATTGTCCCTTTTAGCAAGATTATAATAAACAGTTTCACACAGCGGAGTAAATCAAGAGGGCAGTGTCAAAACATGCTAAGCAAAAGTAGCACTTTTGAAACATTGTGTGCCTACAGAAATATCCGAGGTCCTATAAAATGTCATAGTGTATTGCAAAGCGCTGGAAATCATTCACACATGCAGACTACATAAAGGAGGTTTTCCTCAACAAAGGTTTTGTTTGATGGCCTGCTAAATAAGGAGATTACTGAAATGGCGGGAAATGTACACATCCAGCAACGACTGTTGCACTGACAAATGCACCGGTGTTCAGTGCAGCTGTGGATGAAAGTGTGGACATTACTCACATCCCACATCTCGCTATCAGCTGGCGACAGGCCAGAGGGGGTGTAGCTGTAGGTGTGTAGCTTAAAGTATCAACATGCGGTCCAGAAATAGCACAAGCGAGCAGCGAAAGGCAGGGACAGGGATCTTACTAATTCTTAGCCTGGTTTACATTTTACTTTTTAGTAGCCTATATAACAAACTGAGAGAGGGGCACCTATGCAAACATTAGGCCAACAACTCTTTTATACAACAAGGTCAAACTTCAAATAATAGTTTAATATCATCATAATGTGCGTTAACAAACACCTCTAGCACACAGCTCACCCCCATCTTATGGAAAATGTTGCCGACCCCTGATCTAGATGCTAAATGCAAGATTCAAGTTGCAAATTTAACTATGAGCAATACTGAAAGCTTGGAAACATCTGCAGATAGTTGGTTGTGAAGAGAAGAACAGTAAAAAGGAAGAGAAGAAGGACACAAAGAAATACAGAATAGCAGAGATTTAGCACCTCAGGTTGAACAAGGAGACGGGATCACTTCTAACTGGCAGCCACTGGAACTGCCAATTAGAGGAAATGAAAACAATGAACGCCAATGACAGACGGCTCATGTACTCACCAGCAGTTAATTGAAAGAATTTCCTTCTTCAGTTATTATCAAAAACTCAAGCAGAAGACGGTCTCTGTCTCAGCTCACATACTTTCCAAAGCCAAGAATATGAGTGAGGAATATGAATCACAAGTGATTCAGTATTCAGTTATTCACAAAGGACTGATTAAGATGGGCTGCATCTAAAGTGGATGCCACCAGCTGTCAACTTGATTCTCTACTTACCTTTCCTTTCTCTTTGGCTTTTGACTTTATTATTTCTGCACATACGGTAGAATCGTTGCTTCTTCCATTCCTGTTTTCTTTGGTTTTGCAGTGTCTTTCTTTGCTGTAACTGTGAAGTGAAGTTGTATCCCAACAGCCTTGCTTTTAGAAGGACCACAACAGCCATTTTCAAGTTTAGTCAGAGGGGCTCATTGACAACACACTCTCTAGTGATGGCTCAAATAAGCCTATCAAACCACTCCTGCCTACATTATTCACTGGCATCTTCTCCCTTGTTTTTTCTGGTGGTATCAGAGTCACCTGTTCCTTTTATACATGACAACTCCCTTTCCTCCCATCAACCTGCCTGCTGAATTTGACAAGCTCTTTAAAGGCCTCTGTGAATTGTCTTTTGATCATTAGCACCCCATTTGTCAAAAAGAAAATGCATATTCCAAAAAAGGAACTTGGGGAAAAGTTGTATCCCATGCAGCCTCTTCTCTGTGGAGCAAGCTTTCTGCTCTTGTTGGGGAACCAGTTTCATCAAGAGTTTACATGAAGAGGTGTGAGACATATAGTCTTAGAAAGTTTGTTACAGTAATCTTGGCTTTGGAGAGTGCATGTAGACAGTATCTGTTTGTATATTAGGTATAGCCATATAAGTATAAAGAAGGGTGATACCGTCCTAATTATGTATATTACATTTATAACTAGAATAAAACATAATCAACTACAACAGAATAGAATACAGCCTAAGCTCTGCTCCCTCCAGTGAATTCTGTGTCCATACCTTCACACATTTGAGAGCTCCTCCAGCACCTGCTGTCTGCTCTTACAAACTGCTGTAAAGCAACGTTTTGGGAAGGGGACTGTCGACTAGGCAGGAATAAAATAATGAACGTGACATTAATCAGCACGACAAACTGCGCATCTTAGCTTAGTAAAGTTAACTTAATTGATAGCGACATGCAATCCGACATAAACAGACACTTTTTTACTGACAAAAGCTTCATACTGTGCACTGTGTGAAAAAAGTTAATGTTTTGGAAATGTTAAACTTTTGATAATTAAATATTAAAGGCATCTATTGTAGATAATCTCACGCTGAGCTGTTGTTGTGCTGTGGACTGACAGACTGAAACTATCCAGAGCTGCCATTAACACTGTTTTTGTCACACTTTGAGAAATTCAGAGTCTGAATTAGTTGATTCCAAATGAGAACTGTGGTGTCCAAACAATAATGCTGCGATGATGTGTTGAGAGGAAACCCGCTTGACACTGTTCTTGATTATAAAAGTTTATTAAATCAAAGAGTTCAGCATCAATTACAAGCTCGGCAGAAGCTTGGAGAGTGACCCAGCCCGATGGCCACTCTGTCTCTCTGTACATCAAACAAAGCTTATATAGGATATGTTTAGGTATCTGTTAGGTACCATAGAGGGGGCAAAATAAAAGGTCAAACCCATAGAAGGGTACAGTACTATTCTGAAGTAACAAAACAAGGGGTTAGAGGTCAAATTCTATAGAAGGGTTCAGTCCCTACATAAGCACCAATCACTGCTCTCCCCATAGAAGGTCACTGACCCTCTGTCCTGCTGCTACAGTGCTATTTTGAACTGTTATGAGTCAAATACATAAGTATTGGATACTACAGAACACACTGTCATGTGCTCGCTCTATCATGGTCAGTGTCCTTAAGCCTTTTTAATAGCAGACATTTTGCCTCATCACAGTCGGAAAAGCACAGGTGTTACTAATACCATAGTGGCTCATTTATATTCCAGTAAGTCATGACAGTGTGACAGCGAGCCAGCATGCACATAACCAGGACATTGAAACCAAAGCAGCTAAATGCAGCCATCATTAATTTCATTATTTGTACCTGTGCTAATCCTGCTATTATTTGTCAAGATGTCTTCTGTAAGGAATGCACAGCTGGTAGTGCGCTGAGACCCCAGGTGAGCACCCACGGCCAGATCAATCCAACGTAAGGATGATAGGACGATCTGAAAATACAGATGATCGCCCCAGCCTAACCTCTATCTCTTGTCTCTTATTTTCTCTGAAGCACTTGTGATAAAGATATACTGTATGCAGAATGTATAGTCGGTTCATGAGTAAACTTGCCAACACGGGTTTATTACAGAGAACCATTACAAAGACAGTCAAGATGTCATTTCATATACACATCCTCAGGCTAATTTGCGTGTAACTGAACCTGTCTAGCATAGAGGTGTAATCATCACTGGATTTGCTACTCGCGGACACATTTCATTTTCATAAAAATGAAAAACATTGTGTACAGCCAGGGATTTAGTCACTCTTGTTTGGGGCATTATATGCAAGTGACAATGAGTGAACACCTGCAAGCACATTTAGCACACCAAAGGTTCAGCCTCATTTCAACATCAGAACATCATCTGCATACCAAACAACTATCATATGTAAAAGTGATTAAAAATCCTAGCGCCAGCAGTACCATAAACTTTTTTTTGTGTTTTTTCGGTGTACCCTCTCTTTTGCAATTTTGAAAATATGGAAAACATAACTCCAGGTGCCAATTTTCTTTCAGTGACTCATGTCAAACTCAACCAATTCTACTATAAGTTTGTGGATACTTTATTCACTATATTGCACTCATCAACATGCTGATGTTATGGCAACTGGCCTCTGAGCACAGTGACTAAGAGCAATGTTTTAATAATTCAGAGTGTTTTTCATTCACAGTCTGCAGTAAGTGTTGTGGTGCATCAACCACAACCTCTAAGCCACCGAGGTGTGATGAGCATTGCCTCTGGCAAATGGTTTGTTATGAAAATAAAGGGTGCGAGGAAAAACATCTTATTTATGTATTTTTATATATTAGATATTTTGCCACAACTTTCCGACTCACACATACAGAGAAATAAGCAAATCAGACTAAAATGGTTGTGCCCACAATGGAGGTGGGCTTTGTGGTTACTATTTCTTTTTACTAGACACAACACAACAAAGGTCCATTGAATATTTTCCAGGGATATTTCAGCAACCAGCCAATACAAAATGCCCATCAAATTTCATTACAGCCCGTGTTCTGTGTTTACAAGTAGCCTGATTGGTTCATACTGGCAGCAGGGCTCTAAACATCATGAGCAGGAATGTCAATGACCTGCCTGCAGCTAATGGTGCATGGTGTAATGAAACTGGGAAGATACTGACTGATTCCCTGCACACCTCCCACTGCTCTAATTTCAGACACACCGATTTCTGTTAGTCTCCCTTCATTACTCCATGGCCCTGACTGGGCATCATGAATGAGCCTATTACAAAGAGGTGAGGGACATATAGACTTACAGAAAAGCAGGTGAAGTAGGTGTAAGTGCATGTACAGTATGTTTGTTTGTGTATCTGGTATAACCATATAATGATAAATGTTGGTGTTACTGAAACTGGCCTTAAATTAAATATTAGTATAAAGGAGGCAGGTGACTGATAACATAAGGATCACATTACTCTCAAGAAAATGAGAAACAAGTAGCATGGGGGCATACATTTGAAAGAAGAATCTAACAAATCTAAAAAGTTAAAGGAGTGTGAGTGTCACTAAGGCTGGCTCTTACTGAAGTACATAAAAGTGATGTAAGAAAGAATACTTGATATATTAGGTTACGCTCTCTATTTCTTTTTTTTTAAAGCCGACAGAAGAAAATGCTGATAGTGCACAGAATATTCCCTAAAGCGTCCAAAATTAAAACCCTAGGTCGATGCCCTGCCAAGAGAACATCCAGTGCAGTTAGCTACTTAAAAGTAATTGTCAAAGAGAGAGCTAATATGGTGCTAATGCTAACACACCATGTTCACTCAGCATATTCCAGAGATCAGAAGTGCATGGAGGACAATAAACTTCAGCAGGCAAGTACTGCAAGGGAACTGTTAAAGCTAGGAGGTTCATTAGGATACAAGTTTAACTCGGGTTTGTGTGAGCTGGAACGTTTACAGAGCGAAGAACTGTGTAAGCATAACAGAGATTCAACTGCTGACATAATAACAATAATGAAAACAAAAACTGGCTATTCTCCTGATCTGTTTCAGCTCTCCCCTCCAGGTTGCTTGCTTTGTACTCATCCCTTTCCTCTTTTTTCCTGACTCCATCTCTCTGGGTCCCAGTCTGTATTCCTCACAGGTCCTGCAATGTCCTGCCTCCCCGCTCCTCAACATCTGTTCCCTGTCCCTGCCTTGTGCCAGGGGCAGCTACCCGCCAAGACACCCATACCCCCAGCTCTGTAGCTGCCAAGCATCTGATCAAAGGGGACAGCTGTCGAACGGATCTGCATGCCAGCCAGCGTTGCTGCATGAATGAGAAATGGGGAGAGGAAGGGAAAAAATAAACACCATCAGCAGCAGAAAAATGGGTTGGTTGGTGGACAGCTGAGGCCATGGAGGAACCGCCATAGTCTGTTTTTACCCACAGCAAAGAGAATTATCAGATCACAGATGGTGATGCTCAGACGAGGACAAGGAAAGTAAATATTTTGGAAATTGTCTGTTCTGTGAGAGGCTCATATAAACCGGACAAGAATGAACCTGTAGAGCAGAGCACTGACTAAGCCAGGGCAAAGGTTTACTTGCCAGTGAGGTCACCTATGCTTAAGAGGAGGCATCAGGGGCAACTGCGGAACAGGGGAAACCCTGGATGAGTCAGGTTGTTAAAAGACTAAAAGATTATTTTTTCAACCTGGACTCTATTTTCCCCCGTTTTTGTGTCTATGTGACTAATGGGGAGAATATTTTTAAAAAATTGGTCCAGTACTGAGCGAGCACGCTGCAGACTGCAGCAGCGAAAAGAGCTGCAACATAATCCTTGTGGGCAATTGTGCCCCGTCAAAGTACGTCCACTGAAGTGCTTGTTTTTGTCGCTGACAGGATCAGATTGTTATTGTGTCTGACAAAACTCCCTACAGAGACAGACCTATTTTTTTTATTTTTTTAAAAGAGTAGGTTTTTGAGCCTAACTGGATGACAAGATGTCCTCAGTTGAATTGGCAAATCCTCACAATATGACAGCTCCACCACCTGAGGGTCGTGTGATACAATTAAAGCTCCAGTTATTAAATGGGCTAAAAGATTATTTTGTAAACTTTTTGATTTAGATTACAGCGTACTGCACCCTCAAGCCATACGGCACATTTTTCGGCCCAGTAAAGTGATCTCATTACTCTTCATCCATCCAACAATCTTGTTTGTTGGTGTGTAATGAGCGTTACAGCCACAGGAGGCTGCCATAGCAGTAGGCATTTTAGTCTTGCTGTCTGATTAAGATTGAGGACATGGCTTGCAGGATGCTGTTGATTAGAGTTCCCCAAGGTGGAATTTTCCATGTCAGCAAGCATCTATCAGTTCCTACCAGCTCCGGGGCTGCACTGTTTCTGTAGCTGAGCCTGACCTCTGGCCTTTTAGAGGGCCAGAGAATTTCATTACATTGTGTTTGTTAAAACATCCACTAAGTCGAGTTTTTGTTTGAACTGCAGAAAATTTGCTCAGTCTAGCAAGCAGACTGCACCTCGCTGGTGCTTGACAATCTAATGTAAAGTCACAGAGAGCTGCGTCTGAGCAGGATAAAAATACTCAGGAAAGATTGCTGATAGATCATGCAGTATTGTTTTGACTACATTTTATGAGCACATTAGATTGTTGCAGTAATTAAACCAAATCCGCCCTCATATACAGCCTAATCGTCACATTAAAAAGAATAACAAGACCAGTACACTTCTTTTTGTAATCGGATCCAGTAAGGAATAACTACCACCTCTCCCTTGTGTATGCTAGTTTGTTACTTACAAACTGCTTTGCCTTTACAAACAAGCTAATTCCTGCAGTGCATTATAGAAATGGGAGTGACTAATTAAAGGACCTCGGGGAGCCCAGAGGATGTGAGCACACAGTCTATAAGGAGTCAGAATATGTACAGCAGCCCCAGATCCAATTAGGGTGCACTACCACTTGACTACAGTTGCATTATTGAAGCGTATTGTGGATGGTAGATAGGGAGTGCTATTAAGACAAAACTTGTCCTGATGGAAAAGTTAATTCTTTTTTGTTTAAAACACAGGTGGCACAACAAAAAACAACAGGAATAATCCATTAATAGATATGTTAGTTATCACTCTTGTCTCCTGAGCTGTAGTGGAGAGGACACAGTTATACAACTATGACTTGCCTGCTAACATTTTGTGATATAGAAAGTAAGAAAGAAGAGAGTTTGGAGGGAGCAATTAAAGGAAGGAAACAACCCAATTGAATTTGGTGTGGTCTAATAACTGCAGCAGTAAGAGTACAGAAAATATCCTGTTGGGACAATGTAGTCTTTAAGCGAACATCACACAATCTTTAAGAACAATCACTGCATGTGGCCACAAGCGAGTTATGCTGCTTAAAAGAAAAAACTGGGTTTGAAGGGCTGGAGTAAAAGACGAAGGGGCTAATTACCTTTCATCATTCATTTGGAATTCTCAGTTACAGCTCAAACATGTAATAATGATACAACCTCTCACTGCGTGATCAATTGGATGAATAATAATGCTAGGGTTCTGGCTGGATGGCAATGATGACTTGGCAGTAATGAGGCCTATATTCCCCAAACCAGGTGTGGGTCTATATAAGATTCTTTTAAATGCAGGGCTAGTGCTGCATATGAAAACATTTTAAGCAGTAGGATGAATTTCTGCTGAATGTTTATGAAATTATGTGAGGTTCATCTATATTACCTTTAAATATTTACAGCCTCTACCATTACAGTCCTAGCAATTAAATGAACAGAGCAGACACTAAGTTAAAAAACATAACAAACAGAGCAGATGCGTAGTTGTTATAAAAATTTTATTTAGAATAAAACAACGTAGCCATATTACACGTAGTGTGGTCAATCTATTTTACATACCTCAGGAGAAGCGACACAGTTCTGCCATGGTACGGTTCATCATAATTGGAGTCATTAAAATCATCACCAATATCATCATTAGTCTACAGTCAGAGGAGGTTATAGTAGTGTTGTTCAGTCTCACAAGTTTTACAGGATAGCATATAGCACAACAACACAACGCAGTGAAGGACCAGTGCTGAAAGGCCAGTGGAAAAACCAACAACAGATAAAATAATACTCATCATAACAGGCGGCTAGCTTCAGCAGGCCACAGACCCATTGTGGTACAGTAATATGAAGGTTTTACTATTTTACTTGGTATCTCCTTGTTGCAGTGTACACCAATACAGTAAGCTAAAGCTTAGAATGCTAAACCAGGTTGTTCTTATTCTGTAAATGATCACAACTGTTTTAAACAAGTTTACAAACCACAAAAACAAAACTGTGTCTATGAGTCTGAGGTAGCAAGGCAATCATGGCTTTCCTCTGATTTCAGAACATATATCTTTTAAAAAAGCTATTCTACATAATGACGACGGGCCTCTTACAAACCCAAATTCCAAACAATGTTAGATTTAAATCTTTATTTTTCAAAACCTCTATCTTTATACACAATCCCACTGAATTCATGAACTCTTATCTTAGTCTTCCACACGTGGAATGACAAACTGTATAGGCACAGAAGGGGTAAAGTTTATATTAACAAACCGCAGCCGACACAAAGTCCGCCGGCACATCAATGCTTTAAAGGGGAGCTTGACATCGAGCATGCTACGAGATAGATCTTCGAAACAAAACAGGCGCTTCGAGAAGTGACAGTCTATATCTTTAAAATGATCCTTTCTGCCACTAGATGTTATTACTCAGGAACTGTGCGTGCTCCCAAACATGGACCAAAATCCTGTGGCTCCTTCCATTGACAAATAATTGCAAATGGGGGGCTGGAGGGTACAAAGCAGTGGAATGACAAAACAATGTAACAGTTTGATTCCCAGTGAAAGCAGAAGTTAACAAGGACCCTCTCTCAAAAACAAAAAAAAGCAAATTTTACTATACAACGCCATGTGTCCATATACTCATCTGCATATCTAAACAAATCACTGACAAATGTTGAACCAAGTTCAGATACAATCTACAGTTCAAAAAATTTACAGTTTGCATAGTACAAGACAAGGTGGTAAAAGTAGTTAAGTTGTCTGGTCCTGTGCGTCTTTGGGATTTAGGGTCAGGGGGATTGTTTGTTTGGGAATGGTCCTGTCTCTTCCAACGCTTCCCACACACTCACATGTGTGCACACACAGACACACACCATCCTCTGTGGTGACTGTCCTCACATCACCTGCAAAAAAAAAAAAAAAAAAAAAAAGAGAGAACACAAACATGTTATCATCATGTTGGATCAGACAAGAAAAACTTCACGTTTTAAAAACACAATGATGCGTGACTGGTTTCAAGCAGGCCAACTGAAAGTTAGGACTTCTGTCTTTTTTGTTAGCCTGTGCAGCAGGTAAACCCGCCTCATTTCTCTTCATCAAGACATCACTGTGTGGAAATATCAGAGCTTAGAACAAAGTAATCAGGTTTGAAAGGTAAATGGACTGCAGTCCCTCAAGCCAGTTACAGTCCATTAGGAGCTCGGTGTGGAGGAAAGGGAGGAGGTGGGTGTGGATGACGCAGGAGAGATTTCACCAAACATAGCTATCCTCTCAGAAATGGAATTAGGCACTTAAAACCTATTCAGCCATGCCTTTGCATTAACACCAATAGGAAGCACATGGAACGGTGTTTGCCAAGGACAATGGGAAAAAAAAAAGAGTGAAAGGATGACTCAGTAAAAGTAGGCTGAAGAAATGTAAGTGTGGTTCACTTCATTTCCTGAAGTGTACCAAATACAAAGCCATTCTAGAGAGTCATGATAAACTTGATCCGGCTTTAATTAAATTTACAGGTGTCAAATACTGAAAGTGATACATTGAAATACAGTGGTCATCAAAGAAGGTAGAAATCAAAGGGAATGTATGTGTCTGTTTTGCAACAGACACCAGAAAATGGATTCATAGCAAATGCCGGCGTGTAAAGGTGTGGGTGAAGAGACAAGCCAAGCTGTTTGAAAAGACAGTGAGAGAAAGAGGAGAATGGAGTGAATGGCGGGGCACCGGAGCTGGATAAGAAATTAGAGCGGGAAGAGGTCAGTGGCACCAGCTTTCACAACACCTCTGTCCCAAAATGCACCTCGGCGTCAGACCTGGGGGGAATGAGATCAGCAGCTAATGGCACTCCTCAGAGATCCATTAGCCGTCGCCTTCTCACAGGCCACCAAATGTTAAGGGCTGAGGCGGGTGAAGGCTACACGGAGGGGACTACTTTTGTGGCAGCAGCTGTAATTACCTCTAAAATATTGCTCTGCTCAGTCTGTCACCTTTGCCAATTACTAAAACAGTGACCCACAAACACACACAATGGAGCAGAAAGGAATAAAAAAAAAAAAAAAAAGATTTACAGGACTGCTGTGTATCTGGAAGTGTGGAAGAACCTTGCCTTACCTGTGGTCTTGAAGAGAGGCTCAAGGCTGCTGGAGACAAAGCAAAGAGACAAAAGAGTAGTTTAACACTTGGACTCCCCAGTTCATGTGTGTTTTAATAAGTCTACACCAAATTATCAGCCTCTGGGTCCCTCCCACATACTCACGCATACACCCAGCTCTGTGCTGCTCAGTGCCTCGGAGCTGTGCAGAAAGCAAATGCTAATATCGCTGGAGCGTCTGCCAGATTAGAATGGATTTTTAACTAAAGCCCTCATAGGAGTTTTGACTCTAAAAATGCAATTTAGAGTCATTGAGCTCTAAATCACTATTCGAACATTTTTATTTATTTTTCTATTTTCTTAATATCCCCAGAGGTGGATATCCTTCCAATTTCTGCTATAAAGAGTAATGAGGGTCTAAGGCTTTTCCTGATCATATCAAATACCAAATTTAAATGATAATCAAAAAATCCTCTAGGCTGTATTTAAAATCTGTGAGAGAAATTATTTCGTCAGAATCAAAACCATAAAGTCAAAATGCAGAGGAACCTGCATGCTCTACACAAATCACTCTCTGAAAAAGCAAACTCTATATACCACTCCTCATTGAAATACAGTACAAGGCCTTCTGAATTCATGACTACAGACAAGTGCACAGCTGCCCGAGCTGTTATCATTTATACATGACACCCCACAGAGAGCGTGTGCGCACACACACACACACACACACACACTGTACACCACGCCCAAACAAAGCCGAATGACAGATGAGGTAAAAAAAGAAAGAGAAAAGACCAGTGCAGAACAGGAGTATATGAGGTGGTGAAAGAGAAAGATCAGATCAACAAAAGCAACTACAGGAAGTAAAGGAGACAATTAGAAGGTGGACGGTAAGCTAAAATTATAGATGTTGATTGCATCAGGAAATCATCACAATTAATTTAATTAATTGTTGCTACTTCATACAGGGTCAACTTCGTAGAAGATGTCATAGATGCAAAAACAGCATGGATAAACAAAAATCCAAAACAAAAATAGTAATAGGTGCATGCCCTGTAAAATGATCAGAGGAACATGGATCTTGAAGGAAATGTGTTTTTTTTCTTTTAACGTGAAAAGTACTTTTGAACAGATTTGTGATATGTGTTGGGCATTTGCCGTGTTGCATCCCATATCATGTGCAACAAAGTCTATTGAATTACATTCTGGTGAAACTAAACTATTCTCCATATTGCTGTAAAAGATAGGCCCAAACTTGCCTAATTCACACATCTGATAGGCTTCAGTTAAACACAGTGACATGCACTATTTTTCTGCTGACCAGCGTCCTTGTGGCGAAACACAAATCTGCCTTCAGAGACTGGGGAGACACAGTGGGAGAGAGGAGGAGGAGGAGGAGAAGGAAACTTACGACTGCATGCAGGGAAGGAGTTGTTAATCTGCTCCATTACATCTGCCAGGTCAGAGCTACTGTTGTGGGAGTCCAGCAGCTCATCTGAACACACAAACACACACACACAGATTGAATTTCAATTACCATAGCCGCATTTCAATATGTTACCATACCAGCATGAGCAACAAGTTTCTATCTGCAGATAAACAGCGTGACATCCTTTTCTGTGTTGTGGACAATGATATAACTCGTGCTCCTGCTAAATGCTGCATAATGTTACTTTAAACTGTAGCTTCTGCCATAGTGATTGAATTCAGATCTCCATATACCAGCATCAATGGCAGTTTGAGTATTTTTAAGCTTGAGCGTCTCACCTGAGTTTTCAGTGAGCAGTCCTCGATCTTGCACAGTGGGAGAGGACACTCCATTTACTCTCGAGTCCACCTCGGGCTAAAGACAGAGAGAGACACACAGAGGAGTAAGCAAAAAAAGAAAACAGCATTACTATAACATAATTATTCCGCTTGGCATCCGCTTGACAACTTCAAAATTAGCCGTGCTTCACAGCGGCAGGCAGAGACAAGGGAATACCAGAGGGCGGCACAATGTGGCTGTTGCCTTGTGCTCAATTTTCTCATAAAACATTTTTCATGAAACATGTCTCGAGTTTAACATGCTACAGTATCAATCACATGCAAAGACCTCAAAGGACATATGCGTAATTAAATGTTTCTAGCTAATTCTCGTGTACAGAGCTATATTATTGAGTGCACCAGTAGAAATTCCTGGACCTCCAACATGTACGATTAAAATTTAAAATCATGACGACCACGCAGCACACATTTAAAGCAACAATGTGAAAGTTTCTTCACTGAGGCACAAGGCGTGTAGTTGTCTTGCCTTTCTATCCCCAGGTTTCTGCTCTAATACTCATTTTTACGCCCACCTCACTTGAGGCCGATGTGAAAGAACAGTCTGATGAAACAATCAATTTCTCAAACCAACAAAAAGAGAACATAATGAAAAATCCCAGTTGCTCCAAAAAAACATAACAAGACTGTATCTTAATTGATCAAATAGAGACTTGGATTGTGTAACTTAAATCCTGGACAGCTGATCAACTGGTGAAAGCATGCTCTGCTGCATAGAAGCGAACATTTGATGTCTGGAGACAATGCAGAATCCCAAATTCCCTTAAGCTTTTCAACTGCAAGAAACCAAATCAATGTTGCCTCCCTCCCCTGCCTCATCACTCCTTTTCTTCTTCTTCTCCTTCTTCTTCAACTCCTCGCGCCCCCCGGGGCCGGCACGAGCAAAGGCTAACATGTTGGATACGTCTCTGGAGCACAGGCAGTGTCTTGAGGCTCGTCCTAGAATAGCTAAGGTGAGGGCTTTGGTCAGCCTTCAGGAGTGTGAATTTAATGCGTGCCATCAAGCTGGCTGGGTTTATTATTCTGCAGCTTGGCAGTAATGCTGCGGTTGATGGAAAGACATGTTGACATATTGTCAGGACTCCTGGGGGGCTTAAATGTCAGAAAACAGAAGTTCTTATTTAGCGTGGGGGGATGTTTATGCAGGTAGTTGTGAGTGCCATCACGTTTGCATTTTTTGTCTTTCAGAATCTGCATCAGAATCACTTCTCTTTGTGAATAAAATCACAGGGGGTGATGACAATGGTGCAGTACAGACAGTACAAGACCATTTTGAAACACTTGCACGTAACTTAAATATTTCTACTTTATGTTAATTTGCACTTCTTTTTCTCTGTATTGAATGTATTTCGACAGCTACTGTATGGCTACTAGTTACTTTTAAGAATGTATAGAAAACGTGTGTTTTTATAATTTAAACTATGTAACAGAATATGAAGTAGGTCAATTTGCAATTTGTTTAACATCCACCAGTTACAACACTTCAATGCTGCTTAAATGTTGAGATATCACTAATAATAGTCCAATAATATACTATTGTATGCTAATATAACATTGACACAGGCCATTCTGCTGCCTACTTAGTACTTTTCAAGACTCAAAATTCTAAACTTTTACTTATAAAGGAGTATTTTTAAATTTGGTATTAATACTTCCACTGTCCAAAATATTAAGCTGCAAATGTGTATATTCAAATCAGTACGCTAACAATGATAAAACTGCTGTTGTAAATTGAAGGAAATCTCCAATATAGTGAAGGATGGGTACACAAAAAACTTCTTTCTGTCAAAATGTTCATCTTTATCCATTAAAAATCTGCCGAGTCACGTCAGCCGCCTTCCCCAGGCCATATTTGTTGTGAGTTATTACTGTGCTTCCAGCTCCACAGCTTCCAGAGAGCCAATACCTGCCCCCGTGTTTGCTCAGTCTGATTTGTCAGGATTGCGGTTTGTTTGGCTTGAGGGTTTGTGCATTTCTCACTTGGCACAAACAATCCAACCTCAGCGAGCAATTAGGCCAGGCATAAACAAATCTGGACGTTATTGATAGAGGGACTGGAGACGAGTGCTGGACTCCTGGATGGAATGGTAATGATGTGATTAGGATCTAATCTGACGGTTGATGAGCAGGTTTTATTATTCAAAGGCACAAGAAAGTAAGGATAAAAACGGAATGGGTTAGCATGTTTACATACAGACGGATTAAAATGTCAATATTTATATTTATGTTGGATGACTTTGAAAGAATCCTTTAATTCACTGAAAGCATTCTGTATCAGCGTTGCACTTTTTAAATGAGTTTTTATTTTATTTTATGAGTTGCACAGAAACAGCCCTGTCAGCTGGTGTGTGTGAATGAGTCTGTTAACTGTGATTACTACCCTGCTGCTCCCCAACAACAAGCCTAATGAACTAAAAGAAAAGACAACTTAGGGAAGAAATAAACTTCAATTCACAATTATGTATGTGTTGTGCCCAACAGGCACTTGTGAAGACTGTGAAAACATTGTTGGGGTTTATTTTCGGGAAAGGATTTATTTATTTCATTTATTTTTGAAGAACATCACAAAAATCCAAACTAAATCACCACTGCAGACTCTGCTACAAAGACAGGTCATATCAGTTGCCATTAAGCAGTAACAGTCAACCCACTATTTGTTGCATATATTTGCTGTATTACTAAAAAAGAAAGTTAGTTGTCTCATGTTACTTTCAAAGCTTGCATACCGGCTCTCATTTTAAAGCTGACAAATGCTTCGAACTTTATTTCTTGTAACTGTGATTAAGCTACTTCAGGTTTGAAGTTCTTTTCCATTTGGAGACAACTTGCAATATCTATGTTGTTTTCCGCCTGCTAAGCACCAAAACTACAGCCATTCTTTCTGCAAATGGCCTCTTCACAGTGGCAGTTTGAATCTATTTCTAACAGTCCACAACAACAAGGAACAACCCAGAGGAATGAATGACTTTTTGTAACATATGAGTCTAAGAATATATATCTCTGTCTCCTCTCAGCCATAACTTGTGGCTTCTTTGTATAACACAAGCCAGACGAAATTGTTGTGTTATATCACCTGGTGCAGAAGCTGTCGGAGGCGATGGAGTTGAGACTCCAGCTGTTTGTTGTGTTCCTCCAAGATGTGCATACGGGCCTCCAGCCGGCCCTTGTGTTGTCGTAGCAGCTTGGCCTCAGCTAGAAGATCGGCCTCATCAGGATGAGCAAAAGTACCCTCCGACTCCCAGGGGCTTCCGGCAGGGGCCCCTCGCTGGCCGTGCTGCTCCTTTAGCTGCTCATACTCCCTCTGATGGGTCCTGGGTAAGAAGGGTTAGAAACATGTAACTGTTACACCCAGTGATTGAAGAAGTATTCAGATCATTAATAAAAGCAGCAATACCACAATGCAAAAATACTCCATTACAAGTAAAAGTCCTGTATTTAAAATTTGTACTTAAGTAAAAAATAGGGAAGTGTTATTAGCTAAATGTAATTAAAATGTAAAAAAGTAAAAGTATTCATTTTGCAGACAAATTATAACAATGATTTACTATTTAAGAAAGTCAAGGTGAGGCTAACAAGCTAGTTGTTCTCCAGTGTCGCTTGGCTGTTTCTCCACCTTTCAAAGTCAGAGTTGAAGTCAAAACAATACCGAATAACACTGCATCATCCAGAACAGAGAAATCTTGTGACGTGGCTTGTGACAGCTACGCAGTAAGTATTAAACATACAATAAATATATACATAGCATTTATTTTATAAAAAGTAAACAAATAGAGCAGCAAAAGTACAGAATGTACAGATGGGGAGTATGGTCAGTGTGAGTAGAAAGATTTGTCTTAGTGTTCGTATTTTAATCTACAGAGCCCAAAACTTGTCATAAGGTAGTGCTCTTCCAGGTTCACATTCCTCTCTCCTGACCCCAAACCTTCCACAATGATTCGTTCCTGCTGCCTAAATTCACTTCCCACTTCTCCTCAAGTCAAGCTATCACTGCCTCAAAATATTTTTTATCTAATATAGTATTTTTTATTTAATATCTCACAATGGTTTAGCTCATGTCAGATATAAAATTTCTAAATATTCTCTCTAGATAAAGGGATTTTTTTTTTTTAAGACAGAGTAGAAATAGGAGAAGGATAAACACAGCGTCTTCCCTTGCTTCAATCAAATATTTGATGTCATCTTATCAGTGTGCAATCAAAGAAGCAAGGAACTCCTATTTTTCACACAATGATCACTTAACAGGGTCATAATCCCAGAATCCTCTTTAAAACCATGAACTCTGTGATTAGTCCCTAGCTCAGCCAGCCAGTTAAATCCACCCCCAGAGAGATGTGAAGAATTTCTTCATTACTTTTGGAACAAAATAGTGGAGATTCAGTAGCACATTAACACAGAATTCAGGGAGCTTGATGCTATCTCCTGCCCACCTTCAATATTAAGTCATCTCAGTAAAATCTCTGTCAAACCTGGAACGCACTGTTACTTCTCACAATAATCCACCGACCGCTTGGTTTTCAAAAACAATATTTCAGACAGTTAGTCCAATTATAAACATTCCACTGTTTACCCCTCTTAAAGAAGCCCTCTCTGGATCGCTCTGTTCTTTATCTCTATTTCTAAGCTGCAGCTCTAAGATTTTAGAAGAAATTGTCTCCACTCAATTAATTTCTTTTATGAACAACTGGTTTTCACTCTCTACACAGCAGATACTGCTCTGGTCGAGGTCACCAATGACTTATTGCTCCCTGCCAATCCAGGCCTGTACTCATTTTTAATTCTCCTTGACCTCACCCACACAGCGGACAATAAGAACTTAATCAACCCACTGAAAAACTACATTGGCATTACTGTTGTAGCTCCTTAGTCATTTTGTTTATTTTTTATGAACAATTGTACATGTATGTGCATATGTATATTCCTGTGTCTATATGTAGCGGCAGTTGACAAATTAAGGGAGTGCAGATGTTTCCATACAGGGCACTAGGAGTCACTGGATGGTTTGGTAAACATGAAAAATGTGAATTATATGGTATCGCCTTCACAGTCACCAACTCTCAATCTAACTGAACACCTTTGGGCTGATGTGTTGGACAGTGTGCTCCACTACCATCATCACTACCAAAACACCAAATGAAGAAGTATCTTTTGGAAGAATGGTGTTCATCCTTCCAGTAGAGTTACAGAGACTTGGGGAATCTCTGCCAAGTAGCATTGAAGTAGATTGAATCTTACTACAATAATTCCTGGTGGGTTTTCCTGTAATTTTTTAATTTTTATTTAATTTTTTAATGTCATCCATCTCAAGGTCAATGTAAAAGTTATTCTCCACATTTAAAGAACTCAGTACAAAGATTGCTTTCCTTCAGTACCAACGTTGTATCTGTATCTTTAGTATATACATGTTTTTATGTATGTATTTTTACTTGTATTTAAGGGTCAGTATGAACATGTATGTACTTTTCAAAAACAAGTTACAAAGTGCTTTAACCAGTGTAAAGACAATAATACCCAAAAAACAATAATACAAAAACAATACAAGATAAAGAAAAGAAAATACATGTTTAAGATAAATATAAAATTAGTAAAATAGAATAAAATAAAAGGGATAAAATAAAGTCAAATAAGATCGGGAAAGGCTCTCCTATAAAAGTATGTTTTAAGAAGGGACTTAAAAGAGTTCACTGACTCAGCTGACCTGACCTTCCTCGGGCAGGCTGTTCCAGAGCCTCGGGGCCCTGACAGCAAACGCTCTGTCCCCTTTCACTATGTACTGTACTGAATACAGTATTCATATGTATTTGTGAATAGTCACAGTATGCCTGTATATGATTCTTTATGATTTTTAATTATAGTATTTAAGGGTCCTCTTTTAATGTTTTTAATATTTTACATACTTTTATTTAAGTAGTATGACTTGTAGCTATGCATAGAGTGAGGGGGCTTCTCTTTCATGTGATACTTC
The DNA here is from genome assembly GCF_014851395.1 of Micropterus salmoides. Classification (NCBI taxonomy): domain Eukaryota; kingdom Metazoa; phylum Chordata; class Actinopteri; order Centrarchiformes; family Centrarchidae; genus Micropterus; species Micropterus salmoides. Next base: position 16,734,151 of record NW_024040928.1, read on the forward strand.
CTACGGTTAAATATCTATTACAAACAAACAAATATGAATATTATTATCATCAGTGAAAGACTCTCAAACAGAGCATTCAAAAGCTCCTTCCTGAACCTTCACAGTGGGACGCTACACAAAAATTCCACAGTCATGTTTACCTCTGCTTTCTGCTTTCCCAGTGAAATCCTATTTGAAGTGGATAGACAAACATAAAGGACCCCCCACCAAATCTCTCGCCTCTCTCTCTCTCTCTGAGTACAGAACCATAAGCTGCCGTGCTTTACTTAAGTTGGCATTCATGATTCTGGCAGTAAAGCGCTCTCTCTCTCTCCTCCTTGCTCTCCTGAAGCGCCTGTGTATGTGTGTAATCAGTGTTAAATAACTCGAATCGAGCTACTGGTTGCGCAAAAGCACCTCTACAACAATAGATCGTACAGTGACTCTGTGTCTAAGCCATCTCCATTTAATAATCAAACCAGGGAAGGACTTGGCATGTGAGACTGGGGGGTACGGGAAGTGTGTGTTTATGCATTGTGCACTCGAGTGTGAAAAAGAGCACATGTACTCAAATAAAACTTAGGCTACGTTCAGAGTGTAGGCCAAAGTGACCCAAATCTAATTTTTTTTACTCATATGTGACCCAGATCTGACCTATGTTTTGGGCTTTAACCAGCTTCATTCCACACTGAATTCTCTCATGTTTCTTTACGGACATCTCTAATGCCTTACCTCTGCTCCTCCTCCAGGCGAGCTATGATCCGCTCCAGCTCGCCTCGTTCCTCCCTTTCTACGGCCTGTAGGATCTGGGCAGGACTCTGGGGCTGACTGCAGGGGGAGCCCTCCCCTCCCAGTGTCTGACAGTACTGCAGGATCAGGGCATGCTCGTCGTCCCTGTGGAAGTGATTGCAAAGTCACGTGATGAGTGAGGATCCCAAACATCTTGTCCCTTTTAGTCAGTTCAGTTCACCTTAGGGAGAGAGGAGCACTTGAATGATGTGTAACTGAAAAAATGTTGTGCAGTCTAAAAGAATTATGGTAACTACTTGTTGCAAATCATAATGTTTGAAAATAACTTCCAATGGATGCTTGGAAATGACCATATAACACCGTGATGCTTTACAAAGGCATAAAGCAGTAACTATAGAAGCAGCAAAATTGAGAAGAATTGTTTAAAGTTGAATTAATTGTTTAAAGTTGAATTAATGTTTGTAATGCCTTCATTTTATACCTGTTTAGGCAGATTAAGAACCTACATAATCACAGAAACATAATAACACATCACTACAAACATCTGTTATCTATTCAAACTACTTGTTTTTTTTCCTGAAGAAAAGAAATGTATTACGGATTATTTATAGTTCATCATTACAGGGATGGAATGTCTGTGTTTTGCTAGTCTGTCTGTCTACAACTAATAACATTTAATCTTTAACTGAATACATTTAAACCTGTGATTTAAAGGTAGAGTTAGACACTGAGATGGCAGTTGCTGTTGCTCAGCTTAGCTAGTTACCTTTAGCAGGAGTTTAGCTATGTGTTAAGCTTCTGCCTTGTTTAGTTATGTAGGAAAAAAAGTAAATTACCACAATGTTGTCAACATATTTCTAGTCGTGGCAATCTTCCCTGCTAGCTTTCACTTGATATCTATCTTGATGTCTTTCCAGCTTTAGCGTTAGCGGTCTCATTGTCTTTCTGTTGTTGACAATTTCATATGTTTTCAGGAAAAGTATACATTTCTACTACATAAAAATAATTTATATGGTAAAACAAATGCCAAAAATTCAAATTCTAGTCACATTCATTTTGACTTGCTTAACCAATGTCACTTCAGTGTTACAAGAATGATTGTCAGAGGACATCAAATAGCCTAAGGTGGTAACAAATGCCTTGTGTTAAATAAAGCCAGCTTACTGTAAATACAAATAAAAACTGCAGCTTCCAAGCACCTAATCTAAACAAAGATTGTGGTAGCTGCCATGATATATAAGATCCTTCAGCTATTGTCGGTCTGCTACGCTTAAGTCCCACAATCCCTGTTGGAACACAGATGCGTCAGTCTCTACTATCTGATAACTGGGATAAGGGAGGGCTGTGAGGAGATGGAGGGAGCAGAGAAGAGAAGGAGCCTGGCAGACAGATAGGAAGATATGGAGGGAGGGAAGGAGAAATGGCTGCTGGTGTCTGCTGTTGTGTGTCTGTGTGTGTGTGTACATGTCTGTCTCTTCATGTGCTATCTCAGTGATCTGAAAGGTGGTGGCAGGTCTTTCCAAAGCCCAGCTGTCACCTTCCTTCTCAAACACAACCTGAGCCTTAAAGACTAAAACCTGACAACCACACGTGCACATAAAAAAAAATAAAGATGGCAGACTGTTCTATGAAAGTCCTTTCCATTGCTAAAGTGACTGTCCAGAAGCAGTTTGATAGCTTCAAATTGAGTTTGGCTGGGAATGTTTAGAGGCATGGTGGATCCACGTGTGGCTTTCCAACCACTACTGACATTATCTTGGCTTTTTTTAAGATGTATTCAGCCTGTCAAAATCATCAGTCATTCTGTGACGTTAATATCCTGCCGTTATATAAGAATTCCCTCTTAAATAAAAGAATATCTGGAACATAACAACAAAAATATTATAGACAAATGGTATTCCACTACTTATAATGACATATACTATAGACAGAAAGTTTAATTTTATTACAATGTGCGTCTTATTTTTGTAGCTTTGGTCATTGCTTCTATCGGTTATGACAACATTTTTCTTGCTCTGGTAATTGCTGAGATCTGGATTTAACGGGCAAAGAAACACAGGTGTGCAGGCAATTGGCCAGATTATCAAAACAACTTCAATTGAAAGTAAAAGTGAAAAGTGAGTGAACCTGAAATGTAATTTATAATCAATCCGTGCACAGGAAAACTGTGTGTGCGCACAACTATGGTAACTACGGACAAAGTCAATCTGTAAGCTATGGGGGACATTTACAACAAATAGTTTGGCTAATAATTTTTACTGTATACCTTAATTTTCTCACTGAGCACTGTGGTACAATTCCCAAAACAACAAAAACAAGATCCAAGTTGTAAGAAAATGGAAATATCCTTTAATTCATAGATACTGTATTTCAATCTTACTAAAAAGCCATTAGACAAATGAAAAGGCAGGTAATATTGTTTTGGTAGGCACAACTTCCTTTACATTCCCAATAGCAACAACCAAAAATCACAATCAATAATCAGCACTCTGTGGTGTTTTTGGAGCTGTTCCTTATTTGTGTGTTGTGAAGTCATCTGCTTCAGGGGACAGAATAATGTACGGACATCTATGAACTGAAAACTGTGCAGTACTTTAAGCCACACTCTTGGCACCTTTTAAAATAAACAGAGACTTGGTTCACACACACTCTTATCAGGGCCAGACCACGACAGAGTGCATAATCCTTGGCGATAATGAGTAAGTTAATCAAATACGTTCTAGAGAGCAAACTGGCAAACTGACACATCTCAGGTTTTACAGAAGACACTCTTGCATTTCACCACAGGAGACAATCAATGACTAATACTAGTAAAATATTCAGAGTGCCATTATTACCACAAGGATAAAAAGTAAGGTTACAAAAAGGAAGCTTTTTCTTTCTCAGGGATGACATGACTTATACTAATTCATGACCAAGTACTGGGTCGAGTAGACAGCTAATGAAAGCAACACAGAATGAGGCTTTCATCTCTTTTCATATATAAGGAGCAATCTGCCAAACTAGTAGCCTTCCATGTGTGCGGAAGAGAAAAGGGTTTTCATCATTAACCAGCCTAAGCTCCTTGTGTGATTTGAAGCACAAGTTTAGTGCTTTTGGTTTAGTTCAACCTTTTCATATATTTAGCTAAAAAGCAAGGCACCAATGATAAAAGAGGCATTAATTAAACTTGATAAACAGGGACCTTAATGTGTTTTGAACCTTTCTGCACTTTCAATTAAAGAAATGCTTTTTTTATCTCCCATCCCCAGTAGCTCTTCCTTGCCTTTTTTTCTTTTATACAGCTCCTTCCAAGTGTTCTTTATGCAGTCTTTGCTTTTTGATTTGACAGAAACTTTTCTAGTCTTTCGTCATATGCATGCACACAGATTGTGATTCATCAGTTTAAGTTTGTTATGACCTGGCTCAAAAGGCCACAACAAAAGGGAGACACACCATGGTAAAAGTTTAACCAAATATGTTTATTTAAACCAAAATTAACCAAATTAAGAAGTATTTCAAACTAACATTAAAGTATGAGGTATGTAGTCTGTGGTTTCAGTAGTGTCTGTGCAGGATGATGGTTGCATGGGTGTATGTGTGAAGGTGCTGTAGCATGCAAACAAGACAAATATCACAACGCAACAGTCCAACCAAAGAAAACCAAACTAAATGGAAAACCAGGGAGCCGGCCGCAGGGAGGTCTGACCTGGTCTTGACAGCAGCTACCTTTGCCGAATGAGAAAACAGTCCCAAATACTCTACAGGGCAATTAGCCCAGGAGAGAGAGAGAGAGAGAGAGAGAGAGAGAGAGAGAGAGAGGCCACACTCACTCATGACCCCACAGGGCGTCACACTAATAAATTACACAGAGAAAGCTGGCAGAGACGTGATGTTGAATTTCACACTGTCGTGGGTTTGTTTGGGTCAATGACAACATGGCGGAAGACAACGCTGCGGAGGTTTTTCAGTCGTATTTTAGTTTTTATGAAATCGCTGAGGGAAACTTGATTGAAGAAAATGACCTTATAGTAAACGCAGGGTGAGTTAACTTTTAGCTTTAGTTTGTCTCTCTGATTTGCTAACAGCGTGTAAACTGAAGCTCTCAGTGTTGCTGCTCTTGTAGAAACGCTACACGTTGTTCTGTTGCTGTGTGCATCGGCAGAGTCTATTCGTCCACTGCACATGATAACATGTTACGCTGTTTAGTCAACCAACCAGCATATCTAGAAACGCTACAGACTCCTCTGTATTTATGTCAGTTTTTGGGCTCATTGCAGTTACTATCATTGTCTTCTAAAGACTTATTTGTTTTCATTTAATTGTGCACAGGATCATTGCATTACCTATATAATATAAAGTATAAAATCTTGATAATGCACACTTAGATGATTTTCATATGTTTACAAAAGGTATTTGATGTTGTTTTATTTTTTATGCAAACAAAATGGCAATTGTATTTGTAGTTTTCAATATAAAACTTGTTGAAATGGTTTCAGTGTGTGTATCAGTACATTTTAATCTTTTTTTGCACATTTTTTACAATACTGTGATAATACTGATAACCGTGATAAATTTGGTCATTATAATCGTGATATAAAATGTTCATACCGTTTCATCCCTACAATATACCAACACATACACATTTCTCTTTGAAATATGGGTATGCTGTGACAAGGGAGATATGGATAATAAAGGAAGGCTTAGTTACTGTAGGCAAACTTGAAAATTGGTGGTAGTGTTGTCTGCTGGGGTTAGGAGGACAGGGGTCCAGCACAAACTGAGTGACCAATTAGCTAGGTCCCTGGCACCAGGAAGCTGCAGTGGGACATTATTTCTGGCAGGGGGAGCCTGGAGGAAAGCAGGAAGGGGATCATTACATGTGAAAATGGGGACTATAGGGGGTAGAGATGGCTCAAAAACCACCTACTCTGGAATATTGTGAGAAAGAGGAAACGCAGTGAAAGGGACTGGATGCTCAGGCAGTGTGGTGCTGCTTGAAGAGGAAGGAACACGGAGAAGAAAGAGATGATAGAGGAAGAGAGCACCAGTGTGGGAGAGGAATTAAATGGGAATAATGGCAATGAATGCCAAGGCTATTAGCTGCAATGCATTGTGAGTGGCGTGCTTGGTGAGAGAGTGGGAGAGGACATGACTGAAGGGACTTTTACAGTCTCTACCCAACAACAGTAGTCTCTGGGCCTGATGCCTAGCTAACATATCACAAAGCTATCAGCTGCCTAGAATGAAAGAAACACTGAGTGATAAAGACGGAAGGAAACAGGAGAAAGAGAAACAAGGAAATCAGGAATACGAGAGACAGAGAATAGAGACGATGAAAGAGGGACAGTGGCAACAAGTCTTTCATTCATTGTAGAACCTCACTTTCTGTGGGACTTCCAAATTTGGGAAAATAAATCTACTTGTGATTTTCCTGCCAGATATTGCGATTACGATTTGATTTGTTGTTGTTTTTTTAAGTTAAGTTACAGTTCAATATTCACTGCCAGTCTATTTTTGACAGAACCTGTGTCAGCACAGAACAGCTGAATCTGGTCAATTTTCAAAATAAAAACACCCTATGCACACTCCCGATAGTATATCAACAATAAACCATAGACTGTATCAATAAACACAGTTAAAACAGACAAAAAAACAAAACAACTGTTGAACTATGTAGCCTACTTAACCATAGTAGAAGCACAAAAACTTACAACTGAACAAATTAACAAAATCTGAACAAGTCAGCAAAATCAGGCAGTCAAAACGCTCTTATTCTGAAATGCTCCATGTGGGAAATGGGGCCTGCGGAGAGCGGCACAAAACCGGCTCACAGAGAGCTGTAGCTGAAGTGGTAGTTTAAGCACAGAGAATGACAAATTAACAGCACGTCAACAACGTAGGGCAGCTAAACGCTCCACTGGTGAAACACTTCAGGGTGAGTTGACGGCAGACAAAATAGCTACATAGCCGCCACCTGTGTCTGTTCACCTGACTCCATTATCCCACGTTTTCCTCTAGTTTTGTTTGTTGTTGGAAAATGTACACACCCTGTGCCAACTGATTGGTGAGTAGGACCGTAACAGGAGAAGCATGGCGCATGTGATTGGTTAGCAAGTCTGTCACACAAGGACGACAACGGAATAATATGGAACTGCATGACTGTTGAGATGCGCGGTATAATTAACCTACATTTTAATCGCAGTCTTCACAATTAGCTAATCGCATTCTTTCAAATCACAATTTCGATTTGAAAACTATTAATTGTTCAGCACAATTTGGGAATTGATCAAAGTAAAGTCCAGCGACTTCATTTACTGGAGGTGCATAGTTTATGGTGCAGGGCTTCAAAAAAAAGTAGTCCAATGTTTACCTCTGTGCTTAGTGTTCAATCTGAAGGTTGCATGGGCCCAAAGGTAAAAAATGATTAGACTACAACTACAAATGATGAAAGGAGGAGAAGAGAAACAGGGGAGGACGCGGCATGATGAAAGGAGATTTAAAAAGAAAAGGGCTTGAGAAATGAAAGAGAGAGGGACAGGAATAAAGGACAAAATATCAAAAGACAAGAAAAAGGGACAGCACTGGGGGAGAGACTGGAAAGCCAGAGATAACAAAACAAAAAAGCCCGGCGAAAAAAGGGAAGCGGGGAGTCTTGCTCCTCTGGGACGCACCGAGGCATCGATGACAACATAGTGCTTTGGGCTGGAGGTCGCCAAAATATGCAATTCCGACTTCCTAAGTAAGGATTCCCTTTTAGATAAAAGCAATGCAGGACAATAATTACACAAGCAGTGACGCCACATGCACGCTACAGCTCTCTCACACGTACACATACACACACTAATTATTGATATCACTGCACAGCTGGCAGCGAGTCCAAATCAGTGTTTGCAGGCTTTGAACGATCAGAAAATACAAGCCAAAAGCCAAACATGCATGTAATTGGCAAACGCAGTCATCCATGTTACACTATGCATGTTTTAATAAACTCAAACACTGGCAAGAAGGCACCTTCTACTATCGTGTCAAGCGTGGGGATAATTTCTGTGTTTGTGTGTGTGTGTCCACACAAACAACCAGATGGAGTAGTGTGATAGACAAAGAGGCTTGGGGGAAATCCATTGTTGGCGGAAAAAATAATAAATCTTACAAAAAAAGCAAGGAAAGACGATCAACCACTCCACACCAAAGGCATTTAAAAAGGAAGAGGAGGGAGAGTTAATTCGTAGCTGAGAAGTCTGACAACACAATGTACAGCTTCTTCCTTTGAGAAGAGATATGGCTGAGTGGGCTGTTTTACTTCACTGGTATCTATAAAGCACAATGCTGCTATTTTCATGCAGGGATTCAAAGTTACTTTCCGCTTTAAAAGTAGGGCTTTATGATTCTGGCCTTTTAAAACCACCCCATATTTCATTCACAACTAATGTGAATAACACTTTTTGCAGCACAGTAACATTCAAGTGAAGGTTATCACATATGACATAGTAGACTTGCAAAAATTTTTTTAAATAGAACACCTTGCATGTACATTAACATTGTATTATTGTATTCTAAATGTATTTTTAGGGTTATGGTTAGGTTGACTGTAATGAATTTTCCCAAGCACCAATTTTCATCACAGAGATCTCAACATTGTTTAGCACTTAGTCAAAATGAGCCGATATGTGGGGGAATACATTCAAATAAGGTCATTATCCTCCAGAAATAAATAATAAAAAATAATAATCTACAACAGCAGACAAATTGGACATATTTTTTCTTCCTAATTAGTGAGACTGTTCAGACTGCACTAGCTTGCATGCTTGGTTATTCATTTTATTTAGAGTAATAACCACATTTAGCTTTGCATTACAAAAATTGTACATCAGATCAAAAAATGTTGATTTTTTTCTAGAAATTTTAAGTATGCACTGCGCACACAGGTGCTATATTGTGCTCAGTACAAAGACATTCTTGTCAAAGATATACTGGATAAATGCACTACTTCTAGCATTGTTTTTGACTGGCATTTAAATTTCCTTTTTCTAGGAGGATTGTGCACTTTTTATTATTACAGTTACATACAACAGCTTTGCTGTTGTTTTTCAGCAAAGCCGAGTGCAAATCTTACAGAAATTACACTGATGTAAAAGTGAGTGAAAGCAGAAGAGCTATGATTATGCTCTAAATGTGCCCTGATGGATGTTTTTCCCCTCTGCTATTAAACCCATTAGCCTTCATCAAACCATCATCTTCCTCACATCATCAGCACTCTACACACTTCTGTGTAAGAGCGTCAGTGTTGTTTCAGAGCTAGCATAGATAATGGCTTCGTCTCTTAAATAAGCCCGAGTATAAAGCACAAAAGACTGAGGAGGAGGCATAATGTATTTGTCCCGCATCACGAAAGCTCTGAGAGGAAAATAAATCCACCTCTGTTTCCATCTTCTCCCGCTCACCAACACTTTTTGTCTTTCTATTCTTCTGGCTTTCTATTGATCAGTTGAAAAGCAGTGAGCTTTTGGGACTCTTCAATTGAACACCTTCTGTTCCTAAAACCGCTATTCTACGTGGCAAGGTCAGATGGAGGTGAAGTGTGGGAGCAGTTGTCCACACGATGCATACAGCATGCACATCAGCAGGGGATGCAACCTACAACCGAATGAAGCTTGAAGCTTCACTTTATCTTCATCTTAAGATTCTCAAAGGTTTCAACCATCATCCATGTGCCTTTTCATTGTTGTTCTATAATACTCTGTACTGTAAACTTGTTTTTCCTTTCCTGTCTGCCATGCAGGGAATCCCTTTGCTCCCCAGGTGCACACTTTTCAACATTTCTGAAAAACACACTTGTGTAAGAAAGTAGATTTTTGGCTTTGTTCTACTTGAAATTGTTATTGAGAGAAAAAAAAATCCTCTCTGTAGAGTATCTGTTACATTCTCATGCACAAATTAATTTCACACATTGCTCATTTCCAAATCTAGGATGATGATCTATGATCCATGAAAAATTTTGAGATCTACAAGTGTCTTATCAGGCGAATGGAACGAAAAGTAATTTCCCTCCAAAGACAAGAACACAGTGACAAGGCGTCCACTACGTGTGTATTCGTGCTAGTGTGTCCATGAGCTCAGAGGGCGTTTGAACCTCAAGAGCTCATTCCCCTGATTAGGATCTCAGCTGGGAAAAGGGACAAATACGTCCTTCAACTCAAATGGCCACACACACATGCCATCACACACGGAGACACACACACACACACACACTCAGAAACGTCAGCGCTGGTGCTCCTCATTAGCCCCCCCTTTTGTGATTTCTTCTTTTTCAAGTTTGCCATGTTCTCATCTCCTCTGATCAAAGATAACTGGTCGTTATCAGAGATCCTGCAACCAATCACCCTCACTTCTCATTGTTGGCAGTCTAATCTATTACATTTCTCCTGTCCTTTTCGCTTTTTTCAACCATATCCCATTCTCCCTTCCTGCTCCCCCTCACTCCACACTTCTGCACTCTTGGAACCATTCTCAATTCTCCCACACTCTCTCTTGATCTCTTCTCAAGAATGTGGAAAGCCACCTTGTTATTTCTTTGGCTAGTTTTGATACAGTGAACACAGGGAAGGCAGAAATTTGAGCTACCTGACAGGTAAACATTGCACCGAAAAATGTCGGGAAGATATCAGCTAACATGGAACAACATTTTATTTGGCTTTTGGACCAAAGTTTGTTGTTGCTGGCTGGAATGCATTAGAGATGTTTATATAAATATGTACAGTAACTTGATGTTGGAAACACGTAGTCATGCTGGAAGGAAAATGTAGAAACGTGTAAAATAAAATATTGGAAATGACTAATGGTGACTTACATGCTTCCTGTGGCTGAGCTGCTGTCTGTGGGCAGAGAGCCGTTGGAGCGCTCCATCTGGGCCAACCTGAGAAAGAAACCCTCATCAGTGACTGAAACTTATGAAGCATTTAAACACAATCATCATCTCATCAAAACGCAGAAAACTGATGTGGATCTCACAGTAGCACACCAATTAGATGTCAAAGAATGTAGTGAAGTCTCCAACCGGATTGCATGCACAGACTACAGTATGGTCTGGTGTATCTGTGCACAACCATATTTGCAGTCATATTAGCAGTCATGCTAATGAGGCTGTTTCCCCAGATCATATCCTGTATTTACTGAAGGTAAAGTGTGACAGAGAGCAGGGTGGGAAATTAACTTGTTAAAATGTGAACATCTACCAGCCACTGACAGATAAATGCTCAAATTCACCAGCACATTAAAATGTCTACCAGACACTTTCATATTTTACCATCATTGGTTGGTTGCTGGTGCTAATTTCCCACCTGACAGTGAGACAGGGGGGGTCATCCGGCAGATTATGAACATGAATGATGGAACTGAACTATGACAAAATACGCATGCAGGGAGATATTTAAAGTTATAATTCCACCGGTGAAACCTCATCATTGTGTGCATTTGTCCATGCAAATCTATAAGCTACACTATAATCTACAATGTCAGCCTCTGTATTTCATTTAAAATTGTAATTCACAAGGCTCATGCCTGTGCCACTGCTGATAAAACAATGCAGCCAGAAAGACTGAGCGAAGGTTAATGGTGTGTGACCGATGGACGGCAGAGCAGTGCTGCATCAGAAGACCCTTCATGATTTTACGCTTTGTGAGGAAAGATACACTGGAGTCTATTTTGACACACGTAACCCATGTCCACTTTAGAGAAGATAAGCTTTCCACTGATTAGAGATTTATTCAAGGGGCAAGATGGGATTTGTGCAAGTGTCGGCTCTTAATATTCAGACTCATCTTAAAATCAGACATGACAGGTTTTCAATCTCAGTGCAGCAGAACAATACTTTGGTGATGTTGTTAACGATCAACTGCAGCTCACACGCTGTGTGCATGGGTGTGTTGATGTACGCAGCAGGATCATTTGAAGTGGGTGGCTGAAAACAGCTACAGGGCTGGTCTGTACTCTGATCTCAGCAGCAGATCCATAATGTCGCCAGCCAAAGATGTGGGTGGCTGCATGCTCACTCACCGAGCACACTTTGACAGTCATTTGAGATTTAATGTATGCGAAACTCAAAGTAAAAAGCAGACAAACAATGTTCAAAAGTGTTTATGACTGTTGTTGTTTGTACCTTCACTGAAAAAAAAATAAACTTCTTATGCCACAATAGCATATTTTCACTGCACTCAAGGTTTATAAAATATCTAGAGACGTAGTGTTTTCCATTATGTATATATTATATTTAGTTCAGGCTGACATTAATGATTCAATATTTACACTGTTACACTGATTTTTTGCGGAGTATTAAGTTATACAGATTCCTGGCCATGACAGTAATCCAGGTCTTGTTGATTGTGGTTATCAGCTGCTCTGGTGCTGTCTGATGGGAAACTGGAGAATAACAGTTTTGCTTCTCTCATTTGTCTATAATTGTATTGTGAAACAACTTTCAAAATGACACTTTCAGAACATAAATGAAGGCAACATGCCATTTCCTTCTTCCTGTCTTTTTGATGTCCCAGCTCAATAGAGCACGTTCATATTCCCAAAATAAGTAACAGGAATATTTGAAAGATATTGGCAGAACGTGCTTTGTTCGACTCTGACCTAAAAATGTCAATTTGAGAATTTAATGAGAATGAATATCAAAACGCTGTTTTCCTCAAGAAACGTCTCCTCTTCCAGAAACACAGAGCAACTAATCAAAGGCAATCAATACTTTTTGGATTTATATGATTTCCCGGAAGCCTTACTGTACGGACTACGATTTTACAACAGTTCAACAATTATTTAAATACTTCCTTAAAATATTGCATTACATATGTACTATGTTTTCTGCACAACAACTGATTTCCATTTATCTCTTAAAATCATGGTATAAAGTAAGATTTTATTTGGCTGAGCATCAACATCATGTCTGAATGTATTGTATCCAACCAAAGAAAGACTGTTCTCATTTATAGCATTTGTTTCGATGTCTCACTATGGGATGTGCCTCCCCGCGTATTCCTCAGAAGCATTTATCTCATTACGCCAATCTTGATTGGCTGGTGATCGTGGTGCCTGCGTCTAGTGGACCCACCTACCCTTAAATAGCTTACGCTACAACGCAGACACCATTCAAACATCTCTTCTCGCTTCGGAGCATATCTCGATCTGTTGTACAGGCTAGCTAGCTTAACTGTCCACAGATAAGAGCTGACATCTCAGTTGCCTGACATCTCAGTCGCCGTGTCGAAGGCAGCTAGCCTTCGACCTCACCACAGACTAGAGCATTACCCGCCTAGCCGTTTCACAGTAAGGTCTTTTTCTCTAACGTGTTAGCACACCAGCTAATGCGACGTTCTTCTTAATTAGCACTCCAGCTAATGGAGATGGACTCTAATCCCCCTCACACCAGAGGAGACGGTGATCCAGGGGCTCGGCTCTGCTGCTGCAGGAATAAAATTTCGAGCAGGGACACACACCAGGCCTGCTCTTCCTGCCTTGGGCTGGAACACGCCTGCTTGGCCGTTGAAGCCCCCGGTTCATGCAGGCACTGCGCCTGCTTCACCCTGAAGAGCCTTCGACAATGGCTAGCACGCCAAGCTAGCTTGTCGGGAAAGGACCCTTACCTGTCCACCAACGACTTGCCGGCTGGCAATGAGGGGACCGACGTGGACGCTGAACAGTGTGCTAGCGCTAACTGGGGCTCACAGCTGGACCTAGCCACGGCGACCCTGCTTATGGAAGATGCGCTAGAGTTGGATTATGAGGATGATGACGAGGGCACCTCGGAGCTCCTCATATCTGAGGATGATGAGGATCAGGACGAAATGTTCATCCCTTCCGCTCAGGCTGCCAAGCCCGACGCTGTGTCTGCCTCTGCGGGCGAGGACGGGAGTATGCTGGCTTCCCCCGCTCCCAGCATGGATATGCAGGACATGTGCAAACACGCTGCAGCCAGACTGAATATTCCCTGGCCCGTGGTTGTGACGGAGACCACCAGATCCCGTTATGAGGGGAAGAAATTTCCCCAGGCCAAGAGGATGGCCTGTAGCTGTAGTTTTTCCTGAGCTGCTGATGGATGAGGTCTCGGTTTCATGGAAGGACCACCCATTCAGCAGCAAGACCCAGATACAGGGCGCTTCCTCCCTGGATTTTGAGGGCACAGAAAAGCTTGGCATGCTCCGCATGGAGCCGTTAGTCAGCCCACCTCCACCCGCGACATACCACGGTTTCCAGTCCGCTATGAGCAAGATGGCTCAACCTGACAAACCTGTCTGACAGGGAGAAGGAGGACATCTTGGACATTTGCTCGGGCTGTCTCTGGCTCCCTCAGTTTAAAATCCCTAAGCGGCCGAAGACCCAGCCCACCCCAGCTGCCTCTCCACGGCAGGAGGCGAGAGCGGGGACACTGGGACAGCCGGTCCAGACTGCCGGTCAGCAGGCCAGGAAGAAGAAGAGTGCGGTTTGACAGCCTCCCTCTCCCCACCTGTGAGAGGCTGCCGCATCCAGGCCTAAGGTCAAGGGCACAGTTAAATACAATGAACAGAAAAACAATAAGCCGAGGAGAGCTACGGCTCCCTTCAGGACGCGGGATGCTGCCGACTCCATCGGTGCACTAACACCTTGCGCATGCGCAGTGTTGACCAGGAGTCACTCTTGCTCCCCGCCGCTAGATGGCCCCATAACGCCATTATTGACGGCGCACAGTGGGGAAGACACACTGGGGGCTGCCATTCCTCTCTCGCTGATGAGGAAAAGGTGGGCGGCGCTCATGACTTCGGCCTGGGCGCTGAGAACGATATCAAGGGGTTACAGGCTTCAATTCACTGTCGCCCCCCCTCGCTTCTCGGGCATTGTATGCTCCCGGGCTCAGGGGGAGTCAGCTCGTATTCTACAGGAGGAAATTGTCTCGCTGTTAAAAAAGAGAGCGATATGTGTAGTGCCTCCCGAACAGAGTCAGAGCGGCTTTTACTCCAGGTATTTTCTGGTCCCCAAACAGGGGGAGGAGCGGTCTTCTCCCTATCCTGGATCTGCGAGCTCTGAACAAGTACCTCAGAAAATACAAATTCAGGAAGCATCCCTGCTTTGTCTGGTGTGCTAGGGCGATTGGTTCACGTCTGTCGACCCGAAGGACGCCTATTTCCACATTGCAATTTATCCTCCACACAGGAAATATCTGAGGTTCGCTTTTCGGGGTGTATGTTACGAGTACACAGTACTTCCCTTTGGTCTGTCCTTGAGCCCGAGAGTGTTCATGCGGTCTACCGAAGCGGCTGTGGCTGTCACCAGACAGCCCTTCTTGCTGGGGCGAAGCGAGAAGAGGTGCTTATTTTGAATGGTGTCTGCGTTGTAGCGTAAGCTATTTAAGGGTAGGTGGGTCCACTAGACGCAGACACCACAATCACCAGCCAATCAGGAGTGGCGTAATGAGATAAATGCTTCTGCGGAATATGCGGGGAGGCGCATCCCATTGTGAGACATCTCACTCATGCTACTCTGAGAAGCGGGGTTACGCAAGTAACCTAAAGTTTTTGCACAGTAATACATTGTAAGTGCAGACTGAAGGCAAATGCTCCTTGGAAATATTTAAAAGCGTATGTGAATTTAGAATTCTCATTCTATAATGAAGCTTTTTATATGTGCATCATTGCAACACAAATGCAGTTAAAAACTCTTTATATGTGCGCTTTGTGGCATCTGAGATGATGATTGGAGTATGCAATGCCTACCTGCTGGCATACTGCTCTATCCTGGAGTGGGTGTCATCATGAGAGAGCTGAGGTGACTGGGACAGCCTGGAAATGAATGGGGTAATGGAGATGAATGAGATTCAGCATGCTCACACAACCTCATTAACACACAGAGATTCACAGGCACATGCACCCGCTCGCACACACACAGAACCTAATGGGCCTTCACAAAATCACCTAGAAAACAAATCTGATGATCCTACAAAGAGAAAGAGGAGAGCAAAGTGATCTACAGAGCGGTTGGATGGTTTTCGACAGCCGCTGCTGGGATGAGCAACTGAATGCTACTCGGGTGCTTTAGAGAGGAGAAGAAGGTGATGGTAAAGAGACTGAGTGGGTGAGTTTTTTTGGTTGCATGTTCAGCCAATGGGTCAGGCAGGCAGGCGGACAGGCAACATGCAGTGCAGTCATGGTTTAGTTGGAGTGAGGACTTAGTGGGAGGTGAGTGAGGAGAGAGGGCAGTAAAGGAGGTGTCGTTAAAAGCCATTCCAGTCTGGAGACGAGGTGCTGTTTCTGGTGCCGTGGATACTCACTCATACTGCTCCGGACACATGCTGATGAGGGTGACGGGACTGTAAAGAGAATCGGAGGGAGGGAGGAAAGGAGGGAGGGAGAGATAAGGTACGACAAAACATTTCAGGGTCAGATACAAAATCACAGCAGGTGGAGGAAGAAGTGGAAGGAAAAATCTGTCCGGCAGCTGATTGTCTGGACTCAACAGTCACCAATACATACAACACACACACACACACACACACACACACACACACACACACACACACACACGGTTGTGATTATCCCCGTGACATTATCTAAAACATGCTTCCAAATAAACTTGTGACACAGAAAATATGTAGGCTGTCAGTCAGGTTTGAAAGAGTCAAGAACGGCAAGTGGACATCTCAGCACACTGTAATATACCTAGGTTGTGTATTTAAAAGCTCGCACAGAACAAGGCTGATTCTATCAGTTGACTTTGCCGCACATGTATTTCATTTAATTGTTTTTTACAAATCCTCCCGCGTGCAGAATGATATGGCCCAAATCCTTTCCTTTTTCTCATTTATTTCTAGCAGTATTTTCTGAAACAGCATTCTAACAAAAAAATACTGTATATAGAACCTATTTTCTAGTTAATCTGCTACTGAGTACATTGTGTTATAAAGATAAGGTTGGTGTGTAAGAACCCAGCAACTAGTGCTCATTAGAGTTTTTGGAAATAAAATGTGGCAAACCAAGATTCTAGAGGCATGTGTCTTGATTTCATAAAGTCTTTTCAAGTTTCTGGTTCCTAGTCCTCGATAACAGCAGCTATTCTAAAAGAAACGTAGCATAAATTGTTATTTGTAGACAAATGGGACACCCTCTAATCTAAAAAAAACACAAAGAGAGGTGTTGTTTTCACGGAGGAGGCTGGCTAGAAATTGGTAAGATAACAGTTGAGTTTGACATTTGTTCGCCTCGCACGTTTGTTCCCATATTAAAGAAGGGAAATTCAAAGGGAGATGTGAGGCTTAGTGGTTATATTTCTCATAGCAGGGTAGTCACTGTAGTCACACTTCTGTAGCTGCGAGACGAATTTGAAATGTAGCAGGGGATTCAGACGAAGAAGAGTCAAAAAAGAACGACAGTCAGAGAAATAGAGCTCGGGGTCGGCAGGGCAGACTGAGCTAACTATTTTGAACCGCCAGTGCGCCAGTGCGGCATTTTACTCGCCCTCAACGACATCTTTGCCAGAAGGAAATAGTCAGTGTGCTCATTTTGTTTGTCTGGATGTCAGTTTTCATCTTTGCCAAGAAACTGATAGCTTTGTAGACTGTAGACAGTTTTCCTTTCAACCATTTTTATTCTGATCCACATACAGTGACATAACTTTAACCTTCAGATGGATGCACTTGAAAAAAAGTAGTTTGTGGTGAAGGCAGAAACAAAAGTCACTGTAACAGAGGGGGAGGGAGAGAGAAGCACTTGAAAATGAAGCATGAGGAAAAAAATGGGTGAAGGAAATGTAACCAAAGGAAGGGGGGGGGGGATCACGACAGCAGAGACCATGGGAGAATTTCGGGTCTGACAAATGTGGCAACAAGTGATTGTTTGGAATGCTTGTTTTGCTTGCCGAAGTACAATAACATGGTGCTGAGCAGTGCCCTGTTCACATTTCACTTCCACTGGTATAGTGCTAGAAGTAAAAAAAACTAATCTGAGAACATGTCCAAAATACTTTGACTCTGATCTGAAAGAGAAAATTCCCCATCAGCATTAAGATGGTGACATTATAACAATGTCTTACCAGTAGGCTGAATATCAAGCCTGCGGTAAACAAATGGTAATGGCCCATGGTTAAACAATAAACACTGTCACAAGCTGTAAAGCCCATTTAGAAGGGCATGTTTTTAGACAAAGCTAGCTCAAATAAAGCTACCAAAATTAGTGGCGCCTTTAGAATCCCTGGTTGACTGTTGACTGAGGAACAACTGAAGAAACTGCCAAAAGGGCAGATGTCTTAATCATATCTTTGTAAAAATCATGCAGTATGTGTTTTCTTGGTGGAATTCCCTAAAAGGTTTCTAAAAATAAATTCTGTCATTTAATCATGCTGTGGTAGTCACTCTGTTGACTGCTTCTCCTTTTTCTCTGTCAGGGAAAAAGACCATCTGCGCATGCTGACACCTCTACCAGTCTGTCAGAAAGACAGCTAGAGAGCTGGAAAAAGAAACATGTGTGACAGTGTGAGAGTGAGTGAGTGAGCGAGCGAGCGAGCGATTGAGTGAGTGAGTGAGTGAGCGAGTGAGCGAGTGAGTGACAGCTAAGAGGAGAATTATTTATAGCAAACCAATTTTCTTGGGCTGCCTGGACCATACATCCACCTTTAGACAGTGCTCGCCACCATCATCAATGAGCAATTTGGAAACAAAAAATCATGTAACATACAATTTACTGGGCACTGAGGAGATATTTATTCACCTTAAACTAATTTACTTGGGCACAACAAAACCATTTTGTTGAGACTGGATTCTGGTGGAAAAAAAAGCCAAAATATATTTAGCCACTAATTTTCAAATCCATGTTCATGCCTATTAACCTCTCTGCAAGGCCTAATGCAGCCAAGATTAATTTACTCTTTCTGGTTATGCAAGGTAAAAAGCAAAAGCCAAGACCGATTAGAGTGGTTTATTCACATTATCACATACAGCTGTGACGAATCAAAAATCCTATGTGCCGTGAAATGAAGGAGATATAAGTGGGAGGTGAGAGTAGGTGGTGTTTTGCTCTCTTAAGGTGGAAAGAAACAGTGGGTGGAATAAAAAAAGAGAAATGATGATACAAGAAGTGGAAAGGAGAGAGACTGCGAGCGAGTACATTAGGGAGGGCAATTATACAGCAGACAATCTAATTTTCTTTTCGGCTCCTACAGTACTTTAAAAATTACAACTTTTTAGAAGTTTGCTTTGTTAAGATGACCCATAGATCCTGACAACGCATTTAAAGGTTTGGGGGGAGATTTTTTATAAAGAATGAAATCTCTTAATGTTGTTAATAATCATACACAGCACAGAAACTGGAATACTTTAAATATTTAAGCATGATATCCAGGATTAATAGTAAGTTTTTTTTTACGGATTCATCAGATTAGTATTAGACACAAATAAATGAAGGTGAAAAATTGTGAGCAATCATGATTTTATTACAACAAACACAGCAGCAAGTCTTCTGATGTTTACCTAATCTGTATAATTCCTCTTTTAAGACCTTTCTAGACCTTGTTCCAATTATAAAATCCACTTCAATTTAGGTCACAGTATTCATTTTAGTGACATGGAGATGGCAAACGCCACTGAACTGTGACAGGTCTAAAATGACTGTGGTATGCTGAGCATTTCTTAACACTGATCATATGTTTGAGCCAGATCTTCCAAATCCAGGCTTATTTCTGCATAAAGCTGTTTGTAGTGTACTTCAGCCTATGGCAACAAGTGGAGAGCCCACAGCTCACAGGAGAGACTCTATGCAGTAAAATAGAAGGAGAAATGATAACCATGAAATAGTCCTACATTCTCCATTCCCTTCTACCATAATTTGAAAAGATCTCTGTGTTTCGCCACAATTCCTCTACCTTTTAGAGGCATTTATCAGGCAGACATCTCTGCAGAAGTCATTTTTCAGAGAGCAAGGGAGGTGAGAATGGAGTGAGGCGGGAAGTGAGGAGGAGGACAGGCAAGGATGGGAAGGATGAAAGAGGGAGTGCAATCCGTCTGAGAGGTGACTGTGTGCAACTGGATGTCGGGGACAATCTGTGAACAGGTAAGTGCACGCATAAACATCTTTTAGAGTTTTTGGTGCTTACAAGATGCAAAACTACACTGCTTAAAAAGTAAGACGGCATTAGCAGAAAAAGTCAGAATAAGTGACTGAGTGATGGAATTTTCCACGAAATACAGAAATACTGACAGGCAGAGACAAATGATGAAATAGATACATAGATGGATAAAATTTAGAGAAAACGAGTTACAAAGAGTGAGTCTCGGACCGCATGGGGCAAATGGGCTAGTATTCGAATGTGCCACAATTCAGACTCAGTGTAGAGGATGAGGAGACTGCCTGGGGCGTCTGCATAATGTGGGCCTAGTTAAACGGCTCTCGAGGGGGATTTACGGCTGGCAAGAACAGGGACATAAATCAGACGTAGTCACTGGGGCAGGTGCTGCAGACAGAAGATCTACAGTGCAGCGGTGGCACCTAGTAAAGACTGGACCGACAGGTAAATAAACACATAAACTGAGTGAGAAATTAACACTCCCCACATACTGTAGCACAAGTGTGTGTGTGTGTGTGTGTGTGTGTGTGTGTGTCAGGCATGAGACATTTAACAACCTGTGACCTGTGGATATTTATGACAGAGTGAGAGATTTGAAAGTTTCAAAAGGCATTCCATCAATTTTACATGTCAACGCCAGTGGAAGCTGTGGAATAATGTCTTGAGTGGCTCTTGAGAAGCAAATTAATATTACAAGCGTTATCACCTGAGTTATCTTAGCCCGGAGACTTAAAAGTATTAAATGAAAGCCTGAGCTACGAACTGGTAGCACGGAGTTTGTGAGACCTGACCTGACAAGTTGCATTTTGGGAAGTGTAGGAGCCAATGTTATTAGTTTAAAAGACACATTTAAATTAAAAATAAATTATCCAAGTTCTAATTCTCTCTACATGTGTTATCAACTGTTGAAAATGCTAAACTTGGTCCCAATTTGTCATTTTTAGTATTTTAGTAGTTCTGATTGACTTTGGGCGATTAGCTAACCCCGCCCATTATAAAACCGCACTTGAACATTAGCTTGTGGCTTCTGGTAGAGCATTAGGATGTGTGTTGGCAAAAACCTTTTCCGAAAGAGGGTGATGATGCTCTGATTTATTAATTTCTAACTCATTATTCTTACTCTTGATCTAACACGATCAATCAAACTCACTAGAGCTCCGTATCTCGCTGCTTTTTGGCAAAGCAACGCCCACTTTCAAGCAATCCAATCAAATTTTAAAGCTAGATTATGTAACGTGGGAGAAACTACCAAGGGACAGGTTTTAAGGTATCCAACTGATACTGGAAATGACAGTCTAGGCCTTTTCTTTGTTTTTTCTTCAGAGCATTTAATTTATCGATTGCTGTTGTGGATGTAACGAGAATTTCAACAAACAAAAACTAATCTGAAATACTTAAGGATTTGATTTAAATCCCTCTGGTAACAGTAAACTCTGCCACTAATATGTTAAATTACTTAAAGATGCTAGGACTTTGCTTTTACTGTGACTTTAAGATGGCTGAAAGGCATTGTGATGCATGACAGACATACAACTAAACCAAGTGGATTTTGTTTTTGGTTTGGACATCAACCTGTAAAGGAAGAGTTTTGAATGATGAATTACCTGAGCGAATCATCTTTAGGCACTGATCTGTTTCATAAAGTGTTACTTACGTTTCCATGTTGTCGCCCTCCAGAACTGTCTGGACTGGCAGGTAACCTAGCCGAGGATGTTTGGCAAAGTACTTCTTCGATCGGAATTTGTTCTTCAACACTTTGGTGAAATCACGCATGTCCTCACCTGATGTCGTCTATAAGAGAGAGAAGACAAAAGATAGAGTCCCTGTGTTATTTATAGCAGTGTGTGTGTGTGTGTGTTGGTCTCTTGTACACACATAAGCAGCATATCCATTTGTGGAAGAGAATGTGTTTTGTTAATTAGATACTTAGCAAAGGTGTTCATCCTGCAGAAGTGGTTTCTGCGTTGTAAGCAAATCACAAATTACCACAACAGTCTGACCAGAGGGAGAGAAAATCCCTTTGCAGAGAATTCAGATAACCACTGCGGAACACACACAACCCCGGGTTATTTTACTTTTTAAGACAGTTTTTCCTTTATTTGAGAGTGACAAAGTGGATATATACAGGCCACCAGGACACACTATTACATATTGTTACAACAAAATGGCACTAGAGGCACCAGTCACAGTCGAACAGCATCTCCACTTAGGAAAGGTAAAAACATTGAAATTACAGTGATCAATACAGCACAGCACCAAATTTGGCTTCCTCAGTCTCACTGACAAAACCCATTGGAACTATGAAAATGCTACTCCCATATAAATGAAAACCTAATAAAAAAAAGCAATATTGTGGCCATAAAATAAACAGTACGACAAAGATGAAAGAATGAATCTGATTAAATGACTGCACTGAGTCTCACAAAAAAACCAATATGGTTTTTGGAGCATCATTATTCAATATAGACTTGATATTTTCAAAGATATAAAACTGAAATAAAATTTATTTTGAGCACGGGGGAAAGGGCCTAAATATAACTATGTATGGTATGGACATTTTTAGAGGAAACTAAGAGAAACAATAAAAAGAGAGTTGAAATGCAGGATTTAAAATGGCACAAGTTGATTCAGATGAGTTTTCATTTGATTTCTGGCAGGAATTACAGATTGGGGTCTTGGCTAGATTTGGGCAATTTGCTACCAGTCTCTTGCTGTTCAATAAGGCTCTGTTAAGTTAGATATGCAGTGTTTATGAACAACGTTTCACGTGATATCACAGCTTTCCAAAGAATTTCTTACTTTTGTTCCACAGCCAGTCCAGTATTGATCTAACTGTACTCTATGCTTAAGGTCACTGTTCAGGCAGAACATAAGCCGCTGCACCAGTCTTAGGTATTTGGCACTGCAAAGCAAGCGTTCCTTGATAATTTGCTTGTATTTGGCTCCTTTCACTGTTCCCTTTATCCTCAGACATCTTCCAGTTGTTTGTGGTGAAAAGCCTGCGGACAGTATGCTGCTGTCACAACCATTCTTCAAAGTAGCAATGGTGATAAGTTGTGACCGCTTTCTGGCAGACGCAGAGCTTAAAATTATGGCTGATAAGTTCAAATATTCGTGTTATCACTGCATGCAATCTTTTGTCTTTTGCTCTCAGTCTTTCACAGGACATTTTACAGCTTCAGGCTGCTGTCACAAGCCAAACACACCAGATTTCTGCTGAAGTGATTATTGTCCTTCTAACAAGACCTGCCATAATAGCGGTTTTATCAGCACGGTCCCTACATTCACAATCTCCTCTAACCAAAAGTTTGTCTTGCCTAGTTGCTCGGGTTGTTGGGGAACCAGGTCTAAGAGAGTCTAGGAGAGTCTAATAATGTTATTATTCTGCCCCTAATAATGTAGATACACTGTAGATGTACATTCATCATCCCAGTCATGCAAAAATGTCTAATCAACTGAGCTGGCCACAGAGTAGGTCAAGTTGTACAGACACCTAAGGAAGATTAAAAATAATTTGGATTAACCTTCACTGTAATAATAAAATCCACTTTGATTTTAAGATATGAAAAAAAGTCACTGTAGAAGAAATTTCTATTCCGATATAGTTGACAAACAATAAACGCTTGAGTGATTAATAAACCCCTAAGCTGTGTAATAATCTTTAACCAACCCTTTACGTGTCTGTCTTTGCAGCAAAGCTGAAATAAGATCATGTTTTTTTAAAGTCAAAGTGGCAGGCAGCTGCTGGGCATCTTAACTCAGGGAAGAATGATCACTATTCCCTGCAGCTGCCCCTCCAAAGTCAATATCTATCCCATTTGCAAAATTGAAAAAGCAAATTAAAAGACAGAAATGAGAAACGTCTCCACTCGAGTCAAAGTCTGACATTAAGCAATACTGAAACGAGTTGGCCCACAAGTGTGCAATTCCTAACTGAGAAAGAGAGCAATGTTCAATTTCGCCATGCTCCCCCTATTCTAATATTCTTCTCTCTGCATAGTAGTAAAGTGAAATATTGCTTTCTGGCAGAAACAAGTCCTCAGAGAGTCATGAGTATTTTACCATTTGTTCTTGTAAATTCAAATTAAGCCAGAGGTCTGTCGAGACTGTTGATTGTGGAAGAAGTTGGAGAAATCGACTGCATGGGAAGTAGGATGTAGAGGACAGTGGCAGGAGTACGGTCAACTTGTATGAATCACAGTAAGATGTAAAAATCTTTTTTAACAGTCACATTATGGAGACTCACTTCCAACTGTGGGGAAAAAAGCAAGCCCCAACAAGGTAAACTATGAAATTTTACTTACTTATTGATTATATTTTTCGTTACAATAAGAATTGGTGTAGGGGGGGGTTAAAGTTAGGGTGGGTAGGGCTGTCCCTAGTCAGGTTTGGGTCTGACATGCTTATCACTCATGCGGACTTGCAATACTGTTCTTCTGTTTAGGTCTGTTTTTCATGGTTAGGACTTGGAGCCAAATTAAGGGAACTATTAATGCCACAGCATTTGTAGCAACAGCTCAGGAAAGGCCCATTCTTGTTTCATTCATCTGTTGAAAAAAATGCTAGAGGGTTATGTTGTTGTTGTTGCGTGCTGGTTGAGGTACTGGTGAGATGATCTAATCCAGGAAGTCCAGTTTGAGTAATAGATTTCAAATTGAAAACCAGTATAAATGTGTTGCTGTAATAACCAAAGTCTGTAAGTGTGAATGTGTGAGCTTTCATTAAATGGATGAGCGGAGTGTGGGAGCAAGTGGAAAGGAGATATGAGATGAGCTGCTGCCGTGTGTCTCTATGTATGTTTGTGTGTGTTACTCACTCACCGGTGTGCAGTACTCCACCATGGGGTAGTTGAGCTTGTGGCCCTTGGCGGTGCGCCCAGAAAAGAAGCAGCTCTGACACACATCGTAGTTGAAATGCTTCAGACTGCGATACCTAGGGAGAGGGGAGGAGAGGAGAGAAAGGCAGGAATAGAGAGATAAGTTGAGTTGGAAGCAAGAGAGCTCATATGAGTCCTACAACATGACTCATCTCCAGGCTATAGTGGGGCCTCCTGCCGAGCTGTCGATATCCACTGTCACTCTGTCACACAATCCTCCACATGCACTTGTTCACGCACGCACACACACACAGTCTCAATATACTGCGAGTGTGACAGATAGTTGGATTTCCACCAAAACACAAGATGCGTGAAAGCAACTGTTGAGGATGTTTACCTCAACAGCAGCTGTAGCCAGAATGCTGTTTAAGAGCTAAATTGAGACAGGAGCCATTCAGACAAAATAACTTATGTCTTTTATCTTTCTCTCCTCTCCAGCTCTCCCAAGGTTAGTGGACTGATGAGCTACAAGAGAGTGCCATATATCAAAGGATGCAACAGCGCACATGACACCACCAAGTCAAATGTGCCATTACATGCTGACGGGCAGCATATTACTACGAGGAGGGGGCGTTAATCCAAGTGCTTTTTATAAAGATTTATAAAGATTCCAGTACATATGCTTTATGAAGAAATGATCACTATAATGTGAATTCAAGCAGTGATTGAAATATGAATGGCAATAGTAAAAATAACAATTACATGAAATTAATTAATAGGAAACTGTATTTATATATAACTGATTATCCAGCACTTTTAAACATCTGTTTATTATTTTTTTTAGCTAATTATTTCAACACTGCACTTCGCAGTCAGCCTATCGTAGCTTGTACAGTAGCTTACTACAACTGCAGAAGTAAGTACCCACAAGGGTATATGTACCCCTGGTTGGGAATCACTGATGTCAACCATGACACAATGAGAGCTAATAAGATGACCAAAGAAGATCCTAAAACAAACGAGAGAAATACAACTGCATTAAAAAAATAAAAGGTCAACATCCAGTTTTATATTATTACTCCTGCAAATGATCATATTAAAACACCATGAAGGTCTTTTGTTTTACTGGCATGTTGTAGCAGAAGCTATTAAGTTAAAATTATTCCTGGCAGGTCCAACATTGCAAGTAAATATGTAAATGTGATGAATGCTCAGGTGAAGTTTGCTTGAATGCGCAGGTAATGGTGCATGTTGAATGTGGCTCGATGGCTTGTTAACTATCCCACTAATTTGATGTTGTTGAGTTGACATTTATCAAATGTAAACATATTTGCTGACACATTATCATTCATATTCTGTTGGAGTTTTTGGATGATCCCATGTACCATGCTTGTTTAAAAAACGACGAGAAAAAAAAAGAAATCTACTAAATGCCTGCCATGCATTTTCCATCTTCTTTCTGTCTTGCTCTCTGCTTTTCTCTCCCTCTCATCGATCAGTGACAGAACTTGGGAGACGTGTGCTTCATCAAATGTCTGACTGTATTTCTCTCTCTGCTGGCAAAGCAAGGGATCCGAACGGGACAATCCTGCCACCCTACTTCACTTAGCATGGTGTTACGCATATCTCTTGCCACCGGAAAAGCTTTCCCCTGCTAAACTGTCAGTGAAAAACAAAATTTTATGATAAATCGACCACAGCTGTTGAACAGCAATGCAGATCTTTTTTTACCTGTTGTTAAGTGTAAGGTAAGATGCCCAGGAACCAGCTGAAACAAAGGCAGCTATGGGTGTGTGAGCATATGTGTGAGTGTTATTGTCAGTCCTGCAAGGTATCGGAGGGTGGTCTGTTATGGACTGTTTGCCAGCCAATCAGCTCTTTGTGAACTTTGTGAATGTGGCCGTGCAATGTATGTTTGTGTGTCTCTCCGGATGGTATTTAGTCAGTGGTGTATCAGCTGTTGACATTTAGATAAATGCCTGCCCTCCAGAGCAGATCTGCCCTTTATGCTCAACCAGGAGAGAACAACACAGGACCCTGCTACATTTGGTGTTTGTGTCTGGTCTGTTACATATTGCAGACTTGTCTCTTTATTTTGTGCTTCACAAATCCTGAATGAAATGCTGAATATGAGCATGTGCGTGTGTGTCTTACCTGAAGCCAACAATGGGACACTCCTTGCAGATGTTACACTTGGCCTGATGTTTCGCTGTCTCTGCAGCAGCCACTCTGTGCAGGACAGGAAGCCAAACCATGGATTGGGGCTCCAGACGCATCCAATCAACAAACTGCCTGGGCTCCAGCTCCACCTTATTGGTCACCTGTGCATAAAAGAGGCAGCGCAAAGGGTTAGGAGTTTAGTAACCACGTGAAGTTTAAAGTTCAATAAAGAGATAGATAAATATGATAAATTGAACATGATAGAGAAACATGCACAACTTAATTTGCAGAAATGAAAAGCAGGCTGTAACTCTATACTTGTTACCGAAAGCCTAATAAAGATGCAGACATATTTAAGATAGCCATACATATTAAAGCGACAATTCGCTCAAGCGCATTATTGCCTTGAATTGAGGAGCAAGACTAAATAACTTTTACGAGCTCCTTATTCATGTTTATTGGTTGAAATATCTAACAATAAACATTGATTGATTTTAACACCCTCCCTGCCCTTGTCCTACACGCCCATAGCTTTGCTGTTAGCTAACAGCCATATTGCTCCATGCAAGTAGCTATGAAAAACACCCACAAGCTCCTACTTTTAACTGCTGCTCTAAACATTTGGAGGTGTAATTGTTATGTAACCTGTTTTATATACATATTTGTGATACAATTTCTAACATTTGCCTCTTTTAAAACCAACCTGTTGACAAGAAGAAAGGACACAAAATATATTTCAGGAGAATCTTTGTTGAACTGCAGATTATAATGAGCCCATTGGAAAAACCAACACGGGGCGAGAAGCTTTGACATGGCTGTTGTTACAGCTAAACAAATCAAAGACGACCTTTCCATCATTCCTGACACACAAAAAGGGCAGCAAATGCAGCAAAGGGCTGAATAGATTTGAAATAAGAGGAGAGAATAATCAAAAGGAATAACGTTTGTGTGTGTGGATGTTCCCCTGATCCCTTCCCAAGGCTTATGGTGTGCAAGACTATGTCTCAATTTTATAAGCATATCCTTCTGAAAATAAATCCATGCTACAAAACAAACTAAAAAGAAGCACATTCCAACCTGAATATTGGAATTAGGGAGTGGCAATTTTAATTAATATTCGCAGTCAGTTCGCAAAGACACCAGCGAGTGTTGGTATGTCATAAGGTCAAATATCTTCCAAGCACCAAATATGGAAAAAGTACCAATAATTGCCATCAAACATTTCCTCATTCACTCATGAAAAGGTCCTCATTTAAAATTTGCCAACTACAGACTGTATTTCACAAAGCGTTATTTACAGCTGCCTATGTTGAATGTTTTATCTTTAAAGAGGTGGTATTATGCTCATTTTCAACTCCCTTTGGGCTGGACTTAGGGCTTTTTCACTTTGCAATCATATTACATGCATAAAAAAAGATAAATAACTCAATAAAGTAGAGGGACAAAGCCAAAAAGCATAATACCACCTCTTTAAGTTTTGATAAATTATAGAATAACATGTTTATATTCTAATAAATGATATCCAGCCCTAAAGATCACCTGGGTAAATGCATTTCAGGCAATCATTATGTTTAATGTTAAGTGAATTCTATGTCCATTTTGAAAACTTGAAAACCATAAAATGGTTAAGTGTGGTTCTATCAGATGGGTTGAAGTGCATGAGAAGGCTTCTGCTTGACAAGTGAGAACACTGCCAAAGAGACTTTCACCCTGATGACATCTCAAATCATCTTTAATTCCTTCACCCTTCCATTTGACCTTCCCCTGAACAATCAGAGTACATCTGTCTCACCATTCTCATACTCTACTCTCATCTTTGGCTTCCTTCCCTCCTCTGTGCTATCTACCGGCAGATTTATAGCACTTATAGATTAATTACCGCAGGAGAGAGATGGCTATAAGGATGACTAGATAGATGGATAGATGGATGGATAAATGAAGGAGAGTGACAAAGGAACAGTGAAAGAGGCCATATTTATGGTGGCACAACTCGTTCATCACAGGCCCATTAAACCAAATGGACTGGTTGACTGCACTGTCACTGGCAGGGCAAACGGACACACAGGTGTCACATGGCTTTACTTGTGTATGGGTGTAAAAGAGAGCGAGACAGTGTGTAGTATGTGTCAATCTGGTTTCTACCTGCCAACTTGGTTTGATGATTGAATGATTAATGAGCAACTGGACAACAGTTGGCACAGCAATTCATGATCTGTGTCTGAAGTTTGTGAGCAATTTGTGTATGTACTTGTGCATGCTCACCTTTCCGTGTGCATGTGTATATCAATATGTCAACAAGAGAGCGATTTGTAGCAGGCAAGGTGTTTGCCTTGTGCATTATTTTGAGAATAAAAGAGAGAGAGAGATAAGGTTTAAAACTGCCTCACTCGGCTATTTTGAGAGGCGCAGCACAGGAAATCAGGGAAATTTATAGCTTCCTAATTTTAATGTTTGGCTCCCATTTATGACTGCCGAAGCATGAGCCAGGGGAGAAAGAGCGAGAAAAATGAAACAGTGATCCCGGGGGGATGAAGACATCATTAAATGCCAGTAACGTCCAGAGATAAACCCGAGGAAAGTGGTTAGCTGGCCACAGTAAAACACTAGAGGACAGCCAGCAGAAGACTGGAGGCCATTTGGAGGTTTCATGGTTGGTCAGCAGAGCTTAAATATTGAAGCAATTTTACAGGATTGAGAGAGGCAATTAGTTTTGGGAGGATGCATCGAAACTTAATCCCCTACAGTACTGATTACTTGGCAAAACCATTATCAGTAATGTCACCAGCTCTAAATATACTGGGCATTTTGACCAACCTTTGGTAACTCTGACTAAAACTTTTGTGTACCTGTCATGTACAAAAAGCAAGACAACCCCCCTGCATTTAGATGCCAATTCAGAAATGTTGGCAGAGACAGTTCCGGCTCTGTTACAATGCAGTGAAATGAATCCCATCTTTTTGAAGCTCATCATGTTCAGATGTTGACAAGGAGTCAACACATGACATCTTCTATGGATAAAAGTGAACACCAGTGTCACCAGTTTTGTTTGTAACAGATACAAAATGTCTCCGACCCCTGACAGAAATAAACATGATAGGTTAAGTTAAGTTATATGGCTAGGTATGAGGAATGGATTTATTGATTATTTGCTGGGAACGTGATTGCTTATAATTTTTGTTACTGAATTAGCTAATATAAAAATATATTTAGTGCATGTAACAGATATTATGCATAACCTATTAAGAACCCTGTATCCCACCAGAGGAAAATCCTCTGCAGTTGTAGAGAACCAACCAGCAGAGGTTCAGGAAGCTGAGGTTCCAGGAAAAACCCGCTAACTCTGTTCCTGGAGAGCTGGGTCCACCCAACTGCAGGATTACCAACAGACAACAAAAACCTGACTCTCCCCAGAATATGCAGATATGCTAGTCTTTCAAAACAAGAAAGACTAGATATTATGGAAAAGAGCAGTTGTAGGCCAATTTCAGTTGAGTTGTTTTAGTTTAATTAGCAAATAACCTGTCCATTATTTTCTTGATTGAGCAGTTTACGCTATAAAATGTCATTAAAGAGTGGCTTTATTTAATTATGACTTTATAATGGTGGGAAAGCATGAATGCCTTATGCATGCATCCATTTTTATAGAACACATGGTCATCCATCTGGTATATTCTCTACAAGTACACTGACACGTATGCGTTCATTGCACATCTACATGCTTGTGTGTGAACATACGTTCTGGAAGCAGCTGCGGACACTGGGTTCGATGTTGGAGCCTCCGAAGGCGGCCACCTCCCCAAGCTGCCTCGGGATCTGGATGGCTTCATGAAGCAGCAGGCCAAGCTGCCTTTGGTCACACGTGTCACCCGCCGATGCTACCTGGCTGAACAGGTCTGAGCCGGAAGGTTAAGGGTGGAGGTGGATGAAGAAAGGGGGGGGGGACAAAGAGGGAGTGAGAGTCAAAGCATGTGGATGATATTTATAATAAAAGATACAGGTATAAATAGATCTAGGGGGAGAAAGTGTGACAGTATAGCACGGAGTGGGAGGGAAAGTGCGTATATGTATGGGTAGGAGGTGGTTGGGCAGACACAGGAAATCAGGGAAAAGAGACATTTTTAATCTTTCTGTCTTACTTCTTACATGCCAGGCTCTCTCTCTCTAATCTCTCTCTCTCTTTCTCTCCCTGCCTCCCAACTCTCCACCACATTCTCCCAGAGACTGACAGAGCTGTAGTGGATATGGATGCCTGCCCAGTGACACACAGGCTCAACCAGTTAACACATTGACAGCGTTATATTTTAGATGAAGGTCTGAAACATCTCCAGAGCTCATGCACAAGCTGAGCAAAGAAAGCAGAGAGGGTAATCTGGAGAAAGAAGGGAGGGAGAAAGTAAGGGCATGACAGGTCTTTCTGCTCTGCTTGCAGTTGACTTTGATCTCTGTGTGAGCCCTGGCCCTGATGCCAGCTCCTGTTATGTATGTGTGTGTGCGCGTGGGGTGCATGCAAACACCAGCAATGATGTCGTTCGTGACCCCATTCCAACACACACCTCTTGTGTCATCTGACTGATCAACACCCAAATCTCCAACACACCACTTTCTGCTACAAGATTACATTTGACATACTCAACTGTCACCAAAAGTGAGTCAAATGGCAACATGCCTGGTTAGGCGCGCGCGCGTGTGTGTGTGTGTTGCAGTGTAGCTATATGCATGGGACTGACAGCCAATGAGACACTAAAAGAGCAAAGGAGGAAGAACGCAATCAAGCGCGCTTGATACCCTTCTCAGCCTAATAGAAACTGCAAGTGGAACAAATAGGCTCAGGGATGCAATGGCAAGAGAAAGGGAGGAGAAAGAGGAAGAGTGGAGGGCGGAGGGGGAAAAGAAGGGGAGCAAGAGTAAGTAAGATAGGACAGAAGACAAAGTGGCACTGTTGGATGGATTAACAATGGAGTGAGCAGTGACAGCGGAGGAAGATAGACAGAAAGAGATACAGCAACAGAAACAAAGAGCAGGAAGCCAGAATGACAGTCTTCTCCCAGTGCAGCAAGCCTACTACATTCACGCTCTCTAATCCTCCAAAATAAATCAGAATAGAAAATTAAATAAAGAACAGGGGGAAATGCGTAGGAGGTCTCTCATCCAATTAGACGACCCGTCTCCAGCTCCTCTTTCTCTCTTTCCATGCGTTTGATTAATATTGCTGGGATTACAGGCGTGCTGCAGCAGTATGGGATGGACTTGCTGGCCTGTTTGTGTGTTTGTGTCTGTGTGTGTGTGTGTGTGTGTGGGGGGGGGGGGGGTGTACAGCAGATATCTTACAGACTCGTTAGCACTTACATTTGTATTTCTCCTCCAGGTGTCCCTTGGACAAAGAGAGCAAACCGATCTTCATGGACAGCACGCGAATCTTCCCACTGCGACCACTGCAGGGACCACACACACACACACACACACACACACACACACACACCAGACACATCAGACACTGGCAATAAGTCAGTGATATTAATTGTGGGTGTACTGTATGTTTCTGCGTAAACAGTATGCTTATAGGTGTTTAATTCAGATCTGAAATATACGCACGGCCAGAAAATCAGTATGTGCATGCAAAGAGAGGAAATAAAGTGTGTATGCATGCAATAATATTTTCACCGTGGGAGAGAGCTGATGAGAATATTCATACGTTTTCTGCACACCTACAAGCAATGTTTAGACCAGTAAGAAGGGCTATTTACAGCATGTGAACACACATGTCATTACACATGCTGTTTAGACCAGTGCAGAGTTTATTTGACGATGTGTGTATGTGTGTCTGGTCTCAAACAAACACAGTGTGTAACAGCATTGAAAGCATGCCAACTGAGGCACTTGCCTCTAGCATGTTGACAATGCTAGAATATGTAGAGTAATAATTAAGCATCAGTTCTGCCA
Organism: Micropterus salmoides; assembly: GCF_014851395.1. Taxonomy (NCBI): domain Eukaryota; kingdom Metazoa; phylum Chordata; class Actinopteri; order Centrarchiformes; family Centrarchidae; genus Micropterus; species Micropterus salmoides. Next base: position 16,766,855 of record NW_024040928.1, read on the forward strand.
CTTTCAACCAATCTGATCTGACACATGGCACATGTTTAAATCTGTAAACAAGCAACTGCATGAAGATACAAACTTCATAGGATGCAGGCGGCAACATGCACAATTCATAGGTTCTGTCAAAATCTGTGACAAATTTAGAAAAGAAAGGCGACTTTTTCATAACCCCCACTTTCCTGAAAGCCAAACAGATGGCATACATACGTGTCGTAAACGTTGAGCAGCCAGTTGAGACACATGTCAACGCAGAGCGGCACATTAACCAGGTCTTTGTGCTCCTGCTCCAGACCGTCGTAGATGGATGTCAGGCAGTTGATGACGTCGGGAACGGACAGCAGCTGGTTGTTGTTGGTGAGCTTGTGCTGCTCGAAGGTGTTCTGGGCCACACTGAGGTCCAACAAGTCCACTGCAGATGAGGAGGTAGTGGGGGGGGGGGGAGGGAAGAGAAGAGTTAGAAGGGTGGGCAGAATGAGAGGCGTTAGACAGAAAGAAAAATAGAGGACAGAATGGGAAGGAAACAATGAGACAGAAAGAAGGAGGATTGGGAGAAGTAAAGAAAGAAAGTGGTGAAAAAGTGAGGAGAGTGGAGGAAGGTTAACAAGAACAGAGAGTAGGAACAAAGTAAAAAGTTAAGAAAGAAATTACATAAGGGGCGACAGGGAATGCAATAAAAAAGAAGGCAAGTCAGAAACATTAGTAACCTTTTAGATTTTGATCTTTGGACTTTCAGAAGTGACTCAGGTTTTTCTAAAAATGCCAACAAATCTTAACAGGATGAGGAGCTGAAAATGGCACAGACTATTAATAGAGGCACTTCAAAACTGCAGACTTGACTGATACTGTGTCCAAAATAGTTTTAAAAAAACTAACTGCGAGAGTCTGCCAGGAGTACAGACAGACCGTTGTGGTGAAATATTAATATGAGAGAGAAATCTGAACTGAAAAAGACAAATGAGAAAATAATGTACGAGAGTCAGACTCAGAGTCTAGTTTCTTCTAATTTAATTTGTTGGCTACATCTTCAAAGATAAAGCAAAATAGGAATGTTGTATTTATATCAATGTCTCAATTATCTTTCCATTGTCTGCTGCACTGTAGCTATCACTTACATATCTTGAGAGTAGGGAGAACATTTAACAACACAGGCTAATTGAGTAGGCACAAAAATCTGCCAGCGGGGTGAGATCATTTCACTCATTAAAAACATCACCTGCATCAAGAAATTCCTAGAATTATCACTCGATTTCGATTATTACTCGATACAAGCAAGTTTTGACAACGTAGTGTGTTCACACTGGAAAAAAGTGTCAAAATAAAGTACCCTCAAAGCAGACAGCATGTATACTAAATAAGTCCCATTTTTGAGTTTGCTGTTGATGCTCACCGTTCTCCCTCAAAAAATCTTGGAACCTAAAAAAAATATTTGGATGTCTATTTGTGGGAAGGGGATTACGGATTATCTTTACTCATTGCCATTGACGGCAACGTTGCCCTGCACTATTGCTCTAAAAGTTGCTCTGTGTATCATCACCTTAAAGCTCACTAATTAACATGTTGTCTCATTTGTTTGTGTGGGCAAGAAAGGCAATTAACAGTACTTCCCAAACTGTTGAACTATTCCTTGATGCCTTAACATGATTTTACAAAGCCAAGCTCAGATTCTGAGGGAACCTTCATTAGCGCTTTATTCAAGGTCCACTGACAATGTCAACCAGTTAACCCTATCTCTGTTCAAAACATGAAGACATGGCTATGGGTTAAAAACACATACACAGTGTGTCGTCTGCTACAGGTGGTTAATTAGCGTGACCAAAATGAAGGCTATTACAGTGTAGACATAGATCATTACCACTAAAATAGCGTCACAAGCATTTCTACTTACTTATTTAGACCTATCCCTTAGGTGTGTATGTATTTTCAGGGCACTGATTATAGCATATTGCTTCAGATGTATCCAACAAATACTATAATACAGGAGGTTCAAAAACATTTGTGAGTGTGACTACTGTGTCTGCACCCATCTACCTATACTCCATAATACAAACTTACGTTCCTTCTCGGCCACTACGCTCCTCCAACGAACGCCGCCTGGCTCTGCCATTCCTTCACACAAAGCAATCCCAGTCACGGCTGTTCTCATCTGTGACATTACGACGGTGGAACGAGCTACCACACGCCATCAGAGCAGGGGCGTCCCTCTCTAACTTCAAGAAGCTCTTGAAAACTTATCTCTTCCGAGAACACTTCCTCTTATAACACCTCTAACTCGTAACCTCTAAGATGCACTTCCTGTGCTCTTCTTCTTCTATCCCCTTACAATGTATTGATAGCACCTTTTTGTATTGATTGCACTTTTTGTTAACTCTTACTTCCTTCCCTAGGTATCTACCCCATTGATGTGATATGTACCATGAGCTCTAGTATTTATTGCTGCTCTTACTAGTATGTATTGTCAGTTGTAGATCTGTATTTGATGCTGTTATGAGTCTGCAGTTCTCCTCCCCAACCCCTTGTGTTTATGTTGTCTTCCCTCCCTGTGTCTCCTGTTAGTCTGTCTGTCTCTCTGTGTTGTCTGGGCGTGGCTTCTCACTCTGGGCCTGGCGCTCCACCTGCACACCTGATCCACATTCCACTAATCAAGACTCTGCAGTATATCAACCCGGTTCTTCACCCCACTTGTCGCCAGCTTACTTGGTATTTGCGCTTGTGTTATATATTCTATTGTTTGTTTCTTGTGAGATCACTTACCTTGTCTCCCTGTGCTCAGGATTGCTGGCTGCTTGGAAATTCTGCCACTGCCTCACTCAGCTCACAGCCTGCCTGGAAGTTCACTCACTGGTTTCCATTCCCTGGTCTGCCCTCTGCTCTGCTCTCACCCCACTTTTCAATAAACTTTAAATTCCTGGATCTGCTTTTGAGTCCATTCGCCTAGTCTGCCATAACAGATGCTCTGTTGATGCTTTATGTTGTTCCTCAAATGTAAGTCGCTTTGGATAAAAGCGTCTGCCAAATGAGTAAATGTGAGTGAACCACTGGACAAAAGTTTTCATAATTTATGAACCCTCTGCAGTTCTGTGTGCACCGCTCCCTCTGACCCACTAGCACTTTTCCACAAACCATTTAAACCCTCTCAACTCATCCTCTCACTAGAGTCTCCTCATCAACCCTTCTGCGGCTCCCTCGCCTTATGTTACCCCCCCCCCGTTCTCCAGACAGCACTAATTACTGGGGTGTATCCACATGGAGCTGGCACAGCAGGGCAGCCATGCTGTCACAAAGCAAAACTTTACTTCTCTCTAGCTTTCTGACTACACACACAGATATGAAGCTGGGAGACTGTCGCACGTTAGCGGGATGACATGCAACCTCATTTGTGCTTCTCCAGCCCCCTGGCACAGACTTAACCCAATTAGTCAGTTTATAGTGTCCCCTGCGTGTGTGTCATACACACACACACTTACAAACATTGATACAGGCACACGCAAGTCTCCAAGCACAGATTCCAAATGATTCCAGGCTAATAACTAATAACTACTGATCCTTCTGCTGTGTGTTTGTATGTGCGTGCTTTGTGCTATGTCTGTTCTAATCTAATGGATGAAATTGAATTGCGGTGCCCCAAGTCGAAATCACTCAGGCTAATGCATTCCCATCAAAAGCACACACATGCGATCAGAGAGGCAATATGAGATAGCAAACGAAAATGTCTGACTCACTCAAACTCATTAACGACCAACAAACACAATAACACACTTTGATACCCCACGACTGTTCAGGTGCACACACACCGACAAGAGGCATTTGATTCACACATGCACACAGAGCAAACTACCTACAGGCAGCAGGATGTAAATGAGCAGTGTGGGCTCGCAGTGCGTGTTGCTATCATAATGTCAACAGCTGGATAATAGTTAACAATTGTCACCATTACTACTACAAAAGGGGGATTCTGGATGCACCTGCAGTGCGTGTGAGATGGGGGTTGATGGCCACCTGAGACTGGTGATAATAGCTGCCAAAGCTTCCATCATAAACAAGAAAACAGCAGCTCGTGTTGAGACACTTTTTGAAAAAATCCCACCTGTGTACTCCAAATGAGGCTATGCTCAACAGCTAAACACAGGCACCAGCTGTGACTGTGCATGGACAAAACCATGCACATCCACACACACACACAGGCTGACACAGTGTGGGTAATTTTAAAGCCAAAATATCCTTTGGCTCCTGCGCGGTTTCAGGCACAGCGTCTGGCAAAGCTTCAAATCATAGCTGCATCCCCTCATTGCACCCAGACTTCAAAAGAAGCAGACCACTGTTGTAGGTATTAAGGTGTGTTTGAGTGTGTGTGTGTGTGTGTGCATCTTACTTACAACACAGTGCTTTCTGTAGTCTGCGGATCTTCATGGCTGTTCGGTACGCTGAGAATCTCACATTGTTTAAGTCCGCTACAGGCAGACATAGAGATGGAGAGATGAAAGGTAGATGGACAAAAAGAAAATGGAGGCTGAAAATCTGAAAATAAAGCGCAACAGAATTCTGCCTACTGGGCAACATAAGCAGGACCACAGTCTTCAATGAAGTTTGTTAGTTATTGTCTATGGATATGACCGAGTGGAGGGGTGGCTAATGTGGACTGTGTAATTAGGTTAGTGAGTTCTGTCTCAGTGGGGGCTGGTGCTATTTGCTGAGCTGCCGGCCTACAGCAAATGCTCCCTAAGTTTCACAGCTTATTAGTTATCCGGCTGCTCATTAAAGAACAGTCATACTGACCAGCCCACAGGGACAGAGGCGTGCATATGGATATTAACAGGGAGCAGGGGAGAGAGCAAAAAAAGATCAGGGTGCAATTTCCATCAAGTTAAATGTAAGGAGTAAACTAACTAGACAAGAGAGTTAATCCCTCAGCAGAAAACGGCCTCCAAAAGATCAACATGCAAGCTGCAATTTGTAACTTGACTTTATTTCCTCTCATGTTCATTTTGACATTTTTGACAAATCAAAACAAAAGCCATACTTGCCACCAATGCATGAGCATGCCAGAGCCCTGTAGAAGCTGCAGATGCACCTACACGTAATCATTTATGAAATGTGACACTACCGCCAATTATGAAAGTGTTTTTGTGAAATGGATCCGTAGTCCTTTATCTATAATTTCTTTTAACTCTCTAATCTTTAATTGTATTTAAATGTCTTTTATATTGCCCTATATTGCTTTACGTTTTATGTAAAGCACTTTGAATTGCCTTGTGGTTGAAATGTGCTACACAAATAAACTGGCTTTGCCTTTAAAAGACTAATAGACTGCCATAAAACAGGCTTTATTTATCTAATTAGGGTAAGTTCAACAAAACAAAACATTTTTTATGACTTGCCTCCGGTGGTATGTAACCATGTAGAGAGTTTGGAGTTATTTGCCCAGGTTTTGAAATATCTGTCTCTAAAATGTTTGCCTCCATCCCAATACAACGGCAGCAACAGGACTTCTGTTTGTGGTGGTTACAGCGTTGACAGATGTTAAAGTTTAAATATCAGAAGAAGTTTAAATATTCAACAGCACTTTTTTTTGGAATTCGCAGTCCCATTACTCACAAATAATGTACAGAACACACCATGATAAAAGTTTTAATTGGTTCACTTATTTCTGAAGAATGCTTAAAAAACAGTTGACAGTGAATTCTGTAGATTATCCAGGGTGACAGGAACAGGGTTTCTGGACAGAAATGTTACTGCTGTTACATTTTTCCCCACTACAAATGAAACTCGCTTCTATTGTTTTGGTGTGTAATTGTGTGTGTGTGTCTTACCTAGTGACTGGTAGAGCTCTGTCATCTTTGGATGATCCCAGCAGGTTGTCTGTGTCTGGTGACTGAAAACCACAACAACAGAGGAGAACAATTAGACTGAGGAACACACAAAAAAACCCACATAAGCTGACACACATCCAGAACAGGAGCCACTGACGTCAAAACACACACGCACAGATACGGACACTTGTCTGTGTCTGTATGTGCTTATCACAGAAGTAAAAAAAAAAATACAACCCGATAGACAGAACTACCTGGAAAGCTAAGATACACAAAAACACACACTCAAATTAGCACAAGCAGACACAAAAACCTGGCAAAGGAACACCCACTTGGAACAGCGCACACGCTAACATCACTATTATCATCATAATTTGGCGCGTGCAGACACTGTCAATGGCTTTATTGCCAGAGATCGAAAAAGCTCCTCTGAATGAAAGAACAGGCATACACACACACACAAACACAAATAGACATGTACTGTGAATCCTGCTCATCACCACAGGATCTGCCTTTCTAAACACCATGGGACGTAAATATAAGGAGGACAAGTGTCAACTCCTTGTTTACATTTCTGCTTCAGACAGAAGCCTCACAAATACACACATACAAACAACACGAACAACACTGAAAAACCAACACCACAAAAATGAATAAAATAAGACCCGTGTGCTAAAACTGATCAAACATGGCTGCCTCCACACACAGGACAGCAAAGGCTCGTTTCTCAAGCTGCAGCTGCCAATCAGTGCATCTTTTTGAGCTCTGCTGGCCATGATGTGGCTGCGTGTGTGCACTCACGCGCGCGCATGTATGTCTCAAGAAGGCACCTGACTGTCAGAAGCTGAACTCAGATCTGTGTGGAATATTTGAGAGGATTTCTGGAAGACGTTTTTTTAAAAGAAAAGTCTGCTTTATGAATGCAGAGGCTCCCCTGTGGTTTCTGCGATGGCTTACTCTCTGCTGACAGGCAGCAGGACATGAAGTCAAGTGCTGACAGTGAATTGAGGTGGCGGAGGGGACGAAAGGAGCCCTCCTTGTGCACAGATGTTCATCACTATTCAATGGCTGTACAGATGATGACCCCTTTCACATCTGCGCAGGCAACACTTATGTCAAGTGTATGTCAAGATAGACCTAACACAATAATGGGACACACAATCAACTCACTACACAACATAAATAGTATTTATGTATACACACACACACACGCACACTAAAAGGCAGGCAGCATTTCCATCAACAAAAAGATTAGGAAGCTTGTGCTTATTTCCACAGCTCATGAATGCCATAATAAGGAAAACTGAGTTGTCAGGTTCAACTGTCCTCAATGCTTTCCCCTTCAACACATTCCCTTTGTAATGCCTAAGCAATCTTTTTGTTGTCCTGTAGGAGGAAAAAACAGCAAACTGGTGACACATTTACTACAAAGCTGCTACAGTTTAGATAACACAGAAGAAAACATTCATAGGCGGCAGGAGAGGCATCAGAGAATATTAAAGAGCACGGGACAGAAACTGAGATTTTCTGGCTGATATTTGAAAGCGTCTCTGATATGTGAAATGTATGGGTAGAGCTGCTCTGGGAACTTGTGATTGGCATTTTATGCAGTTTTTTTTTTATTTGGACAAAACAATTATTAAAAAACTGAATCGATAAAGAAAATTTAATTGCAGTTAATTGCAGACATCATAGACATGAGCAAACTTCTGCATCCATACCGTATCTGGCAAGGTATCCGACAATGATTCATTGGCATGTATCTCCCAAATAGGAAACCTCTTATCTTCTGTAAATTCAAATAGAAACGTGGCAGTTTAAAGTGGCCTGTTATCAGACATGGTGGTTTTCATGATTTTTCTAACTGTGAGCAAGAGTGTCTGGGGATGACGCAGATGACTGACATTTTCCTTCATAAACACCATTAAATGACATCTCAGACTAAGCATCAACAAATCAAATGGGAACAGGAGGGGGGATACTGCAGAAGGCGGAGGAAGGATAAAATTTATGTATTCACTAGGTTACTGAGAGGGGGGGAAATAACCTTTTAAAATGTGTTTTTATGAGATTTCTGTCCCAGCAAGGGAGCTAAGTAGGCTGCTGAAACCACCACACAGAATCTGACCTTCTCAGACTAACAGATCACCACGATAACAATTAATCTTATCAAAAATAATTGCTATTTCCTTCGACGTTTTCAGTGTAGCTTCGCCATTTCCAGCAGCTGTAGAGTCCAGCAGAAGGTTAAAGTGGTTTTACTAATTACTCACTTCTTCTCTTCTGCTCCATAATTAACCATAACCAATAACAAAATCCCTCTGTGATACGTCGTTGATGGAATACGTATCCCATCAAACCGTTGGCTTCAGACCAGCCAACACTTCTGCACAACACTTCTCTTTGCTGCTGGGAGTTTCTCACTGTCACACACTGAGAGAGCGTCATGAATAATCATGAGTGTGTGGATGAATGATTACTTGCGTATCTGGATATCCAAAGAGACAGCATAAGTCAAATATCTGAGTAGGGTAAGCAAGAGGAATATTTCAGGAACCTTTTTTTTGGTGACAGCAACCTGCTAGACTTATCAAGAAGTGTATGTGACAGGTGATAAGTGCCTTCATTCACCACATGACATCTTCTGTCTTTGTCTGGCTTTCACCTCTCCTCCTCTAGCCTCCTCTTTGCTCTTAAAACATTAACCCCCTCCCTCCCAAAGTTACCACTATTCTGCTTTAGAAATAGAGTTTGAAAAGCTTTAGATTCTTTGTAAAACTTTGTTCAACTATATTTCGCCTACATAACAAAGACACACTGAGTCCACTTGTGTATACAAAGGCTGTCTGTTAAGCTAGGGACAACCAACCCCGCCAAATATTTCCTGACTACAATATAGACAGTACATCCAGAAAAGCCTTGGAATGTAGAAGAGACTTTCTCTAATCTTCATCATCTATTTGATGAAGTCACGCTATATTTCCTCTCGAAAAGCCTACGAGGCATGTGAGCCCACACTCCCCACCCCCACCCAGAAGTGCCAGAATGGGTGAAATGGGAGAGCACGTGAGGTTGCCAGCATGAGGCGGCAGGCACAGTACTTGAGTGAAGCCATTTGATTCCCCCCCCCCAATATGTCTCTTGAACTCCTCACCGCAGGGGGTGGACAAGGAGCAGTTTTAATCAGGGGCCCTTTGTCAGCTCAAAGAAAAGAAGCAGAATATCAGAGGAGATGGAAGGGGAGACGAGGAGGAGTTTGGGGGAAATGAATGTGTCAAAGACTTATGCGGGTGTCCCAAAGATGTCACGGCACTGAAAGCGACCTGTGATTAGTACTGGAGATGGATTTAGAGTTCAGTTTTAAAGCTACAAATTAAGTGGGTATGTATGAGTGTGCGCCAGCCGGCATGTATATTTGTGTGTGAGGGAGAACTGGAGAGGGCACTGTTTGCAGCAGACTGTCTTCATTATAAAATGAAAGAAAAGCCACACACTGAGTTAAAAGTTGAAAGAGGAATGGTTTCTTTCTTCTTGTTTCTGAAAGGCAATTCAAGGTTAATGTGAAAGCCGCCTTGGAGAAGAAAAACCTGGTCCAACCAACCTACAGGCACTAACAGAACATATGGTGTGTGTGCTCAAATTGGGTCTGTGTGTGTGTGTTTGGTTAGCAAGTTTGAGCTTGTTTCCAGTTGGAGTTCATATGCATCTTTGGGTGTGTGTGTGTGTGTGTGTGTGAACGTTTCCCTGCCAGCATGACAATGTGCATCTCTATTTGTGTGTCTAAATGCGCGTGTGTTTATGTATTGTTTTGAGCGAATGCCCTTGTGCACATGTGTTTTGTTTGTGTGAGTGGGCGGATTCAGGTTCATTGGCTGGGCACATCTGCGATCACAGGCTGTTGTTGACTCTAAAGTTATAAGCCCGTCCTCCGAGTCGTTGCCTGTCCCTGCCTTTCATCTCTTGTGTCAAGCTGCCTACTCAAACACAATACAGGTGTCCTTCCCCCTCTCTCTTTGTCTAAATCCTATTTTACTCCATCTCTGTCTCAATTCTTTATCATCTGTCTTAAAACGTTTTATCTTGACCTCCCCTCAAATGATCTCAAAAAGTTTCAATATGATTCAATAAACAAAACTGTTTGAACTTGCTGGTTTTATGTTGCATCAAAACATTTTAGAGTTTAGCCCATCACTGGGAGAAGACTAGACCTATAAATCTTCATAGCTGATGTTTTTATTGTGGTTTGTTCTGTGGACATTGGAACAAGGAGATTTATTTTGAAAAATGGCTATTTGACAATTTAACTGAGACAGTGACATTTCGCCTTAGGGCACAAGGCGATTTAAGGGGAGGCACCCTTAAAAAGTACACCCACTTTATCATCCTAAATAACAAAGTAAGGCAGTAACAGTGTTTCAACGGGAAAGAGAGAGAGAGAAACAAAGAAAGCAGGACTGACAAATGATAGCTGAAATTGCAACCCAAAGATTTTTCTAACCACCAGCCAAAAATGAGGGTGAATTCAGGTTTGGTTAGTCAGCAGTTTACTGACATACGGTTACATGATTTGTGGATAATGAGGTCCGTCAAACTTTCAGAACTGACATTTCCTGAACAGCAGAGAAGCTGTCTGGTTTGCTACCAACACAGATCTTCTCTCTGCCTGTTTAAAAAGAAACCTGCTGTTTGGCCTGATTTGGTAAAAAATTAGAATGGGAAGCAAGACGTCAAGCTAAAGTTGCTATAGTCACGATTAGAAAAGTGTGTGAGCTGTCCTGGGATTCAGCCAGGTATTACCTATTCAAAAGGAAGAGCTAATGTTGGACTGAATGAGAAATGTGCAGGTGAAAGAGTTTGAATTTTAATATACACACACAGGAGCAAATCGGCAGAAAGGAGCTCCTTAATTGGCAGTAAAATGAATGATGTACGTGCACAGAATACACACGGAACAAAAGCCACATGATCATTTGTGGTTATTGTGTGTGAGAGGTCACTAGAGGTCAGAGCTTTAATGTGAAAAGGTTGAGAAAAAAATGTTTGAGATAATGGGCTGTTTCACAACACTGTTGAACACAAGATAAATCCAACTCCATCTGCACCATCCTGCCCATATTTGGGTCTACCTTGAGGAAGATATAGCAGTTCTAAATCTTGATAAGATAGATAATAAGTTAAAGTTGTCAAAGATCATACAGCAACCTGTCTACACAGTATATCTTAGCTTGGTCTGATTGCATTAACTTTAATGAGACATAAATGACTCATAAGGCATTTTCAAGAAGGAAGTCTTTTGCAGCTATCTTTATAAACTCGCACAGTAGAGTCAATCAAACTTCTAGGACAGTGGCTCCAAACCTAAGGATCAAGACCCGACAGTTGTCCCAAAATGAATCCAAGTCGAACGTTGATCTCTGAATACAAAATAACTCAACCACGCTAAACAAATTTCTTTCATTGTTTCTTCATTTTCTGACATTTCAGTCTTTGCTTCAGGTGCTCACAGCTAACAGACATCCACCCTGTGACAACAAACAGACAATCCATTGGCCACACACACACACACACACGCAACTAAATGGAACCTGAGAATAAAGGAGCTAGGCATTCATACCGAAAAAAGGAAGTGCTCTTTAAAGCAACAGCATTTTTACACACAATATCCTGACCGCTCTGCCTTGAATGCCTACCAATGCAAAAGAATCACTGACACATGCCGACACACATGCACACACACACACACACACACAAATGCATACATTTATACGGACACAAAGATGGCTATCAATGCAATTTCTTGCCACTTACTTGATGTAATATGGAACCTTATTCTGAGAAACTGCACGTTGCCAGGGGAGCTGTACTGAAGCTGCAGACAAATAAGGGAGACAAATAATCAAGCGGTCAAAATTGTACCATCTTAATAAACATTGCACAGTTTTACCATGCAGTACAGTAATTCATTTAGTGTTTGGAGCTTGACTTGAGATAATTCTCACATCGACCACTTCCATAATAACATAGCCTAGCTATGTAAGGAAGACTCCTACTGTGCATGAAACTGAGAGAAAAAAAAGGAAATGGGTATTGTTTCCTGTTGAAAAAAGGTGCCAGGTTTATGTTAATCCTGGATATGAAAGACGACAATAAATACTGACAGACCAAGTAAATCTTAAAAATGACAAGCAGATACAGTGTTAAAACCAGCCAAATATAAGACTTGAGAAGCGCTCAAGAGCAATATGGAACAGAAATGTTGCTTGATTTATCACCCGCCCACTGTCCCTCCTCCTTGACACAGCTCTACGCTCAGATAGAGAGATGAAAAGACAGTAAGAGAAAGAGATTAAGCGAGATTGGGAGATATACGAGATGGATAGGGCAAGATAAGGACGCAGTACTTTATTGATCCCTGAGGGAATATTAAGCTACTAGTGTAATGAGAGAGAATGTGTGATAGAGTAGATAGTGTCATAGTGCCAGGAAGATGAAAGAAGAGACAGAGTGCTGTTTTGTCTGGTGCAGCAGCTGTGCTCTCAGCTGGGTTTACTTGGTAAATTCACGTCTATTGGTGACACAGCGGCCGAGCTTAACCACCTGCTATGAATCACACACCGTCCATTTTGTCTCTCTGTCTGACAGCCAGCAAAGCAAATCAGGTGGAGCAGAAAGAACGCTAATGACTGTATGATTATAGGAAATGAGAGAGAGAGAGAGAGAGAGAGAGAGAGAGAGAGAGAGAGAGCGGCTGGTTTGTTTTATGTTCACACTAGTGCATTTGTCTTTTCTCTCTAGCTTTGTCTCCAACTCTGTCTTTTCCACTCTCTCTCTGCTAATGACCACCCTAAAGAGGGTGAAAGAGGAGGGAGACAGTGGAGAGCTGTAATTAAGCCTTGCATTATTCAAGAGTAAAGCGCCTCGTCTGCAAATTGTGTGTGCATGGTTATGCACGTACACCCAACATACCCACTGAGCACGCATGACTGTGAAGCGTACGGCTCAAGACTGGAAGATGGGACATGAAAAAATTAGGGGTTGCGAAACAGCATAACTGAGTGGAAACAAACCAAGTCTCCCACCCAAATTTTCAAATTTCCCAGGAGAGGTAATTGGCTCTGTACTCACTGGAGAGGAAATGTTGGGAGGAGGGGCCAAAGTCTCGGTGGGCTTCCTGAAGCAGCTTCAGTCGGTCCTCCACCGCCACCTGCATGATGAGCAGACACACAGACAGGAGAGGAGACAGTCAGATGTGGTCCTGAAAGCTGCACTCATCGAAACAGAACTTTACAGTGGTTGACGCTGGCGTCATGGTTGGAATGAATTCAATTTCACTGCAATTAAGTTGGAAGGGGATTTGCTGTAAAACCCCAAGCACAGGAAACTTTTTTCTTTTGGAGGTATAGATATATCATGTATCATATGTATCTTGACTGAGTATAAAGTTAATATACTGCACACATATACCAGTACATTTACCTCGTATAGCAGCTCACCAATATGTATTGCATTGTATAAAAATGATTTGGACTGGAAATCAGTTTGAACTAGTTAAACTGAATCCTAAAATCCTAATTGGAAAAATCCAATTATGCTAGCTGGAGTTCTCTGTTAGAAACTTGGATACTATGGCATGATAATGTCTCATCCAGATTCTTGATCAGTGTCAGGTAAATGGGCAAAATTAATAAATTAATAATTCTTTATTACACATATACAGTGGGTACGGAAAGTATTCAGACCCCTTTAAATTTTTCACTCTTTGTTTCATTGCAGCCATTTTCCAAAAATCAAAAAAGTTCATTTTATTTCTCAGTAATGCACACTCAGCACCCCATCTTGACAGAAAAAAACAGAAATGTAGAAATTTTTGCAAATTTATTAAAAAAGAAAAACTGAAATATCACATGGTCAAAGTATTCAGACCCTTTGCCGTGACACTCATATTTAACTCAGGTGCTGTCTATTTCTTCTGATCATCCTTGAGATGGTTCTACACCTTCATTTGAGTCCAGCTGTGTTTGATTATACTGATTGGACTTGATTAGGAAAGCCACACACCTGTCTATATAAGACCTTACAGCTCACAGTGCATGTCAGAGCAAATGAGAATCATGAGGTCAAAGGAACTGCCTGAAGAGCTCAGAGACAGAATTGTGGCAAGGCACAGATCTGGCCAAGGTTACAAAAAAATTTCTGCTGCACTTAAGGTTCCTAAGAGCACAGTGGCCTCCATAATCCTCAAATGGAAGACGTTTGGGACGACCAGAACCCTTCCTAGAGCTGGCCGTCCGGCCAAACTGAGCTATCGGGGGAGAAGAGCCTTGGTGAGAGAGGTAAAGAAGAACCCAAAGGTCACTGTGGCTGAGCTCCAGAGATGCAGTCGGGAGATGGGAGAAAGTTGTAGTAAGTCAACCATCACTGCAGCAATCCACCAGTCGGGGCTTTATGGCAGAGTGGCCCGACGGAAGCCTCTCCTCAGTGCAAGACACATGAAAGCCTGCATGGAGTTTGCTAAAAACACCTGAAGGACTCCAAGATGGTGATAAATAAGATCCTCTGGTCTGATGAGACCAAGATAGAACTTTTTGGCCTTAATTCTAAGCGGTATGTGTGGAGAAAACCAGGCACTGCTCATCACCTGTCCAATACAGTCTCAACAGTGAAGCATGGTGGTGGCAGCATCATGCTGTGGGGGTGTTTTTCAGCTGCAGGGACAGGACGACTGGTTGCAATCGAGGGAAAGATGAATGCGGCCAAGTACAGGGATATCCTGGACGAAAACCTTTTCCAGAGTGCTCTGGGCCGAAGGTTTACCTTCCAACAAGACAATGACCCTAAGCACACCGCTAAAATAACGAAGGAGTGGCTTCACAACTCCGTGGCTGTTCTTGAATGGCCCAGCCAGAGCCCTGACTTAAACCCAATTGAGCATCTCTGGAGAGACCTGAAAATGGCTGTCCACCAACGTTTACCATCCAACCTGACAGAACTGGAGAGGATCTGCAAGGAGGAATGGCAGAGGATACCCAAATCCAGATGTGAAAAACTTGTTGCATCTTTCCCAAAAACGACTCATGGCTGTATTAGATCAAAAGGGTGCTTCTACTAAATACTGAGCAAAGGGTCTGAATACTTATGACCATGTGATATTTCAGTTTTTCTATTTAAATAAATTTGCAAAAATTTCTACATTTCTGTTTTTTTTCTGTCAAGATGGGGTGCTGAGTGTACATTACTGAGAAATAAAATGAACTTTTTTGATTTTTGGAAAATGGCTGCAATGAAACAAAGAGTGAAAAATTTAAAGGGGTCTGAATACTTTCCGTACCCACTGTATACTGTGATACGCTGTTGCAAACCTTCTGGAAAAGATGTTTTTTTAATTTTTAAAATAAGCCAGAGAAATTCCAGATGGAGAAGCCAAATCCGGCACAGTAACATATCGAGGAGTCAAAAACAAGTTGGTACGACACACAGATCAAAAACCTGTATCAGAATCATGTAGTGTCTCATGTCGCATGTATAAATCATATCCTGAATATAATCAAAACCAAGATGAGACTTAAAACCTTCCTGTGCAAAGATATGGTGGATTTATGTTTCCTTGTACACTCCATATTACCTTTACTATGACAAAACCGTATTTCAGAAACAAATGGATAGCTTGCTTATAAATTATGCTAGATCGACTGTTCATGTTGCATGCAGTGCACTCAGTGAAAGGTGAAGCTTCATACAGCTTTGAGTTATCAATCTCACACACACATTCACTCCTGTACCCCTGTGAAAGCTGCGTATTGACCTCTCAGGCAGTGCACCTGTGCCCAACGTGTGGGGTTGCTTTGCTCCATCAGGCTGACTAGCAGGACAGTATTGGCAGTCTGTAATATTGAGACTCACACAAACACACCTCAGGCGTTATGGCAGCCAGATCACAGCTGTCCACACAGGGATCCTGGAAATAGGCTCAGAAAGGCCGATAGATCAGTTTCTTCCTGGCCACTAATGGCTATTATGGTTTATGTCCCACCGAGACAAAGATGGGAGCTGTCTGCATATGAAAACCAAATCATTAAACTACACAGTCAGACCTGGCTTATTAACGTCTCCTTCCTGCAGGCTGAAGGAAATAAAAAGAGCGAACAACGGAGAGACCTGCTTGCGTCCACTGAAACTCTGCTCTCCTCTGAGTTATGGTCATTCTCCAGGCAGAAAGACTATTAGTGGGTGTCTGTCCAGTACATGTGAAATATCACAAGGCTACAAATTAGCCCAGCTACCCAGTTTCTCTCTGCGGCATTGTCACATTTCAAAAGGGATGACTTTAGGTTCCAAGATTATTACATTTATTTCTCAACACATTAGTCTCTCTCCTGCTTTTTTCTGGCCACATTCCCAACTCATTTATCCACAGCGATGATGCCGCGTGGATGTATACAAGAAAAACTTCAAATGAAGTCTGCAAAAATATATGTCTCCATGACAGTGTCTTCAAATTGATGCCATCACAGCTGGGTGGTGACATTCCTCCTACAACTGGTCATCATCAGCCAGCTTGGTCAAAGGACCTCAAAGGCTCAAAGAGTCTTGTCATTAATATAAATAGTCTACAGGCCTGATGAGGAAAAAGGGTAATAAAAATTAAGAAATAGGACAATCGACTCGCTTGATAAAGAGATTGTGTCTGAAAGAACCGACACAACTCGTACTCATGCTAGTTGTACAACTAGTATGCTCTTGTGCTCATACAAACTTAACATAGAGGATTTCACTCCATAATTCACAACCAACATAACTTCACTTCTCTTTCTTTCTGATGACTTGTAAAGAGACTTCTCTACAACTTTCCCTCTAGGGGCTGACACACGTTCCACTCTGAGAAAGACGGGGCGACTCCCCTCAGCGGATCAGACCAAGATGTTCAAGTACGTATAAAGCCAAGAATGTGGCTGTTCTGTGAGAAGAGTGTCTATTGATGTGTAGTGACAAAGTGTTGCTGAGAGCACAGAGCCGTGTTCAAATAAAACAGGTACACAGGTGGAGGGACAACTCTCAGTCCCCTGTGTGTTCGGCTGACACAAAGTGAAATCAGCATGTGCACGGCGAGAGGGAGACGAAGATAGACAGAAGAGATAAAAAACACACAGGCAGGCAGGAAGAGAGTGAGGGAACAGGGAGAAAGAGGATCAAGATATATTGAAGACAACATTAATTCGGCAAGTGTGGACAAAATGCTGCGGGAAGAAATGTGGCAGAGAACCCGAGAGAGAGAGCAATAAAGAGTGGGTGTGGAAAATCATGTCAGCTCTAATGTCTGCATATGATTCAGGAGAATTTAAACTACCTGTAGTAGTTTCCATCTCATGTTGAGCTGGTCTAGTTGTCTGGAGGCAGTGGAGGACAGCTGGATGTCCAGCGGTGTCAGCTCTGCAGAAAGCTCATTGACGATTCTTACGTCCTGACGCAGAGGGGCAATCTCATCTCTGAAGGCCTACACAGAAAGGTTTATGTTGTTGCAGTGTGAAAAACTGATATTGTAACTGCGGGATAATCAATCAAACTTAATCATGAAGTTTGTGTTTTCACAAGCAATACCGGAGTTCCTGTTGCAGCGAATGTCAGTTACCTTCCATTTCAAACTTAATTGTCTTTTTTCTTGTTTATGGTCTTGACCTCATTATTGCTAACCTGAGATAAATCAAGTTATACATTGAGTTTTGATGTGCTATAATTTGCATTTAAATTCTCCAATGTTGCTGTCAATATAAATGCAACGCCGCCGCTGCAGCAAAATCTATTAATGTATAAATCTATTAACAGTTATATTCAAAGTGGATGCCTACATGACATGGATATTAAGAGATATAATTGGCCAGACTGTCCATACCATGGGGAGGCAATCATTAAGATGTGAGGTAGTTTAATAGACCAACAAATGAATCCAACAGTGAAGGGGGTGCCTTTGCTCATGCACCCTGTGAACCATAATGTGGCTATTATTGGGGCCACTGTTTCTCCTCTGTCCTCTATTTCTCCTTTTCCACATTTTAATTTATTGTTTACTGTATTACGCCGTGCTGTCATTTTGTTCCTAGTTGTTAACTAAATGTGTTTGCTTGTTCCTTGGTCAGGTCTCCTTGGGAAAAGACATCCTCAAATTTGACAAGTAGCATTTGCAAACAAGACAAGACAGAATCATCAAACCGAGTGCACAATCAAATCAGGTAGCTTTTTGTTCCGAAAATAAAAAGAGAGAGGAGTGTACAAATCGTGTGAGAATTCACAACCGAGTCTCACTCACGTTATTGCACTCGCTTCTATCGTGGATGTGTTTCGGCTACTGTTAAATCAGCGATTTACAAGTTAAACAGACAATTCACAGACAGACTTTATACCTTATATAAGATCCTGCAAGTTAAGACGAGATTTATTCAAGTTGATTCGGTGTTGCATGCTGTAATAATGTACAGATGGGAGGGGTGTCACATCTAACTTGATGTCTCAATGACTACGACGCGTAAGGTGTCTCTCTGACTCACCACGGTCTTGTCGATGTGGTCCTGCAGAGAGTCGATAAGCAGATCCCCGACAGGCTGCCAGGTAGCTTTGGCCTCCTCTGCCTGCGTGAGCCGCAGGTCGAGCTGGTCCATGGAGCTCTGCAGCTCCTGCAGTCGCTCCAAGGCTCGCTCCACCTGACTCTGCCAGCCACCCATGTGTCCTTTCAGACGCTCCCACCGCTCCCTGACCTCGCCCGTTTGCTTGCGGATGGCCCGGGCCAACCCTCGAGCCTTCTCCTCTGGGGTGAGGTCTGGAGGAAGAGAGAAAAAAAGAAGGGTTAAGAGATAAGTAAGACAGTTTTCATGCACCTTATTACATTTCACTAATAGTACATTGTTGAAACACGTTTTCCAATTATATATTTTTATATACAAGTTACAATTCAGAGATGAGAGAAATAAATTTCCTACATTATTTCATGTCAGACTCTTATTCAACTAGAAAGACATTTTCATTTTCCCAAATGTTTCACCCATCAATTTTCAGAAGGTGTAAGGATCCTAATTTATGGAGCTCTGACATTTTATTAAAATTACATCTTCCTTAAAACCATACAGAACATGATTAAAAAAGGCTTTAACCTGTGTTTTATTAATTTGGTCTTTTAGGTTTGAATAAGCCTTTCTTGACTATTTCCCTCTCTTCCTGCATTTCCATTTCCCTCTCTTCCTTACTTTCCATTATTTGTATTTGCTTTGTTTGATTTCAACTTATGCAAATAAGTAAAACTCAAGATGACAAGGGAGAAGAGGAGGGTAGAGTGAGGTAATAAAAGAGTGAGGGTGGAAGTGAAGGCAGTCAAGGCATGACAAAAGTGACTAAAAGACAGAAAAAAGGTTTGAGACAGAGCATCTAGGAAATGAGAAGACAGGAAATGTAGGGGTATGATAATTGTGACATATCTGAGGAGGTACACAGAGAGGAAAATAAAAAAGCAAAAGAGAAACTGCCCCCCCGAACACGCTTTTTTTTTTTTTTTTTTAACTAAAAAGGAAGACGAGCAGATTTTATGAGTTCTAAGGTCTTGTCTCCAGGGTAGTGACTGGATTGCCTTCTTCACCTGTTGCACCTCTGCAATCTCTCTCTTTTCCCATCCCTCCCTCACATGCATACATTCAGACACAAGTCAATGTGAGATGTACTGCAGGTAGCACCTCATGCAGATACACACAAAGACAAGGTATGAAGTTGTTAAGACTTTGCCACATTGTCACTCTGAGAAATCCCATTTCTTCTGATTAAACAACAAGAGCAGCCTCTGATCTTAAATCAGCTTTTTATCTATTTATACAACAAGGCGACGCTTTGATATCCGTATCAAAGATCACAGACAACAAGCCTATCAGAATGCACTCTGAAGTCCTGCCACACCCCTACAAAGCCCCTTGGGTTGGTTTAATTATTTACACAGTAGGATTTGAGTTTGAAGGGAAATGTGCTGACTTAACCAAGACTTTCCTGCCGCATCCAACAGAGACAGAGAGAGAATGCTGAATGAGTCGGTGAATATTTAATTCTTGAGTGCTCTGTTAGATATTAGTATTACTACCAGCTCAGGTTAAAGTGAATGGTGTTTTAAGGGCACTTAACCTTAAAATTGGGCCAAATAAGATGTAAACAGAGACAGATATCACTTACGACCATCTCTTTTGTGTGATGTTAAGGGCTGTGTCTCAAATCACGGCCTATTTACTGTATAGAGCACTTTTTCTCATCCCCCACCATTTTATTTTAGCCGCAAGCAGAGAAAACATAAAAAGTGGTTAAGATGGAGTATAAATGATATTGCAAATATAGTTTTAGTAACATTTCTTATTTCAAAATAAGGCCTTAACATTTTTACATCAATTTAGAGTGAAGTGTGATGAAAGCTTTCTAATAGAAAACTCTTCTATTTCTTTTCCAGTCACTGACATGAATATATAGATGGCTTTTAAGGAGATTGCAAATGTACCAGTCTTTGGCTGCACGTTCTTGCGTGGCTCTCCAGGACCCTCGATTGGCTGATCAGCCAGAAACATCCTGGCTTGATCCAAAGTACTGACCACCAAGTGCTCACGTTCCTTCAGCTCTGACCGTATCGCCTGCAGGGAAAAAACGCAAAGCAGCGGGTTAAAGGGGTGTCAGCCTGTAATACATGACATCAGAAATTGCTCTCTTTGAAAGCAGTCATTAGTATTCAATTTAATACTAATACTCTGTGATGACCCAAACAGATGCATGTGAGAAAAGACAGTAAAGATTTTCCAATAACTTTAAAGCATACACAAGACACTGCAATGAGAGAGCATTTGTAAGCAGTTTAATTTTAACAGAAAATTTGAAAGGGGTAATTAATGCATTTCCTCTGCAGGTATGTTCTACTCGTGTCTCCTGATTCGTCTGCGACAGTGAACTTCAAATGAACCTGGTGTATTGCGAATGAAGTGTTGTACACCCCCCACCCCCCCCCCCCGAATCAACCACTTATGCTTAAATCAGCTTCGACTTTCAATATATTACGAAAAAGGCACTTAATATTAACTCACAGTCACACACGCGTATATACAACCAAAGAACAAGAGCAGGTGTTCATGTTCAGAGATAAACAACACTCTCAACGGCTAATTAGGCGATTGCTGCATAAAAAAAACACAGTCTCTGCCCAGTCTTCCCTTATTAAGAGGAAAAGCAAGAGGTGAGAGCGAGAGAGCAGCTATGTTCGGAGTGTCAGCGGGAGCGAGACCTCTGAGAACACAGCAGCGATTGAAGGCGAGAGTATGGGGTCAAACCGGGCATTTCCTTAAGGTTGGTGTTAACTGAGTGATCCGCAGAATAAAGTGAGCTGCTGGGCGCTATATAAGGAATTATCATTACAGAGCCGGCCAGCAACACCACATATACACTGCGATATGACAAATTACCACACACGCATAAGGCTATCCTCACACTCAAGGCCCTACAGTACAGAAAAACAGATGCTAAAAGTTCATCAGCCAATTTGTAGGACACTTTTCTTAACCTCATGTCAACTAGTCAGCCTCGCCACAGCTCACAGCAGGCGATAAAACTTGATAGAGGGAGTGGGCATGGCATGTAATGGTATAATTATTCTTGTTTTAATATAAGTGTGACCCCCCGGGGACTTCATTGCTTGTTTCAACTAGACTTCAATGCCTATCGGAGTGTGTGATTGCTTTGTGAAGAGGTGATGTAGTTTAAGATGCTGTGAGGCAAGTTCATTAGATGGGACAGCTCGCGTTGTCTCACACCTATCAGACTTATTAAACAGACGAGTGCAGCGAAAATCAGATGCCAAAAATTGACCTCAACATTTATGGAGTGGCAGATGACAACATGCTGGGTTCAGGGGGATCGTATATGCAGTACCATCTGAAGAGATAAGAAGATGACGGACACGAAAGCAGTGTAGGAGGATGGGTCTCCTCGCAGGCCTTGAGATGTACACACACCTTTTTTGTTCTAGTTTCAAAATAAAATAAGCTCATTTCAAGGGGTAAGTTTCTATAAAAGTTAAGTTTAGCCCACCGCAAAGACAATTTCACACTGCCTCCTACGGACAAATTTACCCTCATGCTGAAATGGAGCATCCTGCTGAACACAAATTAAATCACCTCTGCTAATAAATGGTTTGCTCCGTTCCAATGATTTCCTCCTAGCTCACATGGAGGAAACATAATAGGCAGGTAGCTCAGAGAGGGGACCTTGATAGATAGAAACTAAATGAGAGGTGATTGAGGAAGAGGAAAAGAGGTATGTGTGGGGAACAGAGATAAGAAAACGAAGCTAAGCTGTGAGGGGCAACTACCAGTAGAAACCAACGTCTTGCTTTTTCATTGGCTTTTTGTTTTGCACTCACAAATTTGTTAGAGGCTTTAGAAAGGGTTTGCTTTATTGTGAATGACTTTCATTCGCAAATGCTCTAATTTATTAATTAACCTATTAATTGTTTAGGCTATAAAATGTCAAGAAAATTTGGAAAATGCCCATCCTACTTCCCTGAGCTCAAAGTGACCTCTTTAAATTTCTTATTTGTCATAAACTACTTAATTTAGAGTTATATAAAATAGAGAGAAGTAGCAAATCACCATATTGGAGAAGTTGTTACTAGATAATTGTTGTTTTTAAATTCCTTAAACGATTAAGTGATTATCAACATTGTTGTCAACATTCATTGTGGTCATTGGAGTCACACGAGGGACATTTTGAGGTACAAATTTTGGACTGGGAGGAAAGATGGTTCAAAAGAGGAGTGAAAGAAGCTGTTTACACTGGAATAGAAAGACCATCACTGAACAGAGGAGAAGGGCTAAAACACCACTTATTCCCCACCCCTCCCATCAAAGCTGTTCTTTCATCTCTTCCCAGGACATTGATTAAACACTGACATTGGCCTCATGTGCAATGCCAACGAGGATTATTCAGACCTGGCCTCAAGTAACTCCAACAACCACAATGACTGTTGTCACAACAGCCAAAGACACTAACGAACCAAGCGGTAATTATCACCTTGATTATGACCCCACAGAGGTTAAATAGCTGGGATTTTCCTACCAGTCAGAACTAAGAAGCTTCTCCACATAAAGATGGCCTAGGCTATAAGAAGGTTACCAAGACCCTGAAACTGAGCTGCAGCACTGGGGCCAAGACCATACAGGACAGGTTCCACTCAGAACAGGCCTCTCTATGGTCGACCAAAGAAGTTGAGTGCATGTGCTCAGCGTCATATCCAGAAGATGTCTTTGAGAAATAGATATATGGGTGCTGCCAGCATTGCTGCAGAGGTTGAAGGGATGGTGTCGAGCATGTGTGGCGGCAACCAGGTGAGGAGTACAAAGACAAGTGTGTTTTGCCTACAGTCAAGCATAATGGTGGGAGTGTCATGGTCTCATGGGCTGCATGAGTGCTGCCGGCACTGGGGAGCTACAGTTCATTGAGGGAACCATGAATGCCAGCATGTACTGTGACATACTGAAGCAGAGCATGATCCCCTCCATTCGGAGACGGGGCTACAGAGCAGTATTCCAACATGATAACGACCCCAAACACACTTCCCAAGACAATCACTGCATTGCTAAAGAAGCTGACGGGAAAGGTGATGGACTGGCCAAGCAAGTCTCCAGTCCTAAACCCTATTGAGCATCTGTGGGGCATCCTCAAACGGAGAAGCGCAGGGTCTGTACCATCCACCAGCTCCGTGATGTCATCATGGAGGAGTGAAAGAGGACTCCAGTGGCAACCTGTGAAGCTCTGATGAACTCCATGCCCAAGAGGGTTAAGGCAGTGCAGGACATAAGGGTGGCCACACAAAATATTGCAACTTTTGGCCCAATCTGGACATTTTTTACTTAGGGGTGTACTCACTTTAGTTGCCAGCGGCTTAGACATGGCTGTGTGATGTGTTATTTTGAGGGGACAGCAATACAGGCCGTACACTAACTACTTTACATTGTAGCGAAGTGTAATTTCTTTAGTGTTGTCACATGAAAAGATATAATCAAATATGTGAGGGGTGTATTTAATTTTGTGAGATACTGTATATTGCTTAATGTAACTGTATTACTTCTCTATTACAATAAATGTTGACATGTATGAAAGAAGTGTTCCGCCAAACATCATCCTTCAGTGTTAACTGGCTCAAAACAGACTAAGACAAAGCCACAGACGGCTGTAACAATGACAACACAAGTAGTGCCAAGTAATTTCCTCAGAAACAGACAACTCTCTGTCTGTCATCCAGCCATTCGGTACACTTGCACTTCAGACAGATGACAACACCAAAGACCTTTCCCTAACACTCAAACAAGTTCACATTATCAGAGTGTCACACAGGGACACACTTTTTAGGGGGGAGCATGAGCGGTAGATTTCAAACACATGTACAGCTTTCAGGTTAGGAAAAAAGCTTTTTTTTCATAGCAAATCCCAGCTGGCCTATGAGTGATAAGACATGGCCGTCTATGTCAAAGATAAAAGGGGGCGGGCTTCACTTCACTTTACTCTTTAATAGTTTTTTTGCACAGGCACATTAGAATATGGTCAGGCCTGGGCTGAAGACCAGAAGAATAAAGGACTCTTGTCAGCCACACAATACCTAGGACATCTATCTTGTAGCTATGAGTGACCTTGGTTGTGTCTGTGTGGGGGGATATGCGCCCGGATCTGTGTATGTGTGTGTGGTGTGTGGCCGCAGTAGCACAGAAAACTCTTATCACCGTGTGCCCTGTGCTGTGCTGGCGACAAGATAACATCAGAACACAGCTACTTTCAGAGCTCTGCCAAACATCCCTCTTCCCACTCTCAAAACCCTGCTATCTCAGCCTTTTCGCAATATTACCGGACCCCTCATCTTCTTCCGGGAAAATAAATAAGCCTCCTGAAAGGACCACTACAACATACCACCTCTCAACATCAGAAAAGCACCTGACAGAGACTCAAGGAGCCTTCACAATAGGGGCTCACTCGCATCCAAAGAAATTGCAAACTGCCAAGATGCCTTCTAACTTCTTCGCCAGCAACAAATTAATAATTAATACGCAACTGTTTTTTGGTATTTGTAGTGAACACAAATGATTGAACTTTTGTTGCCTGAGCCAAATTATATTTTGCAACTGCTTTACAGCCTATGATGACACCTCAGAGTGACTCTGTAATAAAAATGTAATAGTGCTGCCCCTTAACATTCACTGTTATCTTGAAATAGCTAAAAGCTACCAATAGGTGGATGTTGTTTGAAGTCATACTCTCTGACATGTTTTACTAATCTACAGCTTCTAGCCTTGGCCATTTTTGAATAACTAAAATATCCCCACACCCGCATTTGTCAGAAACAACCTTGTGACCATTTTGCAGCAAATATAATAGTAAGGCACAGTTAAATAACGCACACATACATTTCTTCAGTTTATTTTATTATTTATTTTCTTTACTTTATGCATTGGATATGTTTATTTTACAATGTTGTGTTGCTGCCAATGCAATTATTTACATGGATTTTAGACCACTGAAGCTGATGATTTGCTTATAATAATAAATAATAATTATAGGGTAATAATAATAATAATCATTCTCAATGCAAATTCAAACATTGGATTTTTTGTCCCTATTATTGTCACTGATCACTATTGCTACTGACCACATAGTTCATTCACTAATTCATGTCTTTGTTTATGTTATATGTTGTTCAGTTTGTCACCCGACTTCGACAACACATCAAAACATTACCTAAAATCTAAATCTATGCTCCCAATGACAAGTTATAATGGGGCATTTAATCGGCTGAAACATTAAATGGAATAACCTCTCTTTGAGCTTTCATTACACAGAATATAAACTGTAATCTATATGTTAAATTAGCTAATGCTTAATACAACAATCTACCGGTGATTATTTTAGCACCCCTGTGAGTCTTTTTGTAATTTTCACTGTGTGAACCCGAAGAAGCCATAGGCGAAACGTGTTGCTCACAAAAGTCATTTCAGTGTGCAGTAGCTTGTTTTCGATTTTTAACAATCTGTGTTTTACAAAATGCCTCAGCATAACAATTTCCCAACCTTCTCATATGATAACATGCACTCCATTAAAAGTATGCTTTGTGTGGGAAGCACACTTCTTCATACATATCAACTACGAAAAGAACAGCTGATTGCAGTAACCGTTTAAGCTTTGATAATCACTGCTCCTCCTAGTGGTTGTGGTGGTTTCCAAACATGGTGCTTAATGTGGCATTTAGGCAGCTGATGAGAGCGGTGACAGCAAACCAAAACAGTACAATTGTGGGGCTGTAAAACCAAAACAATGCCCTAAAAGACACTAAAACACTCCATACAACTGGAGGGAACTTCAAAGTCAGATGATTTATATCAGTGGCTTAATCTTAGCGAGCACATACAAGTTGTGATTTGAGCCATTGTTAATAGAAAAACATTGATTATAGCAGCTTTAATGTTACAATGTAATGTTGTATAATGCTGAGGTGTAGTGCAAACATATTCCACTAAAGTGGACAATAAAGCTGTAACATTTTGTAAGATATGCACTTGACTCAACTAAAACAAAACTGCGTTCAGCAAGCACAGATGCAGACTTTTAGGACACAAGTCCAACAACGTCACTGGCACTAAATGCAAAAAAGGAGAAAGAACAATTAAAAGTTACTCAAAGCGAGTTTTTTAAAAAAGCCCTTCCTTCCCAAAGAGATAAGGTAAAGCCCAGCGCACCAGTTTAATCCATTTCATTCTCCTTTACGACCTGTCCGTTCAGGTGCAAATGGTGCTAATCAATCACGCAGGCACAATGAATAAGATGGTTTCAGTAGCAGATTATTAGACTCTCCTCACTTTAGACAGGATAATTGAATGTTGCTTAAGCATACTGAGCCTTATTTAACTGTGTAAAAGTTAATGAAATTTAAATTTAGATAGAATCACACGTTGCCCGTTTGTCTTCATATTTATTCATTCAGAATAGGAGGAGAGTTTAAAAAGACCAGGCTGGACTGTCCTGGCAATGTAGAGGAAAAAGCCAACTGTTCCTGAAAGATGCCCATAAGCGCTTACTCCCTTGTTCCCACTCCGAGATCTAAAAGTGGTTAATTTAATAGAGCAGATTGACGAGGTTAATGCTGACGATGCTGAGGAAGGCCTTCTTAGTGGATAATTGAATGTGTGATTAATAAATGCTATTATGGCCACTTTAGCAGTGAAAAACACAGCCACAGATCAATACACAGAGGAGCAAGTCACTCAAGAAAGACAGGACCATAACCCTCCCTCTCTCTCTACGTTCCCATATATCATTATAGTATATGTGACAAAGTTGATTTGATTTTTGATTGATTTTCAAATTCCCCCTGTGATTTGCCAAATGAACAGCTGCAAAACTAACCTCCTTTCTTCCACATACAAATCTCTTTTCATCCTCATTCTTCCTATTTTCTTGCAATCTATCTTTGCCTCTGTTTGCCGATTCTTGTCCATCACTTTCTTCTCTCACTGTTCGGACCACTGCCCTCTCATATTTGTCTTCCCTCTGATTCCTTAATAACAGCAATATCCGTTGCTCTCTGTTGGGCTAAGTGGCTTAGCCTTCCTCTTTTATCTCTCCAACCCTTCAAGAAAGAAAGGGAAAGGGAAAAAAGAAAGGTTTTTCAAGCCCTTCTAAGCCCTCCCTACCTCGCAGATACCAATTTCCATATATCTATACACATTTCTCCCATCATGCTGACAGAGCAGCTGGTGTGTGTGTTATCACTGAGTGACTGAAGTGAGTGTATGTATGCATGAGCATAGGGGACTGGCGCGTGTGTGGCGGTGTAAGCAAGTAATAGAGCATGACGTGTTCAAAGCCCCAGCTTTTTGTGCTGCTCAGCCCACTCATCCCTCTCAGGGTCGGCAAGACCTCCAGGCCAATCTATTAAGAAGACAGAGGAGAAGGAAGTGAAGGGAAAAATATAACACAGTCGAAATGAAAAGTGTGCCTTCGACTCCACTGTGCCATTAGTTCCCATTTCAGCATCTCAAAGCTGAAAACCTGGAGATGAACAAGGGACTGGAGAGAGCATGGTGTGAGAAACACTGTGTGAAGGCAAAGAGAAAGAAAGACTGTGAAGAGGAGGAGACCAACAGCAAGACAGACACCACAGAGACGAAAACGAGATAGAAGAGCTGAAAGAGGGTAATGAGAAAAGGAAGGTAAAAAGTGGAGATGCTGGAAGATTGTATTCTCCTGCGGGTATTGTTTGCTCTGAGTCCCATTCCTTATCTAATGGGCCTTGTCTGATCCGCTGGGTTGAGGCCTGTCTCTGCTCTCTGTCAGACACAGAGAGGGCCTCAACATCCTCTCAAACCTCAGAGGACACGTTTTAAACAACCTGGATAGTTTTCATCATATAACGGCTCAAAACACAATGCGAACCCAGATATTGAATCCTTGATTCTAGGTCCTGGCAAACAATTTGATGGAATTCCTCCCTTTCTTCCCATAATCCAAATCATTAACACATTATTTTTAAACTATCATCTGAATTCAAACATCTCTTTCCAAAATAATGAGGGACAGATCATCGCCAAATCGTACTTTCTGCACTCTGGATCGGGTATGTTCACACACACACACACACACACACACACACACACACACACACACACACACATCTCTCATTATTACGTTTTTAATCATGATCTTAGGGAAAACTACTCTTGTTCTGCTTTTAAATGATGAATCATCAAATCATTAAAAGACTATACTTAGCAGGTGTTAGAGCGGCCAAGAAATTGATTGTCAGGCAATGCCAACTGCCCCACTCGGGCACCAAGCACATTGTTTTTATATTAAAGCCTTTCTTCCCTGTTTTGGGCAGACGGGGGTTAGGATGGGGATTTGTAGTCCTAAAGTTTGAAAACATTCCTTTCCCTTTTTCTTCTTTCTTTTCCTTCTCTTTCCATGTATTAGTATTGAGATACGTTAGATTCACCTCCTTATAATTGACCAATCTCATTTCAACTTTTCTGGAAGCTGATTCTGTCTCTGTGTGCATAATTGCTTTATTAGTATTGTATGACTAAAATGTAATACATACAATTACATAATAATAAACTCTAACAAAACCTTACACAAACATGTGCACAGGGATACATACTGTATGCACACAGAAACAAATGTGCTTCTGTTAAATGTAGGTCTCTCATATACACCCTAACACATATGTAATGAATGTGTGTGTGTGTGTGTGTGTGTGTGTGGGTATATCTGTGATCCTGTGCCCCCGCATGACAGCACATGTGTTTACTCTCAAGGCATTTTGGGGAACATAATAGCAGTGTGGTGAATGGGTTGTGGAGAAACGCATTACGATGTCAAGAGCAACATCAACAGTAGTGGCGGCCAGCGGACTGGGAGTAAACAGTAGCCACAGGGTGAGTCATCTATCTGAAAGCAATTACACGCCAATGTACTATCACAATAACCAGTGGTTACAATAAATAAAACAGTGGGGAACACAGATGACAAATAGCAGCGATGACAAAGGTGTGAACGGGCCGGCACAATGAAGGTATTGATTGCTTGTTAGAATAAATGATACAGTGTGGTATAAATTATTCTAAGAATGAAGCAGAAAGAACAACAGCACTGATTGTGTAGTAGTGATTTTGATATTGGTCTTTAACTCTGTGCTGATATAAGTTTAATGCATGGATACTGCTGAGTGACCATAACAACATTGCTGCTTATTAACCATAGTTATGCTTGACTGATGCAATCTGTAGTTACTTACTGTAGCCACCGTGCTCACCACCCTAATGCTTAATAATGTCAGGATGATTCCTGCTACTGCTTTACAGTCACAGCACTTTGTTGTGATTTCGGTCCTGACTGTTCAGCAGATGTGTATAAACTGAGTACAGTAACTGTATAATGAACACTTGTAACAGCACTATAAAATACTGTAAATCAGCTGCCTGGGTTATCAACTTTGATCGGCTTAATTACTGAGTATAGGTAAAGTGTGCAACATTTCTTTCTTCTGTGAGGTAATTTGTCCTATAACCACCTGAGTGATGACTGTTTTTATCTATTTAGGTTTGTTTTCATGGGAGACGTCTTTGACATGTCACAGTAGGACAGTGCAGGTGTAAATAATACAATGAATGATGACTGACTTTCCTACTTTCAGGGTCCTGAAACACTTCCTAACTGCTTCTCCTATCTTAACTTACACAAGATGGGAAAACATTTCTTAAACTCACTGATGTGTTCTATCCTATCTCAGACCTCGTATCTTATCTTAATTTAAGAAATCATAAATAGAACTGTAAACTTGATTCTTAAATCGGCACTCTGTCGGGCCTGTATCTGTGTTTAAAATGTACATGACACCCGTATCCTTGACACTTCACTTGTCACCAGCTAGCTAGCTTGCTATAATGGACAAGAAAAGACAGGCGTTTTAGCAATGAGTTGGAGGCATTAATTGTGTTGGTGGAGGAGAGGAAATCCCACCTTTTAGGGAAGTTTTCTTCCAAATTATTGGCCCAGGATAGAGATTAGAACGGATATAGTATGTCAATCAAATTCAAAATGACTCATCTTGGCGGTCGATATATCCCCATTAATACATTGTCTGGAAAATGTAAAGCACCATAATATGGTTTGAGTAGACTTTGTTCACGTTGTTCCCCATCTTCATGTAATGTAATTGTAACCTAACAACAGTGGTGCTGCCATTTTTGGCAGTTATTTAGAATTTAGCACATGTCATCCTAACTTAGGAAATTCTTCAGTTAGGAGGGTTCTGTAGTAGCTAAATTCCTATCCTTTATGCAGTTAGAAAAACATGTTTTTTTAATACCACGAATCCTAAATGTCATCCTAAACTGAGATAAGATAATGTAATAAGGTCCTCTATTGTGCATGCTGGCTCACTGTCACAGCTTACATTGTTATTAGTAACACCTGTGCTTTTCCTATAATAACAAGTGAGTACTACTATGACAAGAGTGAGCATACCCACTCACATTTATTCTGACTTATTTCGAGATCTCTGCTATGGTTGAAAATGGGCGGAGCTAGGCGGGAATTGAAATCACAATGAATCAACAGAAATGTCTTTAAAAGAGGTCAAATGAGGTCAGATAAATGAAAACCTTATTAATGCCTAGTATGGCCTTTAATACTTTCACAGAGAGAGAGTAGAGAAATATACTCTTCTATGAAAACTCAAAAAGTCAACTCAGTAACTTGAAAAAAAAAACAAAAAACAACACAATGAAGGAAAAGGTATGATAAAACTTGCACAGCGTGGCAGGAACATTGCCTGTGGCGACATTACGTACTGTGCAGTGGTTCTGCTGTTGCAGCAGGGTGGGGACATCTCCTCCGATGGGCATCTGCTTGGCCAGCTCCTCATCCTTCATGCAGATCCACCTCCACAGCTCCTCCAGGAGGCCCAGCAGACGAGACCAGCGCTCAGCACTCGCCTCCAGATGGGCTCTGCCAACATACACCATCCACTTGAACTATTATTAAACTGTATGCAATTTCAACTCTCATACTTGCTCATACATTGAAGCATATACAGTCCTGTACTGACAAATCAATTATCTATTCAAGGGACACATCTGTACTATAGTGTTGTATCTTCATTTTTATAATACACTTTTGTCCATGCAGGTTTGCAGTAACATGTAGAATTAGTACCTATCAAAGGCTGATATCAGTATTTATACAGAAGTAAAGCCACATATATTCTTTTATTTTTAGGATGCTGATTATATAAAAGGTTCAAAGCTTATAAAAACATAAAAGATGAAACTAAAAACCCTTCATTACTAAAACCCCTGTAAAAACCTGATCTCTGCCCACTTCTTCTGAAATAAATGTCATTCGTAAGAGGGAACACAGTTGGCTGCTAATTGTGTGGGTGGTAGCATGCATGCAATATGTATTAATAAGCACGTTCTCTTCTCCTATGGGCATAATGTATCTGAACACAGTGTGCAGGGACCTCCTATCGCCACTCATTACTTAGCCGTAATTACACATGTATTGCAATTAAGGAATAATGGGCTGCATACAATCAACAAGCACGGGTACCGTACACACATACACATACACACACACACCACACAAACACACACACAGACCTCTCACTGTCTATTTTTCTCTGTCTTCCTGTGGAACAAGTCCAGCCTATTATGTCTGCATTGCTTGACTTTGACTCACTCCCTTTCCCCACCCCCCACTCAAAACGAACTCTTTGCGCAGCTGAATTTTTCCCCGCACCATGTTTTTAATGTCCCCCGGCTTTCTCTTCTGCCTTTCTAACCTTTCCCCCTGCCCTGTAGCATTGATGTGTTCCAGTACTGCTTCTCTCCATCCTCTTCTTTATGTTTGAACATCTCCATCTGGCCCTGTCAACTTCACTTCCACCTTCACTCTCTTCACGCTCTACATCCCCACCCATCGCCAGTCTTATTTATGCCAAGGCTGTGGCTGTCTCTGTCTCAAAAGTTTATGTGCCACTGCGGTGGCTCTAAGGTCTGTCTGGAGCTGTATTTTACCCCTATGATCCATGGTGGACATGTGGAACACTGTACATGTGCAGCTGGTAGGAAATACAACAACCCACATGAATATGCCACAACGTGCTGCGTGGTTTCCATGAATTAAAGACATGTAAGTGATGTTCCATCATGAATATGACTACATTTTCTTTTTATGAACCTGAGATCGGGGAATGGTCCAGTTGTCCTATGGTCCAGCAAGGGAGATATATTTAGAGTTAATCGAGTACAACGTATTGTTGAGTATAGTGGCCTTGAGTTCTCAAGCTTTCCTTTTTGTTCTTTTGTTTTCTTATTTGATAGGTGAGAATTAATTGCAGGCAGAGACCTGCTTGAACCACTGCTATGATCGAGACCTTCTACTAAGATGATTTTTTTTGTTTCCAGAGTTGAGAGCAGCAAAAGAGAGGAAAACTGCAATCCGAGCTGCATGAGCATAAATAACTGGAGAAAAAACATTTCTATTTGTAAGTATTGGGTAAGGTTTTACTGACCGGATGTTGGCAGATTTGGCCTTCAGGTCGCTCCAGCGTTGGTTCATGTCATCCAGTCTGTGTTGGAGGAACACGGCTTCCTCTGAGCTGCCCAGAGCCTTGACCATCTTCGACTTGTTGCTGTCCACACTCTTGTAGATGTCATTGTGGGCATCAATCTCAGCCTGGATGTCCTACAAATACACAGATACAAAAAGTATTGTTACAAGTGACCATTTCTTCAGGGAAACTAAAGTATCTTGAGCAAATCTACAGTCAAAGACAACAGTAAAAAAAAGCTCCCATCAATATCACCCAAAATTGGACGTCACAGTCTTCTAGGCTACCAAAGCTGATTATTCATGCACTGAAAATAGACTTTGTCACAAGGAGTAGCCTTGAGGGAGTTCACAGCATACTGCACACAACATTTCCAGAAGGCAGAGAAGTTTATATTTTCATGAAATGTCCTTGGAGTACTTTTTGACTGTTTGACTAAAAAGATCTTAACTTCCACCCTTTCACCGACTTCGAAGGACCTGCCCCATCCAGGAGCAAGTCCAAAAGCAATGTCTGCCTCCATACTTATGCTGCATTAGGTTCTACCAGGGCAACACCAAAGAAAGCTTGGCTAATTTTATGCTGGGATACAGTATGTACTAATGTATTGCAGTGCTAATCCAAAAAGCTGTTTTTATATGTGCATGCCTGCAAGAGACCACTGTATTCAATACTGTGACGAAGCACGATTTTTCCTTGTGCGTGTGTGTGTGTGAGAGGGTCCTTAACAAGGCAGCCTTATTACACAACCACATCTCAAATGGTATGTGTGAGGGTTTGTGTGAGGGTTGAACCACAAGGGGGGCTGACGCAAGCAGAGGATCCTGTCAAATGTTTTATTTTTAGATGAATAAAACCCCTCTCTCTCTCTCTCTCTCTCTCTCTCTCTCTCTCTCTCTCTCTCTCTCTCTCTCTCTCTCGCTCTCTCTCTCCTCTCTCTCCATCTCTCGCTCTCTCCCTCTCTCTCTCCCCCTCCCTCCAACACTGTATGGCTATATGGATGAGTGTAATAGTGCCTGCAGCACAGAGAGAGATTTGCAAATGGAACAAAATGAGTGTAGATAAGAGAAGTGTAATGAGACCTATAGCCTACAACAGTATAGTATAAAAAAAGGAAATTTGGTCATTGTGTGTGAAATGACCCATCGTCAGTGCCTGAAGTTGTTGCTTTCTCATTGGAGCGTAATAGATTAGAAATCATGCAATCAACTAAGTTTATTTTTTACAATTACTGTAAAACTGCCCTATCTAGGAAAACGCCATTAATGTTGCGGCACTGATTTATTAGAGTCTCTGCATTATTAAAATAAATTAACAATTACAAAAAGAGGTTATTAAGGGTTAGCAAAAGAGTGTTCTCAGCTTTCTCAAATCTGTAAATTAAGCAAAAGAATCACAAAATTTTGCACATTTTAAAGTTAAATGCATGAATATGGTGCACTTTCAGCACAGATCTATGTGTATCTACAGGCTAGATCTATGAAGAACGTTGCGCTCTTATGAGCAATTTCAACAAAACACATTGGTTGTATACTGATACTACATATATGAATGGCGATGACATGGCAAAAGTCATACCCATAAAGATTGGTAAACGAGACAGCGCTTAGCGCAATTCCCAATGGGCCAAAACAAACAAAAAAACTAATGGGAAACACTGTTGTAACATTATCAAATGTGCCTGTAAAAAGTGACCTACCAAATTACACAACTGTCACAAATAGCTATATGGATATGTAGGCAATATTCAAAAGAGATAACATACCTTAAACTAAAAGGAACCCCTATTATCTCACACCAACATACACAGCAGCAAGGGATTGACAACATATGGCACAGTAAGTGGAAGACGTAACCATAGCTCAGCTTCTCTGGAAACTGTCTGCAAAATACAGTCCAGCTACAGTAAAACCAGACTACACACAAAACAACTATCAATTACCACATTCATCCGAGACACTGTGTTGCAATTTACTGAACGCCAACAGACATTTCACAAAGGCTGAAGCAAATCCCTCCACTGTGATCAGCAAGGATAATCACCCGCTGGCTTTTTGACACAAATCAAATGCCTCTTAAAGGTCATAGAAGAGACAAAGTGAGAGAGAGAAAGGGAGACACACAGGCAAAAGAAGAAAGAGATAGAAGACAGACAGACAGAAAAAGAAAGACAAGAGGAAAGACAAAGAGTGAAAGACAGAGTCATTCTGTCACTCAGCCAGCTGGCTGTGTTTCAAGTCATCACCCAAGTGCTTGCCTTTTTCTTTAGCACTTCTACTTCCACTGAAAGTAACAGTGACTGTGCTGTGCACTAAAACACACACACTCACACACACACACTGCACAGGAGGTGCTGACTGTGTGGGCATAGAGACAAACATTTATTAATTTACAAAGCTCCCTTTAAATTTAATTTCTCCCACTGAAAGACTACTTTGAGCCAGTGGTTTATGTATGTCAATGTGTATCCTGAGGTGCTTAAGTGTGGTGACAGATCACTTTCTTTCTCTTGCTCTTTAACATACACAAACACTTTTTAAAAAACTACAAAAAAGGTTTTTGTGCCACAGGTCACTATGTCAGATGCAAAAAAAGCCTCTGTTTGCCACTATTCCATGTTTTATTTATAGGTTATTGATAGACATTACCTCAATACGGGGTTTTTCAGTTATGGCAATGGATCTCAAATTTAGCTCTTTAACTTTCATACATCCACATGCTCCACTCACACACACAAACAAGTAAGCCTTTAGCTTCAGGCTAATTGTGAAGGCACTAAAGACAGCGAAAACATGGCAGCATTTGTGGAAGCAATTGATCCACAAACATACATACCACTAACGGACTGCTACTGACTCAAATGAACCACCATTTCTCGGACCTGCTACCCCACACACAGATATGTGGGCTAGCAGGAAATTTAATGAGATCTGGATCTCATGCACACTGTAACAAGTGATAAAATTAGAATTGTTGGCTGTGGGCTGGTTGGAGCACAGATAGGATGTGACAAGAGTCTCCCATGGAAACTGAAGTTACAACAGCTACTTAGAGATCTTGTGAAGGATAAAAGAATTAAACACACAGTTAAGCTGTGGCTAAAGTTAAATACACATAAGCACATTGTCCTTTTGATGATGCTTTTGCCCAAAATAAGTACTTCACATTAACAAAAAACAATGACCCTTACTGGGCTAAGCCATGTTTGTCTTTGGCCCTTAATAACACAATTACTGTGAAGGTTTACTTTAACAAATTAGGAGAAATTGAAGGCTCTGGGTCTTATTCTATACTAATTCGCTCTCTGCATGGTAGCGCTGTCTAATAACTAGCAAAGCAGGCCAGAAACGATTATTCCATTTTAATGAGTCAAATAATGACTACTCAGACCTTATAAAGCAGACCAAATTAGGTCCACAACTACAAACACAAGGAGAGACAGAGAATGAATGGTGACTGTGTTTGTATTCATGGTGTGGAAAAGACTGCATTCATTCAAGCCATTACGAGACGAAGACCAAGCTGTCATCAAAATGCATCCTTAAATGAGTAGCTTTATACCTGTTCAAACTTTCTGAGCAGCTCCTGCAAGCTGAAATTCAAGCCAATCATATTGGAGTGTACACAGACTCCTCCCACTCCCTCCGGCACCTACATCTTATCCACTGTCATCCAGGTGGAAGATCGGCAAAGAGTCAGCACAGTTAGGTAAGTCCTCCGTTGGTTACGGTCAAATTGGCAACCTTCAAGGTCAGGGCTCAGATTAATAGTAAATCCAAAGTATATACAGTCTTGAATCCAACCACAGAGAAACCAAGCTCTTGTAAGAAAATCATATACAAGAGGGTCAAATCCCGGTTGCAGTCCCAAAACAGGCAATTTACACACTTCACACACCCCTTGGCAGCACTTGTGCGGGTGCTCCGGTGTGTGTGCTCGCCCAATCCCACCACATGTTCGTAGCATCCTCTTGGGAAAGGCAGCCAAGCCGAATGGTGGGGGGTGATGGCTACCCTGCAGTCATGCTTCAGTGCTAGGACTGGGATTAACAGGACGATTGGTGCCACGGGAAGTTTGACAAAGTAGATGCTGGAGGCTGACAGTGGAGTTCCTCTGGCCAGGAATGGGGCACTGAAACTGGGAGGGAAATCCAACAAATCTTGGATGGAGGTCTGCGAAGTAGAGATAACGGTTTGTGTCTTTTAGGGACAGCTAGGCGGAAGAAAACCTCCGAGGACAGTTCTGGCTTTCTCCTTCCACTTTGCTATGATTCCCTTCCTTTACTCCCCTCTGGGCATGAAGGGAGCTGTTTACACGATGTCCGGCAGTCCAACCCAGGGCAGGGGCATTTGTTTTCAATTACTGTGAAAAAAAGCACTCTATCCCTGCCAGTCACACAACTCCACATACTTCAAGAGGATAGACGGCGGCACAAAGAGGCACATGGTTTGCCCTCTTGTACCCCTGAGTAGAAGTAACAAAGAGACCGAGTCACCTCAGTATCTGCTTTACTACCCGCCCCTCTGGTCTCCAAACCCGGTCTGGTCTCGCTCTATCACACCCTCCTAATCACTGCCATGAACGGGCCACTTAGTCAAAGAATGCCTTCTTCTTTTTCTGGAGCCACGTGTTCGCAGGAAGATGCCTCAAGACTAAGTCTCGATCCTGGGCAGAGAGACTTGACTCACCGGCCTCTTAGAATGGAGGCTCTGCCGATTATCTCCTTGCCGCTTGAGAAGGAGGAGTGGTCGGTCTGTTCGTCATCGTGTTCTTTTCCCCCCAGAGGGGCGAGGAAACTTTTTAAAAAGTTACGTTTCCTCCTTGGCTTTTTGTTCTCTCAGGGGTCACACAAACACCCGGGCTGGTGTCCATATCCCTCTCTCTTCTTCCTCTGTTGCTCTCCTTCTCCTTGGCCACTAGCCCCACTCTTTCGCACAGCTGTTTATTATTTTGATCAGTATCCTCCCTTTCCCCTCCTCTCTCTACCTACCTACCTCTCTCTCTCTCTCTCTCTCTCTCTCTCACCCCCCTGAACTAACTCGACACACTACACACCCACATCCTGAGGCCTGTACGGGAAAAGAGCATGGTAGAGAGAGGAGAGTTTCAGAGAAAAGCAAAGATTACACACGAAATTTAGTAGAAAAAGAAGGATCAGTATTCAGAAGTAAGAGTAAGAAAAGAAAGTGAGCACAGTGAAAGTGCAAGACGGCAGAAGCAGAGGAATAAAAAGGAAAAGGATTTCTGGGTTAAAGAAAGTGCAGGGCCAAATGATTGAAAGGACTGGACTGATGAAAACATTAAAAAAAAAATTTTTTTAAAGAATGCAATGGGAGTTTGGGATGGTGGGTGTCAGGACAGGGCAGATATAATCTTCTGCACAGAGAACATTACTCATGTGATTTAATCAATGAACAACACCTTTCCTTGACAGCTCGTTTTTGAATTTCAACTCCTAGAACTACTGAACGACCGACACCTGTTCAGATTCCCCCAATTTGAATACATTCAGCCTTCAGAGGACTTCACTATGCGTGCCCTGCAATTATATTACTATAGAACAACGGCTAAATGCTTCAAATGGGTTTATGAATGGGGGTTATTTAATGTTTAAAGAGGCTTTGGTAGAGGATGGAGCTCAGTTAATAAGGTGCAAGTATTCGTTTAAAATGCATTCGATGTATTAAACCTGTATGTGGAAGTGTTTGTGTGACTGTGTGTGACTGTGTGTTGGCATTTTGAACAGCAGGGTAGACACGTGGTGTGCATCAAAGACATGCAGACAGATGGCTGTCAAATGAGAAAAAAAATACAATACAATGTTGCATATTCATAAGACAAAAGACTTTGAAGTGCGCTTAGCTAATTAAAAATATTTGCATACTCAAGACCCCTTAAACAGCATTTTTGATGTATGCCGACAAATATATACTATTTGAGGGCTTTCCACTGAAGGATATGGAATTAACTGGTGGGAATTGGCACATTTGACAAGCATAACAAATTCAACAATGAGTGGAAGCTGAGATTAAAGGGGGAAAAAATAGATGAAACAACCTTTTCTTGTGAAAAATGTTTGACAATTTTGGCTCACCGAAGGTTTTGATACTTTAACTAAGTTAATGCAACTCATAGACTGTCATTCACAAAAACAGACACTTGTTAAAAATGCAAACACACAGATATGGAGCTTAAGGCAGGAGACGTGGGGGTTAATGTTGGACTACATTACTAAGCTAAGCGGATTAGGACCATTACAAGGAGTAAGAATGTAACGCTTCCAATCTCTCAGGCAAAAGGAGGAGAGAGGAGAGAAAAGTTGACTGATTGAGAAGAGAGAGACAGCAGCAACAATAACTGAGGAGTAACACTTTTACCCAAGAGGAGGATGGGAAAAACATGAAAATAAATAATAAGTCATCAGAG
Source organism: Micropterus salmoides (assembly GCF_014851395.1). Classification (NCBI taxonomy): domain Eukaryota; kingdom Metazoa; phylum Chordata; class Actinopteri; order Centrarchiformes; family Centrarchidae; genus Micropterus; species Micropterus salmoides. Next base: position 16,806,236 of record NW_024040928.1, read on the forward strand.
CAGAAAAGAAAATTTTAGAATAGACAGAATGTGAGAAAGAAAGAGAGGAATTTTTTTAAAGCTCAGAAAAGAAAACAGAGGAAAGACAAGGTTGAGGCATGTACCCAGTATCCAACATGTTTAAATCAGAAGGCAGATTTTCGTTAAACATTGGAGCGTAACATTATGTACAGGTCAACTGCCTCTCTATCACGGCTTTGGCTGCTCTACTTCTCTGACTGCAGAGGCTACATGTTGCATCAGTACTAGCCCACCACCAAACAGCAGACAGCAAGTTAGCAACTAGCTGGAGAGCTTTTAGCATTTAGCAGCTAAAGAGATGGGTTGGTAGAGACAAAAACAGAGAAAAAAGGAATGTAAATGTGGTACACTTAAATGTGTGAACATTTGCATTATTGTCATGACCACCACTGTTTATGATTATGTCATTGTAAACCTGCAATCTCTTGTTTTTCATTATTCTCTTTGCTGTTATTAGAGGTAAAATACCAGCGGTAACGCAGAAGACCAAAGGGATTGTATTTATATAGGTTTTCCAACGAAGGTTAAAATCAAGGGCAACTGGACTTGGTTGAAGATACTGGAAGACGTTTCGTCCCTCATCCAAAGGACTTCTTCAGTTCTGGTAAATGACCCCACTGAGGTTAAATAGCTGAGTTTCCCTGCCAGTCAGTCAGAACTGAAGAAGTCCTTTGGATGAGGGACGAAACGTCTTCCAGTATCTTCAACCAAGTCCAGTTGCCCTTGACTTTAACCTTCGTTGGATAGCTATGACCTGGATGACTGAGAATCTTCATAGACATTTATATAAGTTATAGAACAAACCCTTAGTTGATCTAGGAATGAGAGCACGGAACCAATGTGTCAGGTGTTGCTACGCCAGGGGTTCCTTTTATGCGAGAGTTTCCGCCCTCCCGTTACAGGAAGTTTGGGAAGAGTAACGCATGGTTTATGTCTTCATTCATCTGATCACTTCACCTGTTTTCAGGTTAATACGCTGTTAAACCACATATTTTATCTCTTAATAGCTGAAATGATCCTAGCATGAGTGTTTTGTAATCTGTCGGGGGATTTTAATGCTGCTCTACGAGCGTTAAACGTGAAGGAAAACAAAGTAATGCCGCTCACGGCGGCTTTCACACCGTGAGTTAGACTGTTTATGCCTCTGCGGAGACTGAGTACATTATAAACGTGACTGTGTATTTTTCATAGCACTAGTTAAAAGGTGGAGCGCTAAACGCTTGACATATATTTTGTTTACAGTTGTTTTTGTGATTAAGATGCTTTAAAATGTAAGAGCAAGTCTAATGCGAGAGAGTATCTAGTTAGAAATTAAAGGTACAATAACTGAATTCTTTTTGAGTTTGGGTCAAGCTGTTCTTTGAGTCCATTAATATTCCCTTTGTGACATGTTGAATTGTTTATTTATTAAGTCCTGTAACAGTACCTTAAAGGGAGAGTACACTGATCTATACTGCTCTGTGAATTCATGTGTGGGGAGTGTAACTCCTAGTGATTGTACTGTATTATGTAGTAGTTGATTTAGCAACAGTTCTTACACTGGAAAGAAGTATTTGCATCTATGTAATGTCCACACTGGAGTGTGATGGAACTGACAATAAGTACAAGAGAGGGACCATACCAATTAATTTCATTGGGACAGAGCACTGACAGCGAATTAGGCAATGGACACTTTAAGGGGACACTTATGCACAAGGGAAAGTTTTGCACATGTGTTCTGTGGTTTGGGAAGAGGAAGTTTGGGAAGAGTAACGCATGGTTCGTGTCTTCATTCATCTGATCACTTCACCTGTGTTTTCAGGGAGTTGGAGAGCATTTGAACCACTAATCATTTGTTGCTGTGGTACTCGTCATTCGAGACCCGTAACATAAACACTGAACTTATTCACCAGGTGGCCAGAAACAGAACTCCAAATTAATGCTAATGTTGCTCTGTGTCTGCTGGATGTGTAAATAAGCAAATGTTTGCTAAGACATTCACTTTATATGGCAATGTTATGTCAATGTTGTGTTTATTTGCTGCACTTAAGTGCTGGAAATGATTTATTGCTGTTTTAAGTATAGACATCTTTGACAAATAATTCAGATGTGTGATATGTGAATGATTCAGTTGTGTGTGATGTCTTTACATAGAGGAAAATTATGAACAAAAGAGGCCAGGAAGGTTGAAATCATTTTGTGCAGCTTTAGATCACTTCAGTGTACCATCAATAAAATAATGAATTCAAACAATCCATTCATAAACCTGTAAAAGATGTTAAATTGTGTTAGCCATTTTACTACTTTCTTACTCACCCTGGCCAATAGCATATGTAATAACATAAGAGACACAAATAAAAGAACAATTTGGACAAAAGAAAGAACCAAAAGACAACCATACTAGGGATAATCTCTACATATACTACTGTAACTCTTAAATGCATTTGATCAAATACTCAAACAAATGCAGCTCACCCTGTCTCACTATGAAGCAATAAATAGAGATAAGGCGGGAAGGGAAAATGTGAAAGAGTCAAAGAGCAACAGCTGAAAGAGAGGAGGCAGAGGTAGAGCTGTTCTTCTGTCTAAGATGATGTCAAGGGAGGGGAGCAGAGGCCATACCGTCTAAATAAAGTTTGGCAACCATATCACAGGATCACAGAGCAAATGAATACGGCTACACACGGATACACAAACACACCCAGAGCCAAATTTCACTAGCAGACCAATCTACCATAGTATAGCTCGGCAGCTATTCCCCAGGTGGATCACTTAAGATTCATCCAATCCCATCTAATCCAGCCTTTCTGCCTCTAGAAAGTACAGTGTCAGACAAAAATCAATGTAGCTGCGACATTCCACTATAATTCTCAGGCCTCACAAATAGGCACATCCAATGAAGCCACATCCTGTGTCCCAGGATCACTGACACTCCTCTTCCTGTTAGGAGGGCAGCACCCTTCTGGTGAGATTAGGGCACTGATTTTGTGTGTGGGGGGGGGTGTGTGTATATATATGTGTATATGTAACTGGCAGAGTAGTTCTGAGGAAAAAATGGTAGTGGGTGTGCAGAGATGACAGAGCTCTTCCTGTATTTTACAGGTTTACAGGGCTCTGGTGGTCTGCATTCAAATGTATAGTGATAGAGTTCTACGTAAATAACTGCGCAAGTGTGCTGTGGTAGTAGCTCTTTAAACCCGAAGGTCAGTAACTCAAGCTCAATAAATTGACAGCCTACAATCACAGAGTGAAGAATATCTTTAGCTGTCACATCCTGCACGAGCTTCACTTTTGTTAACACAAGGTTAGTGCAGCTCCCCGTTTGAGTGCTGTGTAGGAGGATGAATGGAGAGACATTGTTTGATAGATGAACAGAACAGTATTGACAAAATAGTGCAGTTAAATGGCATGTTTGCGTCATCTGCACTTGTTTCACATTCCGTGTCTCCCAAGAAAAGAATTAACTAATACACCACGTAACCATAAGTAATATATATAGTATATTTACCAGCTGGCAGGACAGAAGTATTGACGAACACTAGCAGAACACTGCCCAGATGATGTACTTACATCTGACGACATCTGTCCACATGACTGTAGTGAAGGCCTTACTAATCTAGTTTATGTCTAAATCTGAACTTCTGTACGTCCACACAACTCCAAATCAAAATCTAGATAACTCCATAAATAAAAACAAGACCAAGTACAGTGTAATGGAAATAGGCAGAACATGAACAAAGCAAAGTCAGAGCAATAAAGCATGTCCCTGAATCTGTTAACTGTTAATGTGCACATTAGAAAGCCACCGTCCACCACTCAATCGACAGCTGACCTCAGCTGATGTGACAGAGCTGCCATTAGAAAAGAAAAGTGGAGTCAAAGGTCACGCAAATCACTAATAACACAAGTCATATCCTTGTAAGAAAAGGGGAAACCTGGAATTCATATGTAAGCTCCTACACAGGGAAATTGAAATTGATTACGAGTGCTGTATGCTGTTGACCGATAATCAGCTATTGATTCTGGTGGGCCTTTTGTGTTTTTGCGTGTCTCCAAGACAATTGGGAGATGACCTTAAGATTGAGGTACAATGCAGAGGATCTTAGATGTTAATGTTAATCTTTGTGCTCGAGATAAACAGTGCATTTTTGACATAAAAACTACAACCAGTAAAGCTGGATTACATAGATGAATAATTTCCTGTGAATGCCTCATGCGGTTAGGCCTTGGAATGGCCGACCCTGCCACCTACAATGTAAAGCTACAATATAGAGATTTAATTACAGCATGTCAATACATTGAAAACCAGTATCAAAAAAGTTGTTTGATTTCATGGAATTCTGAAGGATTATTAAGGATAAATGTTGACACAGCTCAACACTGAAACTCAGGTCTCCAGTATGACAGGAATAGAGGAAAACAGAACTTTAAGCAAAATTATTTCCAGTCAGCTAATTTTGAGATAAATCTACTTGCTGAATTGACTGGATTTTAAAACCAGAGGCCTGCTGAAGGCCCTGTGAGTTCTTATCACCCTGCTATTCCTATTGAAAGACTGCCCCTCCCTCTTTCCTTTTATCACTGCTTTCCTCCAGCAGGGACTCTCTTTTACTTTCTCTCCACTCCTCACAACTATTTGAAGCGCTCTGACTCCTGGGACCTGAAGATCTTGACTTTGGTGGGTGGTCTGTCAGCATGTAGCCATGGTAAAAAAACAAAACAAAAAGGAAGTCACTGTGACGTGATTGCTTCTGAAGCTGCTGTCGCCTCCACCACGGGCCTGAGATAGGAGTATAATTAGCGCATGAGCCTGCCACCTGTTGTGTTTGGTGGGAAGGAACAGGGCCTTGAAAAGGTTAGGTAACTGCACCAATTAGAGTGGTGCGCTAACAAAAAGTTGTTTCCTGCCGTAGAAGACCAAAACTCAGAGGACGGTCCCGTGGAGTTATGGAGCTTAAGTCAAAATAATGGGTCATCACACATCATAACTAAGACCTCACAGTTGGAAAAAGACTGATGAAGAGGAAAGCTAAAACAGTAACTATTTGTTGTGCAACACGCTCTCTCTCTCAGTCACACACAGACCTTTGAGAGCCTCGAAAAAAGTGAAGAAAATAACTGGTATTGTCATCATACAATAATAACAGCAAACGGCCAGGGTCTGTAGGCTGGCCTGGAGCAATGGGAGACAAGATGGGAGAAACTGACGGATGGAAGGAGATGTTAATGAAATAGTACATTTTTAAGTAAATGAAATGAATGAAACAAAATAAAGTCAGAAAGACAGCAATAATATCAGTAAAACAACAGATGGTATCATCAGAATACCCCCAAGAAAGCAATAAACCAATGTGCAGAAAGTGTGTCGTTTAGTTACAAAGACATGACAGGACTACCTTGGGTTATTTTTCAATCAATTTAATTGTTTGTTTCGGGCCTGAGAAAACAGACAAATGGCAGCGTGGGAAAGGGTGTATTCAAATCCTCCTCTGCCCTCACCTCATTTAAAAAAAACAAAACATTCCAATGGAGTTTCTGACAGCCCCACAATCCACCTGGTAATCAGTCACACATTCATCAACATTACCACTACCACCCACACATCCTCCATAATATACTCCCTATATCAACTCAATATGTTTTAGGAAAAAAAAATTGACTCTTTGGTGATACATTTGCTTCATAACTATTAATTCTGCCCTCAATTTCACCCTCAACTTCAAACATTATCCTCGTCTTCAAGCGGAAAACTGAAGAAAAAGAAAAACACCGTTCAGAGTTACAAAAAGATGACCTTAAAATCCCTGGACACTGAACTTGCAAAAAACAAACTGACCTGCTCTTCACATATTGTTTACAATTGCCTTTTATTGAAGTGTGAGGCCTGCTGTTCAGCTCTGGTGTGACATTTATTTTCCCTCTGTCTCTGCAAAAATTTATTGAGAGTTCATATCGTTCAATGGAGGGGAAGAGTTTCCCGCCCTGGTGGATGGGGCTCAGGGCTTTGAGAGTGCAGAGATGAAATAATCTGACAGTTTCTTGTGCACTGGCAAATAACTGCACTATCGATCTTACAGATAACCCAGCAGGGATTTTGAGATGACGTCTGGATGAGAGTTAGAGCTTCATTACAGTTAAAAATCTATATATAACATGGATCCCGTTAATTGAACGTTGTTTGGATCGATGACCACGACTCGCATTCCATGCCGTTCTGTGTCAGCTGTAATTTAATGAAAAGTACTACATCACTGTAATCAACCATTCAAACAGCATACAGAGAAGACGCAGCACTGACTTGATGACAAATGATACATATTTCCATGAACCAAAATCACACAGCCTAGCAGAGTGTGTGATTTCCTGCATGCTACAAACGGAGTTCCTGTCCAACCCCTCGGGACGAACCACTGGGTGGGACTCACAACAGTTCTACAGTTCAAGGGAAAGATAAAACCCTGGAGTTTCCATACCCTAACCCCTATGCTGTTACAGTACAACAGTAGTGGCATTTCTAGTGACCAAAAGCAACACCTCACATTCAGATTTATTCAAATCCAAAAAATAGAGCTGTGGAACAGTTTTACTACCAGATATCATTTTCAAAATTGCTTTTCACCCTGTGTTTTGAGGGCTCCATTTTAGGTACAGAGCAATGGGTCTCACTTCTATTTGATCTTTCTTGCGAGTTGGGCACAGTAACGAGGTAAGGACTATTAGCCAATCAGAAGCAAAGTAGGCAGAACAAACCAGAACAACCCGAACCAGCTTAGTAACCTAAACTGGAGCAAGATGTTTCGGCTGGTATCAGGCAGTTCAGGAGCAGTGTTTTGTGTGGGTGATGTTAACTCTGTTTGGGGTGGACTTCAGGCTTTTTTTACTTTGCAAACCAATTACATCTACCCAAAAATATATATAACAAAGCAAAGGGAAAAACGCCAAACACCATAATAATGAAGGGGAAAAAAGCACTCCATAGTAGCAACACTTTGAGCCTAACTCCATTGTCCTGACTGCTGTATATTATGCAAAATATGCAAAATACTTCCCTTCTCTTCCAGCATTTTGCTGTACTTCATAGGTTTATAAGTCAAAACCTGGGAAGAGATTCAAACAAGCAAAGAATTCTCTAGTTCTGTGTTCCTGTGTTGGGGATATGAGAAAGTGAGGGGGAAGCGATGACACTGACATAGTAGGCGCGTAAGTGTATGAGGAGTTGTTTTTATTGCGGTGCAGGTTTCATGTTAAACAGCTTATGTGCACCCTCCACACCCCTGCTTCTCCATCAGAACTCATATATAAACTTTTCATTCTCTCTCTTAGTCATATTTGTCTTCTTCCACTGCTCCTGTTAGCTCCAACTCCTCTTTCATCCCCTCTCCCTCCTCCTCTTCTATCTCTCACTTTCAGCGCCTCTATTTCATCCTACTCATCTTTTTCTCTCTTTCCCTCTCTCCCGTCTCCTCCTCCTAGTTATTTTATTACTCAGGGAAGGTGAGTGAGATATCTAACCTCCACAGGTCGCCCTCCCTCTGAGCTCACCACCATCCCATCACCACAACAACTGGCTGACGGTTGGCTTATTACTCCCTGGAATGTTTACTGTAGGCAAGCTCCCTATAGCATCACAGTGTTTTTCCGTGCTGAGCTAAATTACTTCAGCCATCACTCACGCACGACTCTGGTTGGATTTTCTGTCTCCCTTTTCTTTCCTTTCCACTGCTACCCTCAACTTCCCTCTTCATATATCTCTCTGCTTACGTTACTGTTTTAACATTCACTGCATGCTGCTATTTCAGGCCACAAGTTGGAAACCATCCGCTATTCTTGAAATCACTAATTTTATGGTGTGTAATCTACAGCACATTGATATCCAGTGAACCCATCAGATTTAGAATAGATTTGACTCAGTGCCGTCTCAGCAGGATTGCATTTTTACCCCAGTCTAAACTGCTTCAATTCTCATGTACATGCCTGGAGTTTCATATCCACTCTCCCACTGTGAATCCATTACAAGTTTTGATGAATGTCATCAGCGTACAGCACCACTCTAATCCCCAAAGATGGACAACTTAGCGCATGACGTGGACTCCTGCACTCAATTTTCTTCCTATGGAGGAGCACAGGGACGTTTTTTTTTCACTCCACTGGGCATATGGTGAAAATAAGAAAGCTGAGAGGAGAGAGTTTATCCTTTGGTCCTTATGGTTTCTCTCTCAAAGCTCTTCATCTCTAGCGATACATGTCTCCTTTTCATCACCAACAAAAGCAATGTTCTCTCTTTGTCACCATAAAAATCCTATTCCTGAAGTAATCCCCGTAGCCCATTTTTCTCCCTTCTCACTAACACAGATCTTGGTTGCTTCCTGTTGATTTTCACATAGATGGAGCATAGGGGAATATGCCAGATTAGGTCATATTATGTGTCTTCATGGCCTTATCAGGTTTCTCTCCAGATATATGATCCAGCTCTGTAATTGTAAACCCTGAAGCCCGGACAGCACACTTCTCCAAACTTGCCTGCACTACTACTCCCTCCAGAGGGGGAAACAGGAGTGCTTGAAAGAACTTTTTTCAGCATGCACACCTCAGCTGGAGTTTGAGAGGAGTCACCCGCCAAGACCAGCTGCCTCAGGGCTCCGATGTCAATAGCAGCACTCAGCAGTTTTCCTGAGCTCTCAACATAACGTATTTTTGCTTGTTGATATCTACCAACAAGCAAAAATACTTCACACGATGTGTAGCTCCACAGCTGTTGGTTATAATGGTTGGCCAATTACTGAGGTTCTATATATAATATAATAATGTCACACTCCTTAACAGATCAGAGTACACTCAACTGTACAGCTTCTTTTTTTGGGCTGAGATACAGGATGATGCAGATGTTATGAAATGTAGATTTAATACGGAGATATCCGTCTGCAGTTGATATGCTTTACCACTTCACACAACCCTCACCATTCAATTCCCGCAATTATTCATCACACTAATTAGCTACACACTTGACTCCACACACAACATGTTCTTGCTACTAATGAGACATATTCTGTCAGACGTTAACTGAGGCACAAATTGAGTTCTGAAGAATCATTGGACTGGAATAACTGCCAACATTAGTTTGGTGTCCTGTCTGATGCCCCACCACCCACCCACAAAAAATCTAACTGCCTATGTACTCTAATCAAGATCATGGGAGGAAAACTCAGTGATGTGGTCCATTGCAGGTCGTTGAGGGGCACTGAGATTATTCTATGGGCTCTGCCCCAAAAAAGAGAGGGAGAGACAGGGTATCATTAATATGACAACCAATCCGTTTTTAGAGCCCATTTCTGTGGAACACAACTGTTAAAAAACTATGCTATTACAACTAAATCTCAATGTGAAAGTTGAATAGTGACATATTGTACACAGACACTATCTATCTGCGGAGCCAGACAGTCTGTCTTGATATAGGTTTACATAATCATTATCTTTTAATGGGTCAAATAGTTGTCTCTTGGAGTGGTTTTGTTTATGTGGTGCTGTTTGGGGGGCATATAAATTGAAAATCGTTTATCGCTGCTGCTCTTTGAACTCAAAGTTTTAGAATATATAGGAGTGACACACTATTGTGTGCACTGCCATCATTACTTTCATTGACATAACATCTCCCACACACACACACACTGTTCATCATGTCCAGAGTGATGGGACAGTGGGTGTTATCAGCTTTCAAGATAAAACTCATATATATTGAAATGAGTAGGTGTGATGCAAAATGCATCTATTCTGGAACAAAAGCATCTGTCATCTGTTATATGGATGCCTTCAAACACAAATAAATTAAAGATACCTGGATATGGCCATGGATTTTCCGAAAACAGGCATGAATGCCATACTATGTTGCGCCTAATGGCACTTTTGAAAGAAGTGAAGTTGCATGTGCATTATTATAATGTCTATGCATTAAGTTAAATGTCTAACTATAGTGGAATGTTGTGTATGTCTAAATTTCTATCCCGTCCTCGATCCCCTCAAGAGGCTAATCCCCTTTTGTCAGGCTGTCCTTATAAATAAGAAGTTGTTCTGAAGGGTCCTGTTTAAATAAAGGTTCAATAAAAATATATATAGTTACACATTTTCACATTAGGAGACACAAACGTCTTTATTGCTAGACATGGAACTGACCATGAGATGTACAATTTATTTAAATTAATTTGGGGGGATTTTGCAACAGCACATCTTTGTTTTATTACTGAAAGGGCCATTTTGAACCACAGTACAGTACACCATTTTAGAAAAACTGGCAGGCAGTAAATGAGATCTCTAGGGGCCCCAAGTTGTTTGACAAGGCCAATTACAGAGGATTTGCCTTTTCTGTGTATAAGCACACAACAATTGATGGTGTTATATAAATCTATTCTGAAGTTGCATACCTTTCACTCAAGCCCCTTTGATCAATCAATGAAAAAAGTTTACTCCTTCCTTATCCTCGCAAAGTTTGTGCAGATCATAACATTGCAACATAACCCTACAAACAGGCAGAAAGGGATGAAAACATAACCTCCTTCAACTTTGTTGTTTCGGTACACACTATACTAACATGACCTCACCACGGAAATCAGGGCAAATGCAATCCGCTTTCAATCAAATGTGTGAGGAGAGGACATGGTGACACAGCTTTGAACTTTCACTTACAAGTACACCAGAGGGTTATTCAAATGAATCTGTGAGGAGGGACAGGGAAGGTGGGGAGAGAGACATAAAGATCAGAGAGACAGAGTGTGTGTGGCCTGAAAAGACTGACATTTCCTTTTCGCCTTGATTCGCACAGAGGGAAATCGTTTTGAGCCTGTACGAAAATATACACATCCCTAGTTTGATCTGTCTGTGCCTTTTCTCTTCCTCAGACTTTCTGACTAATGAAACAAAATCCGCACTCTCAAGAGTGGTGTCGTAAGACAAGTTAGACTCTTCAGAGCAAAGAAAACGCAATTAGTCTAATTAGACGGATAGACACAAACAATGAGTGTGAAAAAGCAAGATTTAAAGTGAGGTGTGCTAAAAGGAAAACAAGGTTGTTGTTTGTGTATGTACATGTGGCAGTGTCTGTGTGTGAGCTTGGGATGTGTGACTGCACGAGTGCACCACTTAAACACTGTGGGATATTCATGCCCCCTAAAAGAAGTTAATGAACAAACAACAGCTGCTTCCATCACTGATGAGCAGGAGCATGAGGAGTGGGAGGAAAATGAGAGCGATGAGGAGAAAAGGAAAGGAGCACTGCTTGTGCTCATCTGGGCCTCTGCGGTGTCTGAGATAGCTCAGCACCTCAAATGAAGATGAGAGAGGGTAGGTAGGGTGAGAACAGTAGCAAACACACACAGAGTAGGCCAGCCCCGTGGAGGCTATGCCGCACACTTCTCAAACAGCACTGAAGGAGACACAAATGTTATGTAAGTATGCCTTGTGACTTCAAAGCCACAGATGGATGCAAATATAAATGTTAAACACCGTTCTGCATGCCTGGGAGATCTGTGTGAGTCATGCTGGGTCATAAGATGAGCCAATGACATGACAAAGTGAGACCATCAATTTGAGTTGAAAGGAGAATAATTAGTTAGTCAGCATAACCATCCGAAATGTACAAAATCAGCAGATCTAAAACATGACCATGAAACATGAAACAAGTATGAGCTTGTGCCTCAAGTGTAACTACTAACCACCAGTCAGATACAGAACAGATAAAATGATCACAAGATTAAGTTAGAAAAAAGAGAGACGGATATTACCTCTAATGAGTCTAAAATAACATATGACTACCCATCTAATGTCTTCAAATTTCTTTTTAATGAAAAATATAACATCAATGTGTTTCATATCCATACTTCAGAACATTACATAGCACTTAGGGCCAATGTTTCTGGTCAGTTTCCCAGAAGCATGGAACAGATGTACCAGCAGGAACTTTTACTGTTATTGCATCTGAACTAAATATTGATTTTGTGTTATTGCTGGCTTGTCAAACATCTTGTAAGTGTTGACAAAAAGTATATTTTCTGGTCACTACTGAATTCATACAGACAATCATAGGACTAGGCATTTGGGATTGAGAGGAATCATTACTTTTTATTAGTCTTATAAAATTTCCTTAACCCCTTGAAATCGTTACCAAATATCAAATGTTGACAAATGTTTCCATGGACGTCTTACCTTAGAAGAACCTTTTTTGCACATTGGCTTTACCTGTATTTGCATCATTCCCATTCATACAGTCACGTCTCGTCATTACCAAACTGCCCAGCTCTGTTACAGAGCAACCCAACTCTGTCATCGACAGTTTCCACTCACTTTCCTTCCTTACACTCGTCCTGTCATTCATCAAGCTCATTATTCTGATAGTACCATACTTTTTACAACTTCATATTGCAGTGGGTGTTTTTCAAATACAAATTAAATTTCAAAAAAGAAAGCTGGTAATGCGGCTACCAGTGAAATAAAACATTTCTACATGTTGTAAGTGAAGCTTGAAGCAAGAACAGAGCTGCATGGTACTAAAAAAAGCTCCTTAAGTAATGTTACAATGGAAGAACACGAAATTAAGTGACTCCGTGCAACTTGAAAGGGTTGCTAGTAGTGCCAATCCAACTGAGAGTCAACACCAAGTCTACAAAACATTTCTGCTTCCAAAAGTGTGGGCAAGCACCTCCAAGCTCACACAAAACAATTTTGTTTGCTTCCGGTCCAAAAACTAAAAATAAAGACTCCAAAAGTATACCTATGTTTCTTTGGAACTGCTGCATGTGTAAGTAGTGTTGGGTAAGTGCTTGTTAACATGTTAAAACCTAATTTAACAGAGTATCAGGGAATGTTGCCCTGAGTTTACTTTTGAGTCTACTTTCTGCACCCTATTGGTCAAAAATCACACATGCAGCTTTAATGACAGCGACAGCTGGATTTTCTATCCCGCTACTGAAAGAGTGTTTTTGATATTTGATCATTTGAGCTGGTTGCTGTGCAGTTAAGTAAGATAAGGATTAAGACAAACAGATAAAAAGTGATAAACACGGAATAGAGTGGGTTTATATCAGTGTTCCCTCAGATGTTCTTTTTACAATGAGTATTCAATGACACACATGCATGGATGCATACACACACACACACAGACACACACACACATTAATACAGTCTTCTTTTTAATCTGCAAGTGGTGCCTTTGATCTGCCTCGATGAGGAAACGCATATTCAAAAGCAGCAAGAGCGAGAGATGAAAGGCCTGTCCAATTATGGTGAACTAAAGCGATCCCTAAAATATGCAGTTGTTCATAAACACTTGTACACATTAGTTTGATGCGCTATGAAAAGTCCATACGCCAACGCATTTACAGCAACGTAGAGGTTAGAAATTGTTATGAACACATAAATTAATCCTGTTAATGATTCAAATAGAGAGAAGGCACAGTGTGACTCATCATTAATACATGACTGCAAAAAAAGCAACACACAGACAGAATTGTTTCAAGAATCACATTAAAGGTACTTAAAACTAGGAGACATAATAACTAATATAAAAACTTTCCAATACTTATTAACACCAATTTAGACTGACTGTCTAGTATTGTATAAGACTATGCATGACAGAGATGTTTAGTATGCATCTGTCATAATGGCTATATGTATGTACTTACGCACACACACACACACACGCACACACACTCTATATATTGTACATCTTGTCATCATGGCAACTATAATCCTCTATTTACTGTCTAATCTCCTTGGTTATGCTCAACCATCTAGCATCCCGCCTTACACTAAATTACCAGCACACTCAGTAATATGAACACACACCATCAGAGCTTCTTACAAATACTTAATAAAAGAAATACAATGAGCTACTCTTTAGGGTATTGTAAATACTAACTTTCTATTGTTGGAATCACTTTCATGTTTAATTTCGATGGACTGTTCTTCGTTTAAATGGATTTTGTGGATTACTTGTTTGCTTCTCATCAATTCTGTGGTTTGTTTCAAAGGCTTGTCTAATAATTGAGGCTTCTGCTAATACAGCTGTAACTTGGAGATGCTTTAAATAGAGCAAAAAGCTGACTTGCCAATGACATCTGACACAGCCCTGTTTTCAAAGGACATTTTATATCTGGTAATCCCCAAAGTGATGCAAAATTGACCAAAGAAACATATGTAACACATAAAAAATTACCATAATGGAAGTAAAAGTAAAGCTGTACTTAGGCACAGCAGTGCTTTGAACTACAACCTAATGCTGGCATGCTAACATGCTAACAATAACAATGTTAACAAGCTGATGTTTGACAGGCATAATTATTGCCATGTTCATCATCATGTGTTAGCATGGTAACTTTTGGTAGTTAACACCATATACAGATTATAGCTAAGGGTTGAAGGACTGTCATTAGTTTGCAGGTATTTGGTTATAAAGCAAAGTAGAGGATACTTGATGAAAGCACTAGATGAATAATCAGGGGGATCACCAAAGTTATTCACCCTGAGGTGCATATGAACAAATATACCAAATTTAATTGCAAATCAATCCAATAGTTGGGGAGATATTTCACTAAAAACAAAAAATGCCTCACTGCTAGTGGAGCTAGATGAAAAGGCACCAAAAACAGTAGGATTCATCCTTTTAGAAAACAGATAATAGGCATAAGATCATCTCCTAAGTGCCTTCCAATGGGAAAAACACCATGAATGAAATAACCTTTCATGTCATATCATCACCTTTCATGTCATAGCCTACATTGTTTCTAACAGCAATGATAAGTTCTTTAATGTAGAACATACTAAGAAATGCATCAGAATATTAATGCAGATCCTTTTAAGTGGCAGAAATATCTGTCTGGGGTAAATGTGAGATGACCGCTAAGATCCATTGCCATGCCTATGATTTGCATCTATTTAGTTCTTTGGGGTATGAGTGGTGTCAGCAGCTGCTCACCTTTTGATACCCAATTAATCCTCCTCTAACCCACTGTACCTTTAGAATCTGTATTAAGGAGAAGACAAGAGAAGAACAGGTCTGATTCAAAATGAAAAAACGGTTTCTTTTTTGTTTGTTGACTTGACAGATTCAGCAGTCTGCAACAGAGGGTTGGAGAGAACAGAAGGCAGCCGAAAGCACGATGGGAACTAATAACTTTATAGTGCCAGCACACAAGCTCTAAAACAGAATGAAAACAACAACAAAGTAAAAGTATAACACACTGAGGCTGCAGTGGCTTCAAAGTGAGACCTTTGAAATTCATTTTAGCACACACATAATCAGTGAGGTGGAAGG
This sequence comes from Micropterus salmoides, assembly GCF_014851395.1. Taxonomy (NCBI): domain Eukaryota; kingdom Metazoa; phylum Chordata; class Actinopteri; order Centrarchiformes; family Centrarchidae; genus Micropterus; species Micropterus salmoides. The sequence continues at coordinate 16,821,534 of NW_024040928.1, forward strand.
TAGAGAGAATGAGAAAGGCAGAAAGGCCTTAAGTCCAGAAATACTGAGTAATATGAGGTGATTAGTCATTTGTGGGAGGTCTGTTAGAATATCTTCCCACAATCTATTATTGCTGAGCAGATGGGTGTTTAAATTCACTCCACATGGAACAGATTCATAACATGACATGTAAATTAAAACTCAAGACACGTCTGTGTAGGTTCTATAGTCCCTGTAATTGCAATTATAGAAGCTTATGTATATAGTTCAGCAGTGGATGCTGTCCTCGACATACTGTAAAAACCATAAGAGGTCAGTCTGATTTATATGGTTAGCACAGTGTCTTGCAGTTGAAACAACAGCAGGGATCTTTGTGCAACTGTGTACTGTATATTAGCATATGCATGTTTCTGACTGGCAGCGCTTTTAAAAATGATAATACAGTTCCCCTTTTTTTAATGAAGCCTGAACTGCTGAGCCGTCCTCTGTGATGATAGCAGCCTCTGTAATTGAACCTAGTATGTGGCTGAGATCCTATTTTTCCAGGCTAAAAATAATGAAATAATAATGCTTTGAAGAATCCAGGACATCCTGGTGATAGATGTTTACCATCACGATTCTTCCAAACACACACATTTTATTCACTGTGATAGCCTTACACTGAGTCGGCTTAGAGCAAGAAAGAAAAAAAATACAGGAGTGAAAAGAATAAGGAAAACAAAAACAAAAAAACTGAGTTACCATTTGCGTAAAGGGTATCTGCACTCAACAGTGATAAAATTAAACTTCAAAAAAGATGCATTACAGGATTATATTTTTAGAACCAAATTTAAGGTCCCAACTCTGCACTTATTTTTTCCAATTATTCTCCCACCACCATGACTGTCATCAGATTCACTTGGAGTCTGATGGCGGGATGTGATTTACGCCTTGTGCCTCTCCGTTAGTCCACTTAACCCTGACTGGGAGAGTTGTGATGCAGTAATTGGCTTGACTTGAAGCCCAATCTCTAAATCACATTGCCAGCACACTCACAGCCACACACATACACATATATAGTCTGCACATATATCATCTAACACGTTACTCCACTTGACCACTTCGCCATGATACAGCACACTTTAGACACATTAGGATGCTCCAAAGTTTCAAAATTGACACAACACTAACAGCAACCCATGCTGAGAGCACTTTCTCTCTCACACACAACCATATGAGCACATTTCACACAGAGTAGATGTACTAAATGCAATGGTCCAGCGTAATGGTCAGCATTACAGAGCCTCTCTTCCTGGGCAGCAAGTATTGATTCAAACTCGAAAGAGGTGCTCTAAAAGCTTTAGGACAAGTGATGTGAGGCTTGTCTCTCTCCACTTGGTTTTAGAGTTTTTCTACATCGTGGTTGTGCAGAGGCAAAGATTCAGCACTGCAGCACAGTGAGGCCAAATCAATTCCCATATCTACCTGTACATAGAAAAATATACTGACAGGGTACATACTGTTCTGTGACAAAATGTTAGGCTGCTGTGACTACTGTGTGCCATGTAATCATTAGTATAACTGATGCAGGCTAGGTTCACTTTCAGACATTTAAGAGTCTCTGCCATCAATCTGAGAAAATTAGGCAAAAACTGATGACTCTGTAATGTTGACAGGCCTATAGGAAACTAGACTATTAGCAACGCATGCTAGTTGTCTATGACCTCCAAATTGCCTGGCACAATGAACATGGCACAAGATCAAAGCAAAATAGGAAAAGCACATGAGAGAAAAACAAGAAAGATCAGCATGGTGGGGGAAAGGCAAAGAGAGATGATCTGATGTGACCCATTACTTTCCGAGTGATTTTCTTCTGCTTATCTTTTTAAACAAAAAAGAAAAATTGTGCTAACTTAATTTATGTGTAGCAAACGGAGAGGAAGAGAGGTAAAAAAAAAAAAAAAGAAAAAAAAAAGACTGGCCTAATTACACCAATGACAACAACAAATTAAAGGTGACTCATTTGATGGATTCAGCAGGGAAGACAAAGAACAAAGTGGAAAAGTACAGTGAGGTATAGTGTACCTTTGTGTTCTTCCAAAGACGCAATTAAAAAAGATACAGCTCAGGATGTCTATTGCCTTGGCTGTGGGAGCACAATGTCAGTACGGTTTATCTTTATGGGACATTTCTCCTCCATGTAGAGCGTTTTACTCAGATGGCCCTTTCATCTTATAGAAATGTGTCTCTACTTTGATTGGTCCAGCTCTGAAACATGGGTACATCCTTGGGGTCAATGGGAGACTGTTTCTCATATCACAACATGGGGCATATTCCAGTGTCATGTCTGAAGCCATTTGTGGAACATTTGTACCAGTTATATAAATGGCTCAGGGGCATTGCTATATAAAAACCCCAGAGAGCAATGAAAGCTAAACATTGTACATATTTTTAAGAAAAGATGTTGGTGTAATTGTCATGGTTGATTCTGATCTTGTAAACTACTGTGAGAGAAATTCAAGGCCATACATTGTTTGAACGCATTTTGCCATCTAAAACCATAAACTCTTCTTTCTTTCTTTGCTATAATGGCTACTCTACGCTGATTTGTTAATGTTTAAATTCCAAATTAACTGAGCTAACATAATTCACAATTCACACGGTCAAAAGTTCCGGTTGTCACTTCCGGTAAGTGCACAACAGCTGTGTTTGATTTGAGACACAATCACCCTGTCGAAATTGACGCACTACGCAAGTAAGTACAATGTGTACACAGTGTACTACTTGTTAGTGTACTAATGGTAGTATCCAAATTGAGACACAGCTATCAAGCTATCAAGTTTCCTTTACCTCATGTTAAATGCTTAGAAAATGTTTCCTATATCGATATTCTTAAATTGATGTTTTCGTAGTCTTGCCAGTCAGATAATAAAGTTTAATACTAAAAATGTCAGCTTTTCAAGAATCAACTGCCTTGTTTGTAGCTTGAAGGCAATCTATGTCCAATATTATTCAAATCAGCTTAGAAAGGTTTTTATAAATGAAAGATCAGATAATTTTCTCAATGCCCAGAAGATCAAGCAGGCAATCCTTCAACTGACGTGAAAATATGAAAATCACCAAGTTAGCAAGTCACCTGCCAACAGAAATATGCAGCACATAATATTATCCTAAAGGTCATCCCATAAAACTAGACTCCATCAATAAAACAAAATGCCACAGAAAGGCAGTATGACAAACAATCTCACCAACTCAACCTTCAACATCAATAGAAAATGTGAAATGAAAAAAAACAAAAACTTTAATCAATTCAGATTTTTTTGTCATTTATACAATAATCACAGCAACACAACAATCCTTTACAGAGAGAAGGGAATGATTCCAGGAGCTGGAAGGTGAGTCCTCGAGTAAAACGGCATAAAGTAAGAGCAGGGCAGCCAAGTCTTCTCATGTACTGTAGGTCTGTATACAGTCTGTAAATGTGCCTTGTGTAGAGATTCACTCTATTTATAAAATAAAGTTTTCCTAAATAGTAATTTTTGTTCACAAACATTGTGCTACAAATTGTTCTATTTTGAGATGAAAGCAAAATCCCACCATGAAAATTTGGCTAAATATATGAAAACAGCTTTCCCCAGGCAGCGTTTTTTGGTTGTGCTGGCAGTGTTGCTGTGGGTGTTTCTTTCTTTCTAAATTGATTTTCTGTGAAATATAAAAGCAATGTGCATTTTTTTGATACATGCAGCCATGAACAGGAAAACATCTGAGATGGTGCTGAAAGCATTTAAATCACACTTGTAAATCAAATTTAATCACAAGAGTTTCCAAAGAACACAGTTTGTCATTAGGACACAGAAAAATCCCATTATTATGCATTTATGTAGTTAAAGTTAATAATTAAGTATGACAAGATTTATTTTTCTTATCTTCTCAGTACATTTTACCACTAAAATAAGAAAAAGACAAAACACCTTTGTAAAGAAAGCCATTTACGCGACTGACTATAAATGCAATTGTAGTGATTTCAGTAAATCATGGCCTGAAACAGCTTAATCATTATAAAGGAAGCAGCCACTTATAAATGACAGTCAAGCTTTAACAGGGCACTCCGTATACTCAGTGCACTCAGTACAGAGAGTGGGGAAGAGGCACGAAAGAGAAAAATGACGGAAATAGAGTTAGAGACAGACTGTACGTGACGTCTTAACTGTGCAGCCAATCAGCGTTAGATTCACAAACACCAGTGAGCACCTCCAGTGGTAAAGCCATTTATCAATCTAGTATGATTTGTGACAAACTAGAAAGAGCGACACAGCTGCTGCATGCATACCTGTTTGTGTGAGAGTGTGTGTGTCACTTAATTCAAGTATACTAGTGAACTGAGCAATTAGGTGATGAGTCACACGTTTATTGAAAGGTTGGAGTTCTATATTGATTTCCCAGTGTTTAAGTCACTGGTGCACATCAGGCCATTCAAAAAGTTGTTGTGTTTTTTTTTAGAAAAATTAATAAAGGTAGATGGAGAAGAAATAGAGAGAACCTGCACTACCGCCTAAGATTGCTCTGTGCCAAAACTGGACAAAAGAAGTGAATAAAACCTACAATCACCTGGGAAAAATGTAGTTATATCACAGACATAGTCCAAAGCCATCTTCCATTACAGTTACCATTTGTCCCCTCCAATTCAGTATCTTTATACATGCAGTTCCCAGAAGCAATTCAGCAACATAGCACAGCCCAATATCCTTCTTGCTACTGGGGATATACAATGCTAGGGTTTGGGAGCCATCCAATCAGACTTTGTTGCACATGATGAAATGGCATTGTGGCAGCAATATAGCCTGCAATGCCCAACGAGCTTTGGCTGGACATTACGATTTAGTATGAATTCACATCCGAGTACTAAATACATAACATCTCGCTCAGCTGTAGACTGGTTATATTAAAAAATATATATTTTGTATTATTGTATTTTCATAACAGCAGCACAGAGCTGCCTCATAAATTTCCATCAAAGATGAACTCTGGGCAGTGTTTGAGTGTTCATCTTGTAAATCACAGAGTCAGCCCAGTCAAACAGCACTTAGTGTACACACACAAGACTGGAGACCAGTGGTAGGCGTTTGTGATTTGAAACTTCTGACAGCCGCACACTGTCTTGTTTCTAATAAATAACCAAAGATCATACCCACAGAAAGAGTTTGCAGGCGAGTTTTTAATAACAACTACTGAAGCAGGATACAATTACTGTACTCTAATGCGAACCATTTATTGCAAGACAGTTTTTTAATAATTGAAGCCATTAAAATATCTGTACCAGAGGTTTGAATGACTGGAATGAAAAATGAACAGCCTCTTGATCGTAGACTATAAATGTGCATGAATGTCGTCTCATCTCTCTAAAACACTTTACTGGCAGTAAGGCTCTTTTTTTTAGCTTGACTGACATTTATCATGAAAATTGTAACTCTCCTATAATTGTTGGGCTTGTAAGTCACTTAAGTTCGATTGATTTCATTCACTCAGGTCACTTGTTTCCTGAGCTTTCAGGACCCTGTCTCCTTACAGGTATTTCTGATTTGCCTCTGTCTCTGCTATTCAGGACCAGTAATGACTGGTTAATTTAAAAAAACAAAAAAAAAAAAACATTGTAATTTTGCATAATTTTTCTGATGTACCTTCTAAGGTACCTAAATATATTAACTTAACAAATGCTAATAAAAACCTGTTTTAGTTGTCTTACCTAACCTCAAATGTTACTCTGGTCAGAGTCAAATAACAATATTAATAATTAATATTATAACTATATCCTTACAATATGCTGGGGAACATGATGCCCGAAAGGGCTGGTAAAAGGTGATTCATTTAGCAGCGGTGCAGTGGCAAGGGGTAGAGACACTCCTTTAGCTGAGACATTAACAAAACAATCAAAGTATATCTCCGCTTCATGTGTAGGGTAAGATGACATTTCTTATTCCTTCATTATTTTTCCTTTTCATTTCCTCTCGGCTGCCCGCTAACTGGTCCTTTTTCCTCTTCCAACGGGCTGCCAGTGACAATGTCATGGCAACCACCATTTGCAGTTCATGCTTGCTTGCTGTATAGTATTGTACTCAGTGAAGCCTACGCCTTGTTAATGCTGTCAGTCTTTTCATACAAGCACGTGTTACGTATTGCTATGGAAAATGCAGGCACCTGTTTGGGAATGACCTGATTGTGGATTTTGTTCTCAAGTCAAGTAAGATCAATGAGATCAACAAGAAGATTTTAACAGTGTCCACAGTCACATGGATGTTGCACCAGACAGTCTTGGCGTAGAGGTACCTGAGCTTAAGCAAAGGTCTTTATATTTGGAAGTATATTAACGGCATAAGATTTGAGAGAGCACAAAACTAATTTGCATGCCACTGTAGTCTGTAAGTCTGAAATTCAGTCTACAGTGCAGGTCCACACACCCACAAAAAACAGAAATTCTAGGCTAAACAATAAGGCTTATAGGTATAAATATTTAAACCACACATTGTCCTAAATAATCATATGGTCTCCAATTGCTCTTTATAGAGGAACAATATATTCAAAGTGTGACTTCTTTCCTTGTGCTGACTTTAACTTTGAAAAGGACCCTTTCCACAGACACAAGCAGTCAAAATCGGTTTCCTTCAAAGGGATAGGGTTAGGAAAAAACCTACACAGAAGTGTTTAAAAAAAAGCCAGCTGAGGTTTTTCAGCGGGCACATCCGGCTGTGAGGAGACCTAAGGCACACTTAGAATATGTTGGAAGGATTACATAAAGTGTCCCATCTGTCCTGGGAACCGCTCAGGATCTCACAGGAAGTAGTAGAGGACATGGTTGGTGAGAAAGGCACACCACTTTGTTTGCTGCCATGGGTGGATGGAACTATAGACAGACACCGTTCCCTGATCAACACTTACACAGGCAGAAAAAAATTTAAGATTTTTTACAAGCCTTTATTAAACCACTCAAGCACATAGAAGAGCAAAACAAATACTTAAACTAACTTAAAAACTGGAGGAGTCAGTAAAGCTCTAAAATGGAGCTGGGAGATTAGATGGAGAGAAAGAATGATAATACTTTAGTTGACAGGCACATAGAGATGCAGCTAAGCAGAGAGAGAAAATATTATCAGCTAGATTCCCAAAACATGTACTTTCAGATAGTCATGACGCCAAATTTAAAATTTGCCACTCTGTCAGTATGCTACTTATGCTGATCTTGAGACAGTAAGCTCCCCATGCTGTCAACAAACAGTAAAAAGTTAAGAATTAATATCTTTGGAGTGCTAACAGGAGACTGAGTGGTACCGTTGCTGGAGAGTTAGTGGTGAGTGCAGCTACCCCAGGACACTAATGCATCTTTCTGCCAAACAGTGAGGAAGGCAGTCAGAAAAGGAGATACTGTGACAGTGGAGCCACAGTGACAAACAAACGGCCAAACAGTATATTTTGAGCTGGTTTTGCCAGTTTTATTGCTGCACACATGAGAATCAGTTTGAATTCAGTAACCATGGCAGCATATGTGGAGTGGTTCAATGAAACTTTGAAGTAAATGTAAGCTGGTTTTATTTTTTCATTTTATTTATTTTACACACTACCTGCCAGTGCTTCCATAGATAACTCTGCTATTATTTTGGTTTGTTTGCACATACACTGCTCTAATATGGCTTGCAAACTGTGCCAAATGTGTTGTTCTTTCTTGGAGATCTGATAAAGTTTATACGGTATTGCTGTAAGTGGTGTGCTTTTCTTTGAAGGTGTGGCTGTCGCTGCTCATTTTTGCATTATTCCTATATTCTTTTTCATTATAAACAAAACCTAGTTGCTGGTGCTGCAAATGTAACACTTCTGTGCAGACACTGGGGGTTAAGAACCACAAAGCTTTTATGAGTTCTTGACAATCTAGGAGGATTAAAAAGCAAAATTAATTTCTAGGCAAATTTCAAAGCACCTTCCTTGTTAGAAATATATCTGCTGCATAAATAGGCACTTAAAAAAAAAAAAAAAAAAAAAAATCAAGTTCAAAGCAATTTCAACAAACACGCAATTCGGACAGGTCTGCTTTCTGTCCCCAGAATCAAAACTAAACATTGAGAAGCAGCGTTCAGTTTTTATGCAACATATATCTGGAACAAACTCCCAGAAAACTGCAGGTCTGCTGAAGAATAATAACTTACACTGCACTTTTACTGTTTTATTCTGTTTTAATTTTCTATTCAACTCTTTTAAAAATTGTATTTCAATGTCCTTTTTTTTATGTTTCCATATGTTGCTTTTATGTTTTATGTAAAGCACTTTGAATTGCCTAGTTGTTGAAAGATGCTGTACAAATTAACTTGCCTTGCAATTCATTTGGATGCAGCCCAGGATGTTGGCTAATGCAATCTTGTATAATTGACTTGGTTCTTTTATTAGTGTTGCCACCGTTGCCTCACTTGAGTGATAACGCATTTAAAGAAAATCAGCAAAAAGCCTTACCTTTATCCATAATTTTATTATCTGAAATGTCAAATCCAAAATGCATCCGCATGTTACTTCTTTAAATCTTTGGTGCCATGATTTGCCAAAAAATCACAACTCGCTACTGAGAGCAACAACACACGCAAAGGGTCGAACAGACAGTGCCTTTTAGGAATGCCCCAAGTACAAGGCACAGCCTGTTGTGTTTATACACTGAGAATTTTGAATTTAAACAGGTGATAACAGATTGAATACTTCACATATTTAAACAGTACTTCAAAATTTAAGTAAAGAGTGACAGCCAGCATATACAAAGGCACAAAGGTAGGGGTTGGAGGGTAAGTAATTAATGCAGTCAAGAACAGTAAAGGTAGTGTGTGTGCATGGGTGTGTGTTTTTGACCTACATCCCCTCTGTGAGCCGGGTACTCTGTCTCTGTGTGAGAGGGGAAGTTTAGCAGCGGGGTGTAAGGCCATCCAAACTGAGTTATGATCACACACACAGACAGTGCAGAGTGAAACTAGACAGTCAGACACTGGTGATGTCAGAGGGAAGGTCAACAAGAGGAAGGAGAGCGCCAGATGGATCGAGAGTGCTCGTCCATTGCCCTGTCAGTCATTTGGTTGCCATGGCACGGTAGGTAGGGCGGGGCCTAAAATGGGCTATAAATAGAGTAAGGCAGGATGGAAAGAGGACAGAGGACAATTATGATACATCAGCCAGGGGTAGAGGTGTGTGTGTGTGTGTGTGTGTGTGTGTGTGTTTCCCAGAGTGGTTAGTGGTAATTAATGGTCTCTCTCCGGGATGGAAAACATCAATCCAAAATTAAATCTTGATGAACTACCACAAATTGACAAACCTAAGGGCAAACAAAATACACACACAATTTGTAGCTCTGTCTTTGTGAGGACCAAAAACATCATTTTTACTGCAATCCTATTTTTCTAAACCCAAACCCTAGAATGAACCCTGACCTTGACCCACTTGTTAGATGTGACCCCAAACCCAGATAATCCCACTTCATCTCAAATGACCTCAGGTTGGAGGCTTGCCTTGATTTGATTACTAAGTCCATGCAAACACAGAACACACACAGACATACACACACATACAGATTGACTGCAGACCAACTCAGCTCAGAGTAGAGAACAGCAACCTGACCCGGGCTGTTGCATAGAACTTCAGGTTTGCGTTGGATTATTTTCAAATATAACTTACGAAAATTCTCTCTCTTTCGCTCTCTGAATCTGTATCAATCATGTGCATCGATGCACGTCACGTTTAGCAGGTAGATAAGCAAGGCCTACTGGGAATTTATAAACCTTTGGCATATCAGCTAGTAGAAGTAGTACATCGTTTGTGCTGGTGGGAAGCCGTGCCATTGTCAGATTAGTTATTTTTTTATTTGTGAGAAAGCCTTTTCAAAGCAAGCATAAAATGTTGTCTTTGAAGAAGTAGTAACAAAAATATAGCTTCGGTCTCGGTTCAGGTGTCAAATATGGCTGTACAGGGGTTCAGACACGTCGAGTTTGAAAGGCGCAGATAAAAGCCAGATTCATGTCTAGGTTTTCGGCCCGTGCAGATCTCTGGCTCTGAGTGACTAACATTTCCAATCTTTTAGCTTTAACCAACATAATGTAACCCCTGCACTCTTTACACAAACTTCACCTGCAGCCAAATTCTCAAAACCCTCATCCATAAATCTTCATTTTTACAAGTGAACACAAATCATCCTTTGTATTCAGAAAGGTTTGTCAGTGTTCCAGTAAAGGAAATGACCCAAACACACACAGACACACATTTTTGGCAGATTCCACTCTACTGTCTCAAGCATACAGGCTTTTTCAAGGGCATTTCGCAGTGAGTCTCAGAGAGATGATCTAATTACTGTCATTAGCAATATCTAATTGAAGCCTTAAAATTAAAAGATTTGTTCTGGCGCTAACTGTGCTAACCTATTTTAGGGTTTCAGAGAGCAAGAGAGAAAAAAAGCAAAAATAGAAGGGAGAGAGAGCCAGAAAGAATGTGAAACAGCACGCTTACTAGTGCATCACAGAAAATGAACTTGGATCTGGGTATATCATTTGCCCCTTTAACCTCCTAAATAAACACGCCGAGGCAATGAGAGGCAGAGGGGAACGCAGTGTGTCTGGCCCTACATCCCCTTCTCTACCCTTTCAGCCTCCATCCCTCTTCACTAATTAACAATTGTTTTAATCCTCCTTTAATTCTGCAGACAATTGCACAATTTGTGTGTGTGTTGCACCCTGAGTGTCCCTCACACCATTCACCAGATTAGTTGAGCTACTCTCCGCCAAACGTCGCCCACAGCGACCAAAGGTAATTGCTTTTTAATTAAGCCCCCGGCGCTAATCCCAATGATATTTAGCAGGCACGAACTGGCACATACACACACATTGACACACAGACACTGATGAGGGGACATAGACTGAAAAGGGGAGACACTCAAGAAGACCTACTGTAAACTGGACAAATGTGTTAATAGGCTTTGTTGGTATTTCTCCTTTGTCCGCGGTGCGAAGAAAGACAGGTGCTAAAAATTAGGTTGTTCATGTACTGAAGCGATAAATGAATTTTCACCCCATGCCAATCTGAGAATATCCTTTAGACTGAAAATGAGCACTTGGATCAATTCTAGACTCTGTGTGTGTTTGTCTCTCCAGTGACCCTCAAATAATCCCAGAAAACCTCAAAGATGGAAAAATCTTTTATCTTCTTCTTTTCGTACACTTATCTGCCATTTCTTCCTCCCCCTTTCCTTCTCTTTTCTTTCTCCATCAGACTTTCTTCTCTTCAACACTTCAGTCTCTATCTTCCTATCTGTTCTGCCCTTTCTCAGTGTCCAACTTATTCTTGTCAAAATATTGCTCTTTTTCATTTTCCATCTTTCCACAACATCATGTTTCTATTTCTCTTTCCAAACCTCAGTTTTTTACTTAAAAAAACTAAACAAAACCCCCCAGCCATTTTCTTTTCATGTCATGACATGTTTTTCTTCTTCCACCTTTCGAGTCATCCTCCCTGCTTCCTTTTCGGGGGGAAGCCAGACTCATCTTCTCCTATGTGATGACTGAAAACGTCCCTCTTTTCAGACATTTGGGTGATAACTATGAAATATGCTGAACCAATGAACACCCGCACTTGCAGCACTGTAGTAAATCTAATTTGATTCCTCGTCACGTCTAACAGCTCTGAATTTCCTTTGATGTCTTTGGTCCGATGTGTGAAGGTACCACTCAAGCAGAGTTATGGCTCGTGTTGGACTGTCTTTCGCAAACACTTTCGTTGATCACACTGATCCTCTCCTGTCATCTCTCATCCCTCTCTCAACTTTCTTGAACATCACACATTTGATGGAGCTGTCTCGTGGCTAATCTTTTAACCATGTTGTGTGAAAAGGACATTTTTGATTTCACGTGTCTTTTTAGTTCTACCAAAAGCTGCTCAGCGTCTAAACTACATGTCAACAACAAGGGCTACTTTGGGCAAAGTTAGGATTTTAAATTCTGCTTAATATTTTTGTGACATGAGTCTGACTACCCATCATACCGATCAAACTCTTCTTCCACACTGTTTTTCTTGTATTTCCACTGTGGCATTTGACTCTGTCTCCTCTTGCTGGCTGTACCCTGCTGTAGATTATAGACTATATATAGCACGATTTATCTTTAATCTCCCTGTGATATAACAGCGGAAAACATTTTCAGCTCTGCTTTGTTTTGCAGCACCACAGTATTTACCTCGGAGGGCATGCTCAGCGCACTATCCTCCTCCTTTAACCAATGCACAATGCCATTTCCTCCATCCCTGTACCTTCTCCATGATATAGTTTCTTTTGTTATACTTGTTCTCCTACTTTGATGCTCCTTTGATCAGCCCAGCTACCTTTAGGTGCTGCTTTTCTTTCAACTACTTTCCTCTTCATTTAGCCCACATCTGGCAAAAGTCAGGGATCTGCCCATAGCAGAAAACATGTAAACTGAGTGTAACTGAATTTCCAACATTTTGATCAACAAGGTATTCCGATAAATCCCTAATTAAGGTCTTGTCTGACATATTCCTTAATTTCCTCATTGTAAAACAATTCCCAAAAGAGGCTGCTAGGCAGGCAACATGCACTTTGTAGTTACTTTAAAAGATGTAGACTCACAAAAAGCTCTACAGAATTAAAACATGAAACTATGAGCTATTAAGGTGAGTCACATATGATGTGCGACTGCTCCGTAGTTTGATGGAAATTGGCACTCCCTGCATAATCACATGTTGCCGTGTCAAGAGAAAGCATTCGATCAATGTTTTAACAGCATGTAATGATCTGGTTGATAAGCATGGCATCAAGGCGGGCTCAAGTAGCATGTAAGCCATCTGTCTAAGACTTGAGGAAAAGATGGGCAGAAGGTTTTAGGAGGATGGGGGGAAAAGAGGGAGAGCATGAATGATTAAAGAGAGGCATGCAAGGAGCAGATGACGGCATAAATAGAAAGAGGAGGATATGAGCCCGAGCATATGCTAACTTACTGGCTTACTGAGGGGTGGTATTAGGGAAATTGATACTGAGAAGTGTGATAACCGAAGAGGAAAAAGACTGGTACAATAAGAAAGAAGAGCGTGGCTTTATACTAAAGCTAAAAAAAGTTAGTTCACGCAAAGTTTTTTTTTCCCCCCTCCATGTGATTGAACAAAGAGCCTACACGATTGGTTAACTGATCAAAGAAATGTTTGTCTCTACAGAAAGGGTATTATTCAAGAAACAGAATAACAGCAGAACCAAGACATTTGCTCAGATGTGAATAAGAGATTTGAGGAGCGATAAATCACTGAAAATGTGGGCTGTGTCTTCCGCAAAATCATTTGGGCCCAGTGCACCACAGAAATTATAACACCAAACCACTGAGACGTAGCAGGAGCAGACGTTATCTTCCAGAAAATGTGCCACTTCTTTTTAAAGAATTAATTACCCTTGACAAGAGAGGAAAAATGGCCAATAGGTAGAAGATCACAAAGGAGAAAGAATGAGCATTAAAGTCAAGGTGGGTACACAGGAGGGCAAGACAATGACAGAGAAAAGGAGGAGATGAGTGACAGAAGATAACAGTGAGAAGAGGAAGAGAGAATATAATTTCTAGATAAAATCTGCATAATAAGAATTGGGCCAGGCCACCTCTGATCATTTTTCCTAATACGATTGATTGTGTGTGTAAGGCTGATTGAGTGAGGATTATGCAGCACAATCTCTCCTCCAATCTGAGACTGTGGTATTTGTCAGCCCCACAGAGGTACAGATGCTCACATACAGAGAAAACACAATACGGGCTGTGAGTCAGCACTGTTTTTGTGTGCTTACCATAGATATTGGCAGGGCGGGACGCTGGCAGGGTGCAGAGCTCGGGCCCTGTGCCCCGTAGATTGATTGTCAGGCCAAGAATAAAAAGAGCAGCAAAGCAAAAATGATTGCATCCCTCGTATTATTTCCCCCACTTATGTCGCCCCCTGGATCGCACCCTGACTTGGAGGGTGAGAGGGAGCTGGAAGGTCAGAGAGACTTCAAGCTGGAAACAAAAATCACTGCCTCCAGGTCATTGTGTCCCCCTTTCTTTCTCTTTCTCTGTTTGTCTCCAGAGATCTCGCTGTACTTTTAACATTTATTTTTACATTAATTCTCCTTTAGAGAAAAGAAGGGAGGGCAAAAATATTGAGACGGAGCTTAATGCATAACTACTGTGGGGGGTGGTGATGGGGCAGTGGATAAGACACATGCCTTTGGTGTGAGAGACCCGGGTTCAAATCCACTGCGAGACACCAATGTGTCCACTGAACCTGCAGGACATCGTAATCTCTATCCTGTGTCAACTTGTTGTGAACCGGCGTGGGAAGTCTGGGCCGGCCATAGATCATAATGTCAGGTGAGTTGGAGAGTTCTGGCCGAGCCTGCTGTCTGAAAGCAAGCAAGTCTCCCAGTCCATCTGAAATGCGCCTGCAGCAAGTATAAAATCAAGCACTGTACTGAAAGTTAGCATTAACAGCATTTTCTTGTTTACATATTCATATTCAGCTTTGAAAACTAAACACTTCGATTATTATTTCATGTTTAATCAATGCAGAGAACTGTAATTGATTAAATATAATATAATATTATAAATATCACTTGTCTCCATGGCCAGCAACGGGAAAGCAGAGACTGCAGTGCCCTCATCTTCACAGAGACCTGGCTGCATAGCAGCGTACCTGAGGAAGCTGTCACACTTGACGGAAGGAGTTTATTCTGCTCAGCCAGGACACTAGAGTCCAGTAAGACAAGGGGAGGACGACTGTGTATCTACATAAATCATGCTTAGTGCTCAAACCATGGCTCAAACGCAGCTAAAATGGACGGACAATGTTTATCAGATGTGGAATTTTTAATGTTGAGATGTCGGCCATAAAATCTGCCCAGAGAATTCTCAAGTGTTTTTGTCGTTGCTGTTTACATTCCTCCAGATGCAAATTAAAAAAATGCACTACAGGAACTGTATGAGGTCATCAGCAGTAAAATGACAAAACAACCTGATGGTGTTTTTATTGTTGCTGGTAATTTTAATCAAACAGATCTTAGAACAGTACCAGTACCAGAGGAACGAACACGCTGGACCACGTCCACACCAATATTCCTGGCAGCTACAAAGCCCGCGCCCGTCCCCATTTTGGTTTATCAGACCATATTTCTCTGCTTTTTCAGCCCACTTACACCCAGCTGATTAAAAAGGTCACACCAAAAATTAAAACAGTCAAAGTGTAGACAGATGAATCTACAGCAGCTCTACAGGACTGTTTTGGGAGCACAGATTGGAGTATGTTCAGAGAGGTCGCTGCCCAGGAGAGCGACATCAACCATGAGGAATACATCATACATCAGCAAATGTGTTGTATGATCACTAAAATGATAAAATAATTCCACATTCAGAAGGCCTGGATGAATGGAGAGGTGAGGACTCTGTCCAGAGCCAAAAAAGCTTCTTTTTCGGTCGTGTGATAAAGAAGCTTAAAGTACCGCCAGAGCGAGACTGAAAGCTGGCATCAGGGAGGCAAAGCGGAGATATCAGCAGAGACTGGAGAGAGACCTCAACACCAACAACCCCAAAGAAATGTGGCAGGTCATCAAAAACATCACTGACTACAAAAACAGGAGCTCCCCCATCATGTGTGAGGCCACATTACCAGATGAACTTAACACTTTTTATGCTCGCTTTGAGTCTAATTCACCTCCAGAGGACCGGCCACTGTCAGTATCCACAGCAGATGTGAGGAGAGTCCTGCTGAGAGTGAATATGAGTAAATCAGCTGGGCCTGATAACATTCCTGGTCGTGTACTAAAAACCTGTGCCAATCAGCAAGTTATTACTGACATTTTCACCATCTCGCTGTCTCAGGAGAGGGTTCCCACCTGATTCAAAATAGCCACTATCATTCATTGAAGAGTGGTGCTCAGAGAACAACCGACTGCTCAACATCAGCAAAACCAAGGAGCTGATCACTGATTTTAGGAAGAAGGCGATTAAGATATACACTCTTGTCTACATCAGTGGAGCTGAGGTGGAGCAGGTAAATAGTTTCAAGTTCCTGGGAATTAGCATCACAGAGAACCTGACGTTTCGTCTCACATCTCCACACTGGTGAAGAAAGCTCAGAAACGACTATATTTCTTGAGGAAGCTTAAGAAGGCAAATTCCCGTGCCAAGTTCTTGCCAGCTTTTACAGAGGAGCAATAGAAAGCATCCTGATTGGAAACATCACAAACCGTCATGGGATGTGCGCGGCCCAGGACCGGAGGGCTCTGCAGCGGGTGATTAAAACTGCCCAGAAGATCATTGGTACCCATCTCCTGAGCATCAGTGATATCGGTGAGGTGAGGTGCCTACGCAGAGCCCAAAGGATACTAAAGGACAGTGCCCACCCAGCCATAGCCTGTTCACCCTGCTTCCTTCTGGGAAGAGATACAACAGTTTCTGCTGCCACACCACCAGACTGCAGAGCAGCTTTTTCCCCCAAGCTATCAGACTCTTAAACTCTAACTCATCCTCAGCACTACTCCAGTGATGATAGTTTATTTCTGTTTACCATTTTTTATAACTGATTCTGTATTAATGTATATTGACTACTATGCAGCAGAAGGGAGTCACAAAACTCAATTTCACTCTATAACTTGTTATATTGTGACAATAATCCTACCTACCTATATTAATGCAACCATAATATAAATACACGTGCAATTCTCCATGGAAAGCTTTGCGTCTGTCCTGTTCCCCAAACAGTTGTTTACCCGGATCCCTGATCACATGTTTTTGGGCTGGGTGGTTACAGAGCTTTCCAGCACCATGAAGTCTATCTGATGATAAACCACATAGGCATTAGCAGGGTGAGCTTGCTGTCGGGACCTGCCTGAAAGCCACTAATGGAAGTGTGCGCACAAAAAACCCAAACCTAGCACACACATGCATTACTGGCTCAATAAATGGGCTTACTGGATGTGGATGTGTGTGTGTGTGTGAGTGTGTGAGTGTGAGAGAGAGTGAGAGAGTGAGAGAGGCGTGGGGTTGAAGGACTTTCTCTCCATGTATATTTGCATCTAATAATATAAAATGTAGTTTATTACATATTTAATCTAATCCCAGGATGGCATTTGTCAATCACTTGGCGAGTTTCTCCTCATCTCCTCCTAACTGAATGGTCACTTGCTGCAGTAACGGCAATTGAACAGAAGAGCTGCTTATCTCTGGGCCATATCAGTGATTTAAGTGCAATTTCATATCGCCACTACCACCAATTTGGAGTCCATCTGCGGTGATTTACTTGTAATGTTGATTGGGAGCGGAATCCCATCTTCATGTTCTTTTATTGTCCCTGCTCTCTCCCACTACCATCTTGATGAATTTAAATGATCTGCATTTATGAATCCACATAATTCTCCCGCCTGTGACTCATCACCAGGCTTGGTGCAGACTAAGTGAGACTGTGTGTGCGTGTGTGTGTATACTTGTGCTTGAGTGAGTACATGTGTGCATCTGAGTGTGCATGCGTGTGTGTATTGAAGTGCGAGGGAGAACAAAATGCATTGTGGGCATGTGTGTCCGTAAACTATGTGTCTAAGCTTGCGTGAAAGAAAATATCTGTTATTTCCAGGTTACCGGGGGGGGGGGGTTACCCTGCACCTGCGGCTCTGTCTGCTAATGCTAACACTTGCTAATAACCCAGAAGACCCCAGTGGAGCTCAAGGACGGGGAGGTCAGGCCACTGGGCACCATGCCCATGCCTGAGTCACCTGTCCTGGGGTAGCAGTGAGCCGCAAGCAAAGGTAGATGGAGTGTGGAGCCCAAAGGCCAAAGTATTTGCCAAACAAACAATAGGAAAGATGAGGCATGACTCCACATTGTCAGTGCTTTAGGGCTGTTTCTAAAGTGGGTTTTGGCTAGACACACACACACACACACACACACACACACACACTAGGAGCCAATGCCACAGTAATGAGAGTAGGAGGACACTCCTCAGGAGAGAGGTGGGCCCTTCAGCCAATTCTCAGCTAGTGATTACACACAGAGAGACAGAGCAGAGCAAACGCCAGGAGATGAAATGAGCTGCAGGGGCCCACTGTATGCCTCAGTCCAAACTAACAAGGCACGCTACTCAGAGGCACTCTTTACCAATAAACTACTCATGTCACAAGCATGCAAGCACAGAAGAAGCAAGAAACACGAGGCTAGAGGAAGATGAAAAGAATCAGGACGTTCCAAGGATTCAGAGAACCTCACATTTACATTTAGGGCCTTTAGTATGATATCTTTAATGGGAGTCAGTGCGATTCCGTGTGTGGGGAAAAATATACTGTAGGAGCGTACACATAAACAAAGCCTTAGGGAACACTGTATAGATGTACAAATACTCCAATAGCCTACAACCTCATTAAACATAATTGCTTTAAATTGGGAAAGTGTGAGAAGAAAACAATTTAAGCACCAAATAATAGATGCAATTCTAAAAACTGTTCAAGTTTAATGGCTTCTGTTTGCAAAGTCTGCAAAGCTCAGTATTATACATCAGCCTAATGAGCACTGTTAAAGGGGCACACAAACACATATACACTCAAAAGCTACTAGCAAAGCACGATTAACAGAAAAACGACAAGAAGGTTATGACTCAGTACATTTTATAAACTTCCCATCATTCATAGCTTGGTGAGCAGGCACAGCGGTCACCCTGTACTATCCTGCCACTGTGAAGACATAGTGAGGACCAATATGACAGAGGTCAATATGTTTTAAAAGATAAGCTTGGCTTTGAGTAAAATACAGCCTGCATGTAATTTATAGCCTTCATGTGAGTCTGATGACAGGAAGAATGCTGACTTGGTCAGTCAGATCAGCAGAATATTGTTTTATGTAGATTTCTTTTCAGATACAGGATGGCATGAACACAGCATGTTCCTCAAGCCAGGAAAAAAGTATGTTAAATTTAATGCTTTTCAAAACTTCTCTCAAGTTATTTTCCTACTTAGAGTAATTACAGAGGTTAAATTTAGTACTAATTCATAAAAATCTGCTTAATGAAGGGCCACTAGTTTTTTTGTTTGTTTGTTTGTTTTTATGTACTATCCTGAATCAGACAATAGTCAGGTGGGCTGTTTTAGGAGCAGCACTGTCCTGTCGCAGAAAGAATGGCTGGACCCCAGAGGGTGGGCCCCAAGCAAATCCATCATCGTGAAGTCACTGTTCCAGTCTGGCAGCCAGTGAGCGCACCCCAGGGAGGCAGGACAAGTCCGGCATCACTGATTCCCCCAAGGGAAGGCCAAACGAAGCTGGAATGACTGATGCAACCCCGGGGAGGTTAATCGAGTATAGAATGACTTATGCCTCCTACCGGTAGGGACGCAATCTGAGAAGGTCTGGCCTCTAAGGATGTTGAATGGAGCCAAATTATCAGTTCAACTCCAGAGTTGAGTAAGTTTACAGAGGAAGAAAGAGTAAGTGTTGATTCTGCAAATACTGTACACATGCAAGTTTACAGGAAGGATATGATTTTGCCCAGAATTGGCTAAACAAGCTGTAGCACGCACAGCATTCACAAGATAAACAACTGAGAAAAGAGCATGAACAAGTATTTATGCCTAATGTTTATCGCTTATTCTTGCATTTGTCTCTCCATTTTTCATTTCTCATCCCTGTGTTCTGTTGGTTTTTGCAGGGGTTTTTTTGCTTAAGAAACTAGAGAGGTAAGCAAAGCACCTGTAAAATATGGTAAACAGAATTTACCCTTGCTCACGCTTTGGCAAAAATACAAAGACTGACAAACAACCAAACACAGGCAGCAGAAATAAGGGAGGAGCACTAAAGAGCAATGGATTTATGGATTAAAGATGGATTAAGTCGAACCAGCACATGTTTGTTGAGGCATGATTGAAGCTGGCAAGCAATCAGAAACTAGTCTGATGCATCACACTGTCAAATCCCAACAGCTGGTTCCCCCTGCCCTCTGACAGAGAGAGGGTCAATGTTGTGTAATGCAAGAGAGACAGCAATGAAGACCAATAATGATCAACAGTGGGTCAAAATGGCACCAATGTCCACCACACTCCAGTAGCCGTTTCCTCTAAGGAGAAATTGATAGAGCCAAACAAAACAGCTGTAACAGGTTGGAGAGTGATACAACTCACTTTTTCATTTTTCATTAAACATCAAGTCTGGTAAATCAATTCAAATGTATGTGTGTGGCAGCAACACGTTCAGCTGTGTGTGATTTCAGCATCTAAATGACTTCACCATTACAAACTCAGGTAACAACTTTAATTAAGAGACTTAATTGTTCATTGCGGCCTTTATAGAGCAAACTCTGTCATCAATCCTTTCACCACTGAGGAACTCGCCTCTCCTTTCACTAACACAATATATCCTGTCAGGATGCCTCTCACAAGCATAAACTGCATAAATACAGTATTCTTACTCAAAAACAGCAACACATGCTCTTCTCTGCCTTGTTAGTTTGTTTATGCCTGCACCACTATAAAGTCAAAACCTACTTCAAAAACGGAGCGTATACAGACAAAAATATAAAAATATAAAGCGTGCACACAAACACCACAACAGGGATGCACAGTTGGAATTATTATTTTGTATGCAGAAAAAAGATATATATATATATATATATATATATAAAAATATAAAACAACAACATACTGTGGAGGTGACAGAGTCCCTGAACAACATCGACTGGAACAGAATGTCTTGACAACCAAATGACTCATGAATAAAAAAAAATAAAAATAGAGGAGAAACGATGGATGAGGCAAAGATTGACTACTTGGTGAGCCACTCCTTATTTTTGAAAAGAAAGGACATTTGTACTGAAAAAAATACATATACCCAGCGAAAACTTTGAGGCAATCTGCTGATAGGCGTACGCAAACACAAGCAGCTTTTAGATTAGTAAAAATAGTCTCAAAAGCAAATCCAAAAGCTTCGAACATACTCCAAAACATGCAAGACGATGAAAGTTTTGAGAGCAAAGTCAAATCATTAATAAAAAAAAACTGCACGTTACAAGTTTAAAACTAATTTCCATCCAATGTATTAAAAGAAAAAAAATAACGGGAACAGAAACTCTCTATCCTCTAGCCCGCTCTCTCTCCTGAGTCCACATACCTTGCAGAGTTTCTGGTAGCGCGGCGAGGAGATGGCCATCCTCTGGAGCCTGTGTAGGAAGACCACCACTTTCTGGAGGGAGGTCCGGACCATGGCCATCATCTTAAGACTGCTACAAGTCTGTAGCAGCCTGCTCCTGGTCCGCATGCTAGCACTGCCCTACCCCACTCATATTGTTCTCCCTCTCCCTAGCCAGCCGACCAGACCCCAGCCAAGCTGACGTGATGCGCACACACACACATGCACACGCAGAGATAGGGAAAAACACACACACTCGCAAGCGTACTTAGCTCAGCATGCCTCCATGTTTCGTCACACATACACAGACGCTACACACAGTGAGTGTAACCTCATTTAGCGCTCTCTCTCTCTCTCTCTCTTTATAAACACCTCTGAGCATGCACACACACACACACACACACACACACACACACACTCACACGATGATGCAGGCGAGCAGGACAAGACGAGACACTCACTTTCTCCTCCACGCGGACATTCACACGAGCACCCCCGACTGCAGAGCCAGAAGAGAATCAAACAAATCACTTGTGACGGCACCCTGCAGAGTCAGAGGAGGGTGACGAAGAAAAAGGAAATGAAGAAGAAGATGAGAAGAAGAAAAAAAGAAATTCAACAGGGAGACTGGAGAGGAAGAGTGGAAAGTGCCGGCAAACAGAGGAAAAAGAGAGAGGAAGGCACGAGTTGCACTGGACGAGAAGAGAAGCTGGTCGTTACACGGTTCACTTTTTACTAGCTACTACTGATCTGGAGAGAGAAAGAGAAAGCGAGGGAATGAGTGAGAGAAAGGGAGGGAGATAGTACTTCTACTGGACCACAGAAAGAGAGAGAGAAAGCGGAGAAGAAAGAGAGAGGACAGAGAGAGAGAGACGGATCAAAAGCAGCAGTGTAAAGGACGACAAACACTGCCTCTGCCGTGATAGGAGAATGACATTACGCAAGGCAACCAACAGATCAATGAGCCAGAGACAGGCAAGGAGAGAAAGCGTAAGAGAGAGAGAGAGAGAGAGGGAGAGAGAGAGAGGGAGAGAGCGCAACAGTGAGAAAGGAGGACTGAGCAAGAACTACACAGATGAGATGCACACACACAATAGAGTTACAAAGAGGGAGGAGTTATTTCAAGAGTCCAGTAAATGTCCCATTCATTGCCTGCTTGTTAGTGACTGAAAGTTGGAGCACTTCCACAGCTTGGATGGACATGAAACTCATCTGGTGAAATCATGACATCTAAACCTGAGTAACTGTATTAGCAAATATCTGTTTCTTTAAAAAAAGCCACTGTGTACTTACGTAGACAAGTTAACTAGGACCATTTTGGTAAGAAATCACAGAGCTTAAATTCTGGGCATGTGTGCCACTAATGCTGAACTAAAACAAAAAATGACGCTATGAAGAAATCCATTAAAACATCGTAAAACAGTTGACTTTCAGATTAAGGGTCAATGGGTGAATTCAGCGAATTTCCAATTGCAACAACAATGAATTTTAATCCACTACAGTTCTGATTTGCACCTCCCTCTCCATACAGTAGCAACGGCAGCTGAGGCTCATGAGTATTGTAGTGTCTAAAGCCATTCGCCCTACCAAACTGACAAAAAAAAACCAACTTACATATATCTCACAAAGCCGAGATCTGTCGAACATAGAAACACTAGTTTAACAAAACAAATCAAGCACTTACTCGCTTTTTCATTCGCATCTTACAGTCTTCCTCAGCAAATGGAGATTGACATGGCCGTTGTCTCAGTCTCAAGACACCTGCGCACATATGGAAAACTGCAGATCTACGACGACGTGATGGAAAAGTGGAAGGAAAGTAGAGCAGAAGGAGAGACGGTAGGAGGGGCAAGGTCATGAAAAGATTAAGTCTTTTAAGCATCTTTTATCGATGCAGAAAACGGCTAAATCTGTAGGGAATAAATCTGTTGGAAGCACACAAGTACTGGAGAGATGATATCAAGAGATAAACAGGCAGGAGAAAAGAAAAAGAGTCACATATAAGCACAGATATGTGCACAATCAGCAGAGATTATCATAAAGCAGCTGCTTAGCTCCTGCAGAGCTACTGACCACACAGTATTACGCACAGGTGGGTATTTTAAACCTCTTCATGTTGTCTATGACTCTTTCTGTTGACTTATATTTGTTTTGAGTTGCTGAAAAACACTCCCTCTCTCCCGGCCGCAATACAAGAGGTATTTATTTGAAGTTAGTATGAAAACCTCTGTGTCGCCCCAAGAGCACCACGGTTCACACCAACGGTTCCCCCGTAACTATGATTCATGCATTAATAATGAGCACAAACTGGCACACATACACAAATGGTAACACTACAGGAAGCATTACAGCATTTTGCTCCCTGTTTGCCTCGTCTCTTTATACAAATCAGCGGAGACACCAAGGCAGAGGGGGGAATTGAACACAAACAAATTCCTTTAAACCAACATGCAGCTTACGTACGCAGCCAGTAACCATCATTTACTGACAGGCTCAAGCAGAGATACACACACACACACACACACACACACACACACACACACACAGTCACTAGGAGAGGGGATCACGATGAGCTTACTGAAGAGCTCTGTTTAGACAAGGTTTAACTGGCTACAGCGTCCATTTCAGTCATTCCACAGAGTATCGACTCCGCTTCACAGGGAATTACAAGGAAGACTGACTGAGTGTTTTGTTGGCTCTGTCTTAATGGCACTGACAGTACCAGGTCTCAACTAAGAGGCAGAGGTTGTAGGTGGCATGTCTGTCTAAATCTAATGCCCATAGCCCAAAAAGTTAAGCTTGATAAAAGCAGCTCCTCCAGCTTTGTTTTTTTACTTGATGTCATTATTGCTATATGTTCCAACATGTGTGCACATGTGTGATGTGGTCTGATGAAGGGACTTATATACCATATACCAGCTCCAGTAAGAGTCAGGTGATATGACATTATATACAATGAGATGATGGAAAATGAGTTTGCGATACCTTTCCCACAAAGGTAATTATTCCTTTAATGTCTCTGGTTGTGTTGGACTATGTTGCAAATTAATGAGCAGGACTGCTTTATGACAAGATCGGCTTTACACAGGATTTGCTAATTCAAGTTTCCAGAAAATAAGCTAAGCCACAATATATTGAATATAGACAATGCATTATAGAATGACATATACTGTAATAGAAGATTGTATCTATATAACTCATGTGAAAGTCCATCGCCAAGATCATGAAACAGTATTACAGTTAACCATTTTAAAAAGACTATGTTTAAAATGTGTCCAATCTACAGTATCTATAAGCAAACACATATTAATGGAAAATATGTTGGAAAATGATATTATGATTGATTTGATTATACTATGATTAGTATAATCATACACTCTCATGTCTGTACAGTGCGTATTTAGCTAGAGCTGGAAGGTAATTAGCTTAGCTTAGTGGTTGGCAAGGGAAAACAGTTAGTTTGTTTCTCTCAAAAGTTCAGAGATTAAAACCTGCCAACAACTCTACAGCTCCCTAGTTAACTTTTTGTATAACAACAATTTTGGTGGTGTAATTGTTTCTTGGCGAACATGAGTTTACTGCTCCCGACCACTTTCTTTACGCTATGCCAAGCTCATCACCTCCTGGCACAAGCCTCCATACTTTATGAACAGACAAAAGAGTGGTATCAATCTTAAACAGAGATTCAGGTGTTTATTAGTGAGCTTTAGAGGTTCTCTTAGGCATAATTTTGAACACTGGACGGAGTCAGGTTAGCATTTCCCCCTTTTCCGGTCTTTATGTTAAGCTAAGCTAAGCTAACCACCTCTTGACAGTAACTTATACCTAAACAGACAGACACAGGAGCGGTGTCAATATTCTCATCTCACTCTCAGCAAGAAAGCAAATAATTGTATTTCCCAAAATGCCGAACTATTTATCAGACACGCCACAGTGGTTTTAATTTTCAGGAAAAGTCGTGATTCCTGCGGTCCGGTCTATCATTAGTGCATCACGAGTCAGGGCCTAGAGTTTTGTTCATAATTCATTCCGCCTCCACATTTTCAGGAAATGTCAGTTAATGTGCTACATTTGTATTAGTCACTGCTCCTAACTCACCAACTGTGGGCTTAATATGAAAACAGCAGTAATAATTACAATGGCCTGTGGCCAAAAAGTAACCCAAAACTCAACAGTGGCAGAGCAGTCATTGTGAGTTAATAAAAAAGTTGGGGAGACAACTATGTCGACTCACATCTCTAAAGGCTCCTAGCCTATCTCTGTTTCAGTATCCCACCTTCTAGGCATCAGTGCCATCCATCAATCTCAACTCCAACTGAGCCAGAGATGGAAATGAGAGAAAAAAAGGAGGATACTGATAAAGACAGTGGGGAGATGACCAATTCAGACCCACTGATATGCTGGTGTGCCAATATTTCTTGAGATTAGCGTTTGACTGAGAATTTCAAGGTAGTTACTTTTTTACAATATTTACCACACAGTTGACCTTTGCGGTGACTTTGACAGACTTCTTCTGAATAAAATCCAATAGTATGCAGTATTTGTCCTTTGAAATTTTGAAAGGGTTTATAATGATGGATGATGTTCAACAGAACAAATATAGATCACTGTAACTGGCAGATAAACGTGATAACAATATCCATTTCTCCTCAACGATCTGAACTGTATTAGACCAAGACAAAACCCAGCCAGGCCTCAACAATGAGCTGTAAATGAATCCTCAGAAATCTTTGTGGCCATTCATGCAGTTATTCATTGTAATTTTTCTCCATAACCTTGGCCTGTTTTTAAATAATTGGACACTGGAAATGGGAGCGATAGCACTGTGGGATTCAAGAAAACGTAGCCAAGAATGTTATTACTGGACTTAAGCTTTTGGTTCTGAAAGATGTACAACATTGCAGCTTTTTCTCAGGGACAAGAAGTTTATTTAAAGCTTGGATAAACACACATACATCAAATAATTGACCATTTCTGAAAGAAAAAGAAGATTGTGCAAATAAAAGCCCTACAGCATATAAACCCGAAAGAGATGAGTGCAAGGCTGGCAAGGTCAGCATTTTTAAAGAAGACCTTTCAACTTCATTAGGATGTAAAAAAAATAAAAAAATAAAAAAATTAGATTAGTGCCCATTTTATCTGTTGAAAGGGTGAAGTGATTTTGGGATTAAAACCTTACATAGAGTATAAGATGATGTGCGTCAACAGATCCCTGAGAGAAGGTCTGGGTAAATGACAAGCTATTATAGGGGTAGCAAACACACACACACACACACAGAATTCCTAAGCAGCATAGGACAAGAGGATCAATGAGCCGCACTCAATGCATACAAGCACTCAACACGCCTTCTGCATGACCTCTCATTCACACATCTATAACCAGTAGCTTACACGTGGATGCACCTACACACACACCCCTGCCTCAGTTCTACTGGTGAAGGATGCCTTAATGAAGGATGACACTGAGATAATAGGCTAGCACCTGTGCATAAAGTCCACACATACACACATTATCTCTACAGCCCTACCTCCAGTTGTCGCCTCAGCTCTTTCACATGGGTGGAGTCCTGCGACAGGTCTTCCCTCTGGGAGGCGTCGGCCAGAACATTGACTGTAGTCTCTGCCTCCTGGAGCCATTTGAGGAAGGACTCCAACTCCCTGAGAGACATCTGCAGGCCCTTTAGTTCACTGTCTAGCAGGGCGTGACGGTCACTCGCTCTGCCAACCAGTAACAATGAGTCAAATAAGCGATGATAAATGAAAAACACATGATTTATGATTTTTACTACTGTAGCAGTTAGCAGACAACTAAAAACTTGCATGAAAATAAGCCAGTCATGTGACGCAATCAAAATATTTGTGCAGGGAGAACAGGCGAGTTTGTGTGCACCTATTGTTGATGCTCTTCCAGGCAGCGTTGTGTTTATCTGTGACCTCTTTAATCCTCCTGGTGTCGTCGGTGGAGTACTCCTGCAAAAGATGACTGGACAGCTCGTTGAAGGCCACAACTGTAGCTTGGCCGCGGCCCAGGTCTTGGAGGAACGCCTGTAAAACAATCAACATGGAGGCATTAGGATCATCATGACAGTGAAAATGTGACAGATGTGACTCAACCATTAAGTGTCAGTGTACAAGGCCCCTGTTGGCAATACTTTTTTTATACCACTTATTTACATGCACTGTTATTGCTATATATTGTTGTGTATTGGTATCTGCTTTAGTTAGACAAATTGCTATGCAAGAATATTAATGACCTATTATATGAACTTAATAAAAACTTAATTAAAATTCAGGCACTAAAAACACAAAAGAAATTTGTTATTCTACCGCTCAGCTATCTGACATTGTTATTTTAACCTCTAGTTAATCAAGCAGGTTACATAAGACCCAGCTGTTATTCATGAGGCCAGATTATTATTTTAAATTTACCATTAGCAAATAAGTCATCCGTATATGACCCCCAGGGTCTTGTTCTTTAACAAAAAGCTACACTTCACTATTTTAAATGGACAATTACTCATCATCACAAGACCACACAAACCAGGAGCACATAAGCTGTATATCTAATGTGCTGGATTCTGTTAAACTCAGTTGCCCTCTAGTGTTTGGTACCTGTAATGTGTCAGACAAACTCATGAGGCAGAACGTTTCCAGAAACCCTCCGCCAAGTCATCATCTCAAATTAAAATGATGGATGATGGGGGTGTACGAATGTTATTAAGGTTCAAAGTGATACTGCAGAGAAGTGATTTATTCATTCCCACCGTGTACAGAGTTATACATCTGTATAAAGGACTTCTAATACTTTGTAAAGTAAGTTTGGTTTGCTGTAAAATTTTTCTCTCTATTAGCAAAGTGAGCAGACAAATTCCTTTGAGTACATTCCTAGTTTACCATAATAGCAGGGATAAGGAATCACAGTAAATGACCTCAGGAAGGACAGGCGTTAAGACACCCAGAGGACATGGAGAGAAAGTTTAGCAGTGAAACCTTTCCCTAACCTTGTTGTCAGCAAGCTGTTTAGTCAGGGGATCTCTGGACTGCTGAAGAAGGTTGTGGAAACGTCCTTCGTTGTGCCCAATTAGAGCTTTCACCTCCTTCCTCTGCTCCTCCCACTGGTTGCTGTGGCCAATCATGTTGTCCAGCTGCTGGAGCCGTGCCTCAACACCATACTGAGTGCTGTCCCACTGGCTGCGAACCCTCTCCACTAGAGACAGAGACAGATACATATTCAACAAGAAGAGACACACAGAAAGTAATGATGGTAACTTAAGTGATGAGCATGAATACTAACGCTGTTTGAAACCAAACCAATTAGAAATAAAAACAATAAACAAATCCTGAGAAAAGAAGAAATCTACACTAGTACAGTAGTATTGTTTCCGTCTTTGGAGCAGCTAATGTGGTATTACTATCTGGTGACATCTTTTTATCAAACTATTCAGTGGCTTTCTAGTATGATCATCCTACTTTGTACATACGTTTCTCCGTAATGGATGTGCGAACGTCCAGATTAGAGGTCTTGTTTTTGATGTTCTGTGCCAGGGTGAAAATGTCCTCTAGCTGAGGGTGACGCTGTTCCAGGTCACTTTTCGTCACCTGTCAGGATGAGGCACAAATACACACATACACAGTCAGAGGAAGTGTGTAGCTCATAGGATTGTATTTGGCAGTTCAATTTCACAATAAAACTACTCCATTAAAAAATGTTCCGTCTGTCCTCTCCGCTCCCCATTTCTCACCTGAAGACGTCCCATAGTGGCCCTGATCTCCTCCGTGTCCCCCACAGTAACAATATTTGACTTAAGCATCTGTGTGATGAGAAGTAGCCAGTCTGCCAGTTCGGTGGCTGTCTCGTTGAGGTCGGTGGGCGCCACGGTGTCCGGTGTGTGCGGGGTCTGGTGGTGGGGGTCCTCGCTCACCAGGCTGGCCATCTG
This sequence comes from Micropterus salmoides, assembly GCF_014851395.1. Taxonomy (NCBI): domain Eukaryota; kingdom Metazoa; phylum Chordata; class Actinopteri; order Centrarchiformes; family Centrarchidae; genus Micropterus; species Micropterus salmoides. Next base: position 16,850,611 of record NW_024040928.1, read on the forward strand.
CACGGCTGAGGGGACCGCAGACACTGGAGCAGGGGCGAAAAAGTAATGTTGACATATGGGGCTTCTTTAAAAGGAAATGATGCAATGCACATTGAAGATGTTAAAGTGAGAGAGGAGGTGCTGTCACGTAGCTCTCAGAGGACAGTGGCATCACACTAAATCATGATGAATGAGGCACCAGGGCTTGTTTTAGTGTTTCACAACCAGGACTTTGTTGCTCACCTGTTATTTGTTATTTCATCATGCATTGTCATGCTGCAGATTAAGCCAGGCCAATAAGGAATTTCAAATCTGCCACCTGAGTACTTATTACCTCTAATACGAGTACATATTTATGTTTGTGGTTTCTTGTTAATGACCCAGTATCTCATTTTGTCTGTCTCATTAAAGGCTTAATACTTCATTGGGACCATGTTGAGTGTTTTCATCCCTACATCATTGATGTACCATAAATAGAGAGTTAGTAGAGAAATCAAGCTTTAAATTAAGTGCATTCCTAGTTATCTTTACCAAGCTGCTGGTGCACAACGGCATGATGGTGCTGTGTCCATGGAGAGACAGGTGGCTGGAGAGATTCCCTCAGTCGCCCATCCAGAGCTTTCCAATCAGCTGCCAGCTCCTCTACCTTACTCTACACACATGGAACATGCATGTAATTATTTAGTACAAAATATTAGCAACAAGAAACAGAGCATTTTTAGCTTTTAATAAAACAATCAATTAAACTTCAATAAATTATAGGAAGTAAAATTACCTATAATTACCCTTTTAGTGGCACTTAAACGGTGCAATATGCTATAATTATATGCTACAATTAGCAGTATTTCTTTATTGAATCATTTTACTATGGAAACAGGGACCTTTTCCTGAGGCAACAGCTGCTGCCGTCTCTGTAGCTCTATAGAATGAGCCAACAGGTCTTCCAGGTCCCTTTTCCTGTCCTTCATGGAGGCCTCCAGAGCCTACAACAGGTAAGAACTCATTTTAAGTACGTTTGTGTCTGTGATAAATGAATTTTCAGTGAGGTTACGTGTATTGGTTCTTGTGGTGTGTTCAGATAATCTACCTGTGCTTGGCTGGGACTCAGGCCTCTGGTCATGATCGTCTGGTGTGTGACAACGAGCCAGTCAGTGAGTCTGTTCATCCTGTCCTGGAACTGGGCGTGACTTTGCAGGTTGGCCTCCACCTCCCCCACTTTGTCCAACAACTCATGGGTCACCTGCAGAGGAAAAGGGGAGGAAAGAATGAGCGACAAAGGAGAGAGGAGAGACAGCAGAGAAAGGAGTCAAAGAGCACATGAAGGAGACAGGAAGGGCTGGAGATGTTGTAGTTGTCATGATGTTGTAAAACATGGTGAATATGAGCTTGGATATGGTGTTAAGAGGATTCTCACCTTGCTCCAGTTGAGGTTGATGGCTCTCAGTTTGCCAACATGCTGGTCTCTGCTGTGAAGGCTCACACTCGGACTGGCCAGGATCTGAGGGGCGTGCTTGTTAAGCCATCCGAGATGTTCATTCTGCGCATCCATTTCCTCTGCAAGGGCCTGCACGGAAAAATAGCACTGACCCTTAATTACACAAAGATGGATTGATTTGACGATGTACTAACAAAGAGTTATAGCCACATAATATCATTCATTGTAATTCATTGCAGTGTGTCTCCAAAGAGTGTGTCTCCAAAGAGGAACATTCTGGCTGAGGGTTGATGTGAGGAAGGAATAAAGGCAGAAAACACTAAGTAACTTGCATTGTTTAAACCAAAATATTTGCGACATAGGTTCTTTCTGTGAAGATTTTCAGGGTTTGACAACCTTGTGACTGAAACACAGAGAGCAACTTGTGGGTACAGTGACGCATATGGGGGAAAAGGAACAAATGAAAATACAACACAGTCAGAGCTGACCATAAAAATAGCTGAATCGACCAAGTTCTGGACCAGAAATAGAAATATCTGCACTCCCCTTGAATTGCACAAACGTTGGGTCTTGCTGTACCTTGAGTTCTTTGAGGTTTTTCTCAGTGGCAGTGACAGGTAAGGAGCTGACGGCGTTTTCTGACTGCTCCAGCCATATAGCCAGCCCGTCGCATCTCCTCGCCAGGTCTGACAGGGCCGGGTCCCCTCCAGCAAGCCTGCGCGCGCACACACACACACACACACACACACACACACAGTACTCAGATTAGGATCTCCATTTCCTGCAAGTTGCAGTACTAATCCTAAAATTTACATTTAAATTACTGTTATAGACTGATTGACCACACTGATAATGTTAGCCTGCCAAAGACTGATAAAAAAACCCAACAAAGACTGCCAATGATGGAGAGGGAGCGCTAACCTCTGTGCTATATTATACTGTAAATGTAACCAAATGTTATATAGTCAAGACACAGCAATGATATGTATCATGTTAGTCAAAATCCATATTTGACCACATCCCCTTAATCTTTCCGATCTATATGCAACGTAACACCCTGTGCGTTTCCGAGGATACATTACCTGCGCTGTCTCTCATGGACTTGACGGCTGACGGCTCTCCAACGTTGACCCAGGGTGTCTAGCTTTTCTTCAAGCAGGGATCTGTCAGGGGATGACAGCTGCCCAATTATCTGCTCCCCAGTGTGGGTCAGCATGGCCAGGACGGGCTGGTGGCTGGAAAGACCTTCCTCCAGCTCCTAAAATATGTATAAAGGAATGAGATAAAGAGAGCAAGGGACAGAGAAGGAGGAAAAAATAAATAAAAGGTGGAATCAGGGATCAATCAAGCAGCATAAGCCGATTCACTCAGGGCCAAATCCCCTGCTCAATCTATCTCTCCAGGCAAATCACTGATTGACACGTTGGCATGATTTGTGGCACATGAAAACTTAAGCTGCCAAATCTCTACTTCCACTAAGAGAGATTTAACTTGCCAAGACAGACCAGTAAAGTAGGGTGAGTGATTGTTAAGTCCGCTAAGGGGTGAAACGGCTAATTGATCTCTCAATTGCCATCCACTTGAACCCTCATACCATTCTCAGCAACTGTGAAAACGTGTAATAGAGCTAGACAGATGGAGTGTAGCTCGAGCTTTGCAAATCACACTGATAAAGGTGTTGATGATGATGGTGGTCCTGTCAGCGATAATGCAGCGGCTTCAGAGAGTTTAATTCCCCATGGAAATGAAACCGCTGCTTTAGTAATCAAACAAAGCAAAATCAGAGGCCTCTTCTCATCTTACTCTTCAGTTCACTTTTCTCCATTTCTCGCTCTGCATAATGAATAGTTAAATGTGCAGTGTGTTTGTTTGTTTGGTACAGTATACCAACAATTTTTTTCCCCTTGGGGAACAAAATGCAATTATTTCCTGTCTAACATTTCCGACCATCTAGCTGCTTATATTTCAAACATATTACTACTTCATCTTGGGAAGGTAATAATCTGAGCTTATAAACAGATGGGATGTTGTGGGTTTATATTTGAATAATTTATTATGATAAAAGGTGGAATGCTGTGAAAGGTTTAAAAATTGTCATAAAAATAGGTAAAAATACAAATCAATATATTCTGTACTTAATGAGACTTGCAGATGTCTCTGCGGTTGTGTGGCCAAACGCCCATGTGAAAATCATGCATGTAAATTCAGGCAGTCACACTTGCACAAAAGACATATTCAGGTGCTCCTTCACCCTCCACTGACCTCTTGGTGTTGTCGTGCAGAGTTCAGGTCTAGCTGCCCATCAGGGCCAATGCTCTCGGACAGCAGTGTCTCTGTATCAGTCAGCCACTGGCTCAGGTCATTTGTGTCACAGTGGAACTGCCTCCACTCCTCTATGGCGCGGTCAAAACTCCTGCAGCAGAACGAAGAAACACACACGTCACATTGTTGTCACATTATCACAGACATGAAAATTGTAAGCGTATCTTTTAAGTGCAAAAATGTATTTTTAAATTTTGTAGCTAGTTACTTACCACCACTAAGAAGATGTCATTCTGCACATGTATGTATGACATCTGCAGAAAACTGAGCTTGGTCAAAAGATGTGCAAACGATAAAGTGCGTTTGTTTGATGTTTTTACATCCCGGAGGGGACTTTAACCTGAATACACACTAACCAATGGGGACAAAAATTGAGGTGAAGATTTCCTTCGCCTGGCTAAGTATCAAAAACACAAATGCACACTGTGGAAGTTAATTTCAAGTGGACATTAATTTCTCAGATAAAGGGATCAAGATACTATACTATATCTCTTATATATAATTCATTTCAACGAGGACAGTGAAGTCTAGTTTTGATTGCTCCTTAATAACTAATAGCAAATATTTTCTTTACATCTTTGCTATTTTTTTTCAGTCCAAGTTGGCTTCATATAGAAAGGGATGAGAAACTGTTGAATTCTGGTCTCTTATGGTACAATCGAGTTTACCCACTGGGAAATTCCACAGTTTGTGATAAGGGAAAATGGCACAGTTGACCTCTATTAAACTCCAGAAAATGTCATCAACCTATGACAACACTGGACCGACTCTAATGAATAAGTCAGCATAGACCGAGAGGCTGATTACTTAAAATGCCTAATACAAAATCTTTATCGCACTGATGGTCTGCATGAGGGCCATTTCCTCTTACAGCATTGCATGGAGCACAACAAATCTGGTAAGGTGAGGAAATGTGTTTTGAATGAGCAATCTTACAAAATATACTCCATTCTTTTGATTTTTAATGATGCCCAGAGGTTACTGTGATTACAGACAGAGTGCTTTGGCATTTGTGTGCAATCTTCAAAATTAGCTTACTAGTTTATTCTTGCATGTGCACATACTGTGCTCAGCAAATGTAGACTGTTTATGCCCAAGGAATTGTGTTAATGGAAGTCAAGGTCACCCAGTATGTGTGTGTGTGTGTGTGTCTGTGTGCGTATGTGTGCGTATGTGTGTGTCAGTAATTGAATGAGTGAGTGAAGATGTGAATAGGCATGAGATTGTTTATGCCCAAGGAATTGTTTGGATAGTAATCAAGGTCAGTGCGTGTGTGCGTGTGTGTGTGTGTGTGTGTGTGTGCGTGCGTGTGCGTGCTTGATTGTGTTCCCTGGCCTCTCTCTTTATCTGTTCCTGCTGTCTCCTGACTTGCAGACAGCTGGCATTTAATATCCCTGCAGCATTGGCCATATATCCTGACACACATTCACATCTGAAAATAGCAGCTTGTTCGCTTCTCCCTGGTTTTCTGTGAAAGACTTATTCAGGTTTGATTCAACACCTTAGTTCAGGCGATCAGTGTATGTACAATGGGATCTGTTGTAGTGGTTATGTGTGAAGTTGAGGCACGCACCCCTTGCGGTGGTTGTACATGCGGTTCAGGCGGTCCCACTCGGTGTTGAGCTGTGTCAGGGCCTCTCCAATCTGGGCAACCTCAGCAGGCGAAGCATCCAGAATGGCATCCGGCTGGCGCTCATGGATCCCTGTGACCTGCTCACCAAGACGCTCTAGACTATCTTTGATATTCTACAAGAAGACAAATGCAAGATGAAGGAAAAGTAACCGCAAGGTTGGAGAGGTAGGGGGAAAACTCGAATTAAAGCAGCGGCTAGGAAGTTCACAAAGGAAGTAGAATGTTAAGTGGCGCTAACAGAAGAAAATCACATCACTTCAGTTGTAGCAGCTGATTATCTGAGACAGGCTGACTTTAATATTTTGCTGATCACTTCTAAAGAAAGGACAGATTTGCCCCGTGGTCTTATTCTGGAGTTTAATTCTTTATGGGACTGAGTAAAAGCTTAAATTCCCCAAAAAAAGTGATTACAATTTTAACGACAGATTTAAGGCCTTGGATATCAACACTTTGCACCTCAAGGTGCAGAACTAGCGCTTTGTATTAAATAATTTCCTCTATTTCTACTGCAAACGTGCCTAAACATGTTTAACTTTATGAAAACAGTTTAATATCTTTTGTGACATGTTTATAATGACAATTTTTGACTTAGCAGGTTGGGTATATGAGCGACGACCCACCCTCAGAGTGTCCTCCTGGGTAGAAAAGTCTTCATAGAGCCCACCACTGAGCTCAGAGGAGTTCAGAAGCAATTCGTTGTCTGCCATGGCGAGGAGCACTTTGTTGATGTCCAACAGGTAGTCGGAGGGTTTTAGAGAGGGAGCGCTGCTACGCTCCACTGAAGACATCTCCTACGTCACACAGGAGAAGGAGAAAAACACAGGACAGAGGGAAGTGAGAGAGGAAAACTGTAACTGCTATAATACCTATTGTACCACATGATAATACAGACTATGCTGAACCAACACTATAGTCAACCCATGCAAGCACTTACAGAAGAAGACACAACCCCACGATTAAACTGTAAACTGTACAAAACATGTGCTTATGCATGTGTGAATCCCCTCACCTCCACTGAAAATTGTCTTCTCTGCTCTGTGAAGGTGTGAGTAGATGACAAATCCACGGACACTTCCACCTGCCGGATTTGTAGTACCCTCAACTCCTAAAGCAAGCAATTTGACCAAACCACAACAGTGCACAAATGGCAAACACAATATGACAGTTAGCTGTGTTTTCATAGATAAAAAAAAAACATTTCAGTATATGTCCTGCATAAGGAAGACACAGCATATTTTGTGATGCATCTCACCCTGCGTGCGGAATATTGGCTCTGCAGCCGGAGCAGGAGAAGTCTCAACTCTTCTCTCTGGCCGTCGTCTGAAGTTTGCTGAAGCAGTTCTTCTCCTCTTCTCAGCAAGTCTTCCACACTGGCTTTTTCCTCATCCATCTGGTGCAGAGAGCGACAAATGAATGAGCTCAAGAGATTCAGATGAGATGTTTGTTTGTTTTTTGTTTTTTAAATAGAGCAGTCTTCAATACATCCTAAATCTATATATTAATTCAGTTAGCATAGAACATAACAACCTACACACCAGAAACTGTCATTAGCTTAGTAAGTTCCTCCTTTGCTAAACAAGCAACAAGTTCAGACGCTGTAGACACTCATGAAAATACTGTTTACAACATAACAAGAGCTTGCTCTGGCATGCTGACCTTGCTTTGGACTGGTCAGGTTTGCTTAACGTCATAAACCTTGATAACACCGCTTGAATTCCAGACTTGTTTGACCTTGAAATATCCAATCAAAGCTTTTCTTATCAGGTGCAGCTTTATATAGCCAGTGGCCTGTCATCTTCTTCATAGAAAATCTCATTCTCAATTGTCAGTCTCAGAGTGAGAATAATAAGCAACCTGGGGCAATTTTCTCTGTGTTTTCAAATTTCTCTGTGAAATTATTAGATGGCTAACCTTTACCGCAACCAAACAATGGACAGAGCGCCTATTTCCCTATCTGCAATACGCCAACATTTGGTGCTCTATTTTAATGAAGGAATTACTACTTTTCTGCTTATGCCTAGTCTGTGTACGTATCTCATAATTTTACCATCATTAACAGTCATCATCACTGTGAGTACTTTATTTGAAATTTTTTAAAAAAGCACAAAATTGAAAGGTGACCTTGTGTACCTTGTCATCGTCCAGGACATTTACTGGGTCTTGCTGCTGCTGCAGAGCCATCAGCGTGTCCTGAAGCTCAGCTTGAAGCTCCTTCACCTCACTGAGGACCAGAGCATCAGCAGGACTCTCTGCTCGGATCTCCTGGCTGTGAATGACCTGATGACAGAGCACAAACGTACCTCAGGTCAAGACAGGTAAAATAAATGCAATTATCTGAATGCACGCTCAAAAGATTTTTTGAGAAACTTTTTTTGGACTTTTCTCTAAAAAGTCTATTTAAGTCTATATATCTTCTATATTCTTTGTCAAAACCTGTACTACTCTTTCTTGTACCTGCTGGTTTAACTCCACACCACCTGACTCCAGACTGGTCATCATCTGAACACCAAAAGACAAGAAAAAGATGGAGTGACAGTACAGACTTTGTATGTGAGACTCTAACCTTTTTTCTGTGAGTGTAGCACTATTAAATTCCACACTGAATCCACATTAGTAAAGCTGGTGATGGATGTTTGCTTGTTTGATGCAGTGATTTTCGGTTTTCATACAGTTTGTGCTTTTGTACCTTCGCAGTTTTGATGTGTTGGGAGACTTTGTCGAAGTTGCAGTTGAGCTCAGCCAGTTTAGGCTCCACCACATCTCGGCAGGCAGGCCCCCTGCTGGTCATCAGGATGATGGCCTGGTCCTTCACGTTGTCCACGCGCAGACTGATGTCCTCCAGCTCCTCTAGCATGCTCTGAGGACAGACCATAGAGTAGCGGGTCATCTATTTATCTATCAGTTCTATCAGCTATCAGTCATTCTCTCTCAGACTGGATGGTAGTGTAGCCTTGGTTCAGACCAAAGAGCTCAGCACAGCATGTACTAATCAAGGTTAGCAGCCTGCGGTACTAGCTGATATTTATTGGAGACCTTCAGTTGTCATGGAAGGGAAGGGTTAAGAATTTAATATAACTGCAAGATAAATTACTTGACACTAAAAAATAAAAGGTTAAGCTTCTCCTCTTTCCACATTTAGCCACTTTCTTCAGACTTCAACAAACCTCTCTCTTGGCCCACCCCGATTAGCTCTCAGTCTCTTTTTTATTCCATTTGGTAACACATGGTGAAGTTGGCGATTATTAAGAACAATACAAAAAAAACTTAATAGTGTCCAAATATGTGTGCTTCTTAAAAATTTCCATCTTACCCAAGCATAAAACACTTCTGCTGTGAACAATCCAAAATGGGGCATTTAGCATTAAAATCTCTCCACCACAAGGTAACAGGATGGATCCTAGCAGAATGCATTTCCTTGCCAGAGGTAGTGATTTCCATAAAGCAATTATAAACTACTATTACATACTTCTAACCTTGTCATGGTATGAACTCTGGCAGTTCTTATATTTACTTGACACTACAGTCAATGAAAAATAGTATAAACTCAATACTTATGATAATATGGAAAAGACAGATTTTAACTATCCTTCATGTACCATGTCCTGTATCCACACTTTTTCTTCATACTAATGTTTTCTCTCTCACACGACTCCCTCTGACGACTTACCTTGACCACCTTTTCCCTCTCTGTCGGGGCGAGCCGCTCAGCCTCATCCAGGTGGATCTGGGTCTGGTAAAGCCAGGTGCTGATGTGAGCCAAGTTCTCATCGAATATTTCCACTTCATTCTGGTGACTCTGCAGACATACAATGAAAAAACAGAGCTCTGTGTTTCCATAAGGAATACAAACATGAATTACTGTTAAAAAGGTCCTCCTGTGTTTTCCCTATTTTCTACTTAATCTAAAACAAAGACAATTATGTTAATAATGACTTTCTGAGTTTTCCACAACCTTTACATGACTTGCTGCACAATCACACGAAGAAGTACGTCTTAGTTTAAATAAAATGGTGAATATATCTTTACTGAAGAGGTAATTTGGGTGTCCCTGTTTTGTTCTTGATTTGAAGTGTATGTCTTTGCCCAGCTACTGCAATAACTTGACTTACACAGCATAATGAGGAAATGTTTTATTTTGGTTGTAAATCTTTTTTTTTTCCTTTCAACTTCACATGTGCTTAAATTATTCCAGCACATTTGATAGGACTTATAAATGCAGCAATAATTAAAATAATTATTATTACACAGAATAATTGCATACTAAATGGCACAGCCAAGTATCCTCTGTACACTTGTATCCTCTGTACACTTGCAAATAACGGCAAGTAAAAGCATTGTTTAAGCATATCGCTATAAAACTTAAAGCAGGAGGGAGAATCAACTTACTCAGAGGACATTAAATAAGTAACACAGCAACTCTTTATTTATTAAGCCTTGCTGCATAAAATATTTGCACTCACCAGCACAGCACTAAGCCAGTCCTCGGTCCAGGTGCGGACGCGGCCCCAGGCTTCATTGAGGCCAAAGAGTTTGTCCTCCAACTGAGCCTCGCTGCCCTCCACAAGAGTCTGCAGACCAGCACTGGTCTCCATCAGGCTGGACAACTCAACCTTACGACGCTCCGATTCCTTCAGCAGGCCCTGGTGGAGGGACGGACACACACACACACACACACACACACACACAGTGTAAATCAAACCATAAATAAGGCATAAAATACAGGTAACATAAACCAAACATAATACCATGAATTTAATTTATTCCCCCTTTAACTGCATATACATTTTAAAACTGTTACTTACTCATACTTATGTATGAACTTGTGACTCATTTTAAACTCATACTGTTTCAGTTTTAATACCATTGTACAGTGTGTAGGATCATATAAAATTTTAAGTCCTTTTCACTGAATTGGGATCTCAGAGATGGGATGAGTACCAATAGCATGACAAAAAGCATCCGTATAATTCTGACCACCTTTTCTCCATTTAAAGGGTGGATATGGATTCAATCAATGTTTTTTAATACTGTAGCTGTCCTCTTTTCAGACTGTCTCTCTGCACCACCTACTGGCTGGAAGCAGAAGCACTTCTTTGCACCCTCTGAAGACATGTGATAAAAGGTTTGGTAAGTTACTCACATTAGCCCATGCTATCTCAGCATCAATGTCAGCTGGCATGTCTCCACAGCTGTTCTTCTGCTGGAGCTGAGCCTCATTGGTGGTCAGCCACTCTTGCAGGGCGGCGCTCTCCTTCTGGAACTTTTGAGACAGAGACAAAGCTTTTTCCAGGTCCTGCTTACCCTCTGTCACCTGTAAAGAGAAGATAAATGAAGTTGACTTAAAATGGAGATAGAGATATTTAATATTACTTATAATCCTACACGAGCTGCGTTTAGTAGAATGAGGTGAATTCATATGCTTTAAATGTTCCCTAAAAATATGTTACCTGTGCCCCCAGGTCATTGTAGAGCAGTTTGAGAGCAGTGAGCTGTTCGTCCATGCCCTTCGGGTTTTCCGTCTGCTGTTTCTGTACAATCTGTCGACCTGTCTTTATCACCGTCTCCACCTCCAGCTTCACCTCACTCAGCAACTTGTAAAGTTTCTATAAATAAATTAAAAATGAAAATGAGCCTATGACTGAGGTACTTTTGTCTGCATAAATAGGTAGCTATTTATGTTTATGTATCTTTAAATAATTGTATACCGCGTTGAACATTTGTAAAACACAGAACAATTCATCCAATCAGCAATTGTTTAAAAGAGAGAAAGTTTGCAGCTCTCACCATGCAACCACTGAGGTGGGACTGGATTTTTTCTGGATCCACATCCCCGACATCCAGAATGTGCAGCTCAGCCTTGGCGCCATCCAGGACCCTCTTACAGTCCAACATGCGCTGCTCAAAGTTAGCTGGCTTCTGGAACAGCTGGTACTTTGTGGAGATCTCCCTAAGTTTCCTCTGCAGTGGGGGAAATGAGAGATTTCTAAAGGTCATATAATTGGAATATCATCAAAAAGTTGATTTATTCCATTCAAAAAGTGAAACTTGGATATTATATTCACTCATCACACACAGACTGATATATTTCAAATGTTTATTTCATTTAATTGTGATGATTAAAAGAATGATGAAAATCCCAAATTCAGTATCTCCGAAAATTAGAATATTATAATAATAATAATAATAATAATAATAATAATCCTTATTTGTAGAGCACTTTTCAAAAACAAGTTACAAAGTGCTTTAACAAGTGTAAAGAATAATACAAAAAAGATAAGAGCATGAAAATTTAATATAAAATTAGTAAAATACAATAAAATAAAAGGGATAAAATAAAGTCAAATAAGATCGGGAAAGGCTCTCCTATAAAAGTATGTTTTAAGAAGGGACTTAAAAGAGTTCACCGACTCAGCCGACCTGATTTCCTCGGGCAGGCTGTTCCAGAGCCTCGGGGCCCTGACAGAAAACGCTCTGTCCCCTTTAGTTTTCAGTCGAGACTCTGGAACAGACAACAGACCTCTGCCCGAGGATCTCAAGGTACGTGCTGGTGCGTATGGGACTAAAAGGTCAGAAATATAACAAGGCGAGAGGCCATGAAGAGCTTTAAAAGTGATCAATAGAATTTTAAAGTCAATTCTAAAACATACTGGGAGCCAATGTAATGAAGCTAAAATAGGAGTAATGTGGTCATATTTCTTTGTTCTGGTTAAAAGCCTGGCAGCTGAGTTCTGGACAGTCTGGAGTCGATCAATAGATTTTTGGGTTAAACAGGTGAAAAGGCTGTTGCAATAATCCAGGCGTGATGAGATGAAGGCGTGTAAAATGGTCTCGGTGTCCTTAAAAGTTAACATAGATCGAATTTTAGCTATATTTCTAAGTTGATAAAAACATGATTGAACAAGCTTTGTAGTGTGCTGCTCGAAATTTAAGCAAATTTAATATTTAATAAAATTTAATATTACTTAAGACCAATACAAAAAAGGATTTATACTACAGCAATGCGGCGTGGCATGGAGTCGATCAGTCTGTGGCACTGCTCAGGTGTTATGAGAGTGGCTTGACACAAGGAATGCGACAGCTGAAACCCATGTCTTGCATACGTCTGTGCGTGGTGGTTCTTGAAGCACTGACTCCAGCTGCAGTCCACTCTTTGTGAATCTCCCCCACATTTTTGAATGGGGTTTGTTTCACAATCCTCTCCAGGGTGCGGTTATCCCTATTGCTTGTACACTTTTTTCTACCACATCTTTTCCTTCCCTTCGCCTCTCTATTAATGTGCTTGGACACAGAGCTCTGTGAACAGACAGCCTCTTTAGCAATGACCTTTTGTGTCTTGCCCTCCTTGTGCAAGGTGTCAATGGCCGTCTTTTGGACAGCTGTCAAGTCAGCAGTCTTCCCCATGATTGTGTAGCCTACAGAACTAGACTGGGAGACCATTTAAAGGCCTTTGCAGGTGTTTTGAGTTAATTAGCTGATTAGAGTGTGGCACCAGGTGTCCTCAATATTGAACCTTTTCACAATAAATCTAATTTTCTGAGATACTGATTTTGGGGTTTTCATTAGTTGTCAGTTATAATCATCAAAATTAAACACTTGAAATATATCAGTCTGTGTAGAATGAATGTATACATTATACAAGTTTCACTTTCCATATACACACATACATACACACACACACACACACACACACACACACATATATATCTCATATTAGCAATAATGACAGTGTTTAATAAGAATGTTACATTTCAGAAACTATTTAGCAAACATCGGCACAATTATTACATGTATTTATTTTAATATCATGATTAAGCAGTGATGGTGGCTGGAGGAGAACCCAATCTGACATCAGTTCCCTGTGTTTCCTGATGTCCTCCAGCAGGAGTCAGTGTTACCTGTAGTTGGTCCAGCATGGTTCCACCTCGAGCAGCTTTGCCATCAGTGGTGGGGGGGGGCAAGTTGGCCACGTTCCTCCTTCTCATCTCCTCCACCGTCAACTCGTGGGCTGCGATCTCTGCCCCGATGGTCTGAAGGAAAAGTGGAACTTTTATACAACATAAATGTATACAGTATGTAGACTCATACAGACAGACATTATGAATTCATTAGGTTTTTCCAAATGTTTACATACAAGACCTCTGTATGTAATACTATGAAATCTTTAGACTTTGTGGTATGTTTTATGCTACTTAGGACCTCAACAAAGACCAATTTAACAACCAAAACATGTACTATGAATAAATATGTTTATTCTGAAAGTTTTTCAGACTGCTGACTACTGCTTAGTCTTCCAACGTGTCATTGTGTGTATATTATATTAATATTGTACTACTGTTCCATGAGTCTCTAAGTGAAGCAAGAGCCTTCAGACAAGTGAGATGATACTGCCTGAAGTAAGATCCATCAAGTTTGGGTGCTTCCCAACTGTCAACGTCTTGTCTGATAAAGTGCAATTTATACTCCTGCGTCGAATCGACGGCGTAGCCTCTGCATAGCCCCCTACCCTACACCGTCACCTACGTCGTAGCCTGATGTGCACCTCCTCAAAAATGTAACTACACGTCGAGGCGACGCGGATTGTAACTCCTCTGGGTGTGAGAGTGTGTATTGTCCACATGCGTACTGTACCTGCGCCTCCTGCGGGAGCTGGAAGGCGTCGATGCGGTCCGTGAGGTAAGAGGTGAGTGTGTGGTCCAGCTGGCTCAGAGACTCCTGCAGTGTTTGGAGCGCCTGTTCGTTCTCCTTCAGGGTGTGCAGCTGCTGCTCAAGGCTGATCTGCCTGTTCACCGCCTGGTTGGACATCAAGTCATGGCGCTTTAAATCTTTCATGTCAATATTCTGATATTCCAGATTCAAGAAACTAAGGGGAAGTGCATGTCCTAAAACTGTAGATGGAGAAGACTAAATATAATAGCTATTACCAACTGTACTCAGGAACGTACACACCCATCTGAAATAGTGTTTTTCCGTTGTGTTTGACGTGATGTGATAATACAACATGCAAAATAATAGATTCACACAAATATACTGTGTACCCAGTGAAAAATTGTAAAATAAATTTTGTGCTGATATAATGTGACATACAGTGAAAATATAAATATTTAATACATGTTTATATAACTAGTATTAAAACATAAATGTGTTTATTATCACTATCAATATAAATCTGGTGACTATTTTCTGTGTATAGCCTATAGATATGTTTAGTTGGATATGATCAAATGCAAATAAATAAAAGAATAAGTATATAATAAGTAAAATAAATAATAAGTCAAATAAAATGCATAGGTCTAACTTTACTGAAAAAGAACACAAACTCATAATCTAAAGTAAGAAACACACACACATCCCACATTTGCTTACACACAAAGACAAGGTCCTGACCTGGTGGTTGAGCTGCTCGTAACGGGAATTGAAGGCCTCTAGTTTTTCGCTAATGAGTTCATCTAGTATGCCCCCATCAATCAACGTCTGACCCAGCTCTCTGATTTGTGTCCGGTTGTCCCCAGGGTGGCGAAGCGCACTCTCCAAAGACTGGTGGTGAACGGAGAAAGGGAGAAAAGGGTAAATTTAGGGGCAAAGGGAAATCAAGCAAAAATGGAAGGAAATGGAGTGTGAGGATGTGAAATTCCCGGACAAAAATAAAATAGTCCTTCGATAAAGCCGCAATCAAGATCAAGAAAGGTAAACTGCTTCACGGTTACAAAAATTTGCCACGAGAAACGAGGAAAAAATTTAATGAAATACCTAGAAAACAAACACTCGACCACTAGAGAGAAACAAGAAATCCAGTGAAGTAGTGAAAAAAAATGTGTGTGTGTGTGTGTGTGTGTGTGAAAAATTGAGAAAGAACCAAAAGGCTGAGAAAACAGATGGATTGCAGATGCAAGAATTGCTATGTTGGGTGTGTCAGATGGAGGCAAACCGAAAAAAAGATGATAACTGAACGCGAAATGAGAGACAAGTGAGAGACAAGCTTGTCGAGTGACTGCACTTGTTTGGCTCCAACAGTCATTGTTTACGTGGGGTCATTAAATGTGCTTTTCCTTCCCGGAGGTAATGGACAGAGAGAGAGAGAGAACGACAGCACCCCTCCAGAAGGGTGAGTCTGATTAGGAAAGAGGGAGGATGGAAAGGGTGACGGGTGAGAGAGGAAGGTTTTGAAGAATAGAGAGGGAGAGAGAGAAAGAAAGAAAAACAGCAAAAAACACATAAGGACAAAGAGGAGAAGGGTTGTCTTCAAGGGTCTTCAATTTCCTGCATCACTATGCAATGTTACAGAAGCAGCACTGTGATTAAAGTGAGTTTGACAGTTGTGCTGCAGGCAGTTTACAGATATAGTAACAGAGCGAGACATAGCAGAAGAAATTTGGGAGACAAAGTCAAAGACAATGAAGTTATTAACAGAGTTAGAGTATTAAATGGATGGTTTGGTTTATGAAATTTGAAATGTTTCCTGTCTCAGACCAATGAATGCACATATTTGATATGCCTCTATTGGATCATGCAGCAGCTTCTTTGAAATACAGTGTAGGTACAGGAATAAGTTCAGAATAAATACAATTGTGCACATATTCAAAGATGAATGGCTGGTCTAACTAAAAAATATATTTATATAAGTACCTCATTTCCACAATGAGTAACAAAGATTATATGAGACTTCTTATTTACTTTCTGTTGAAATGTGCCTGCAGCCACGGAGGATGAATATGTGCATTTTCAAAAAGGTTTATCCAAAAGTAATCCAGTAGTTGTTATTTCCAGTAGTTATTTCTATGTTTGTACGTTATGGGAGAATTTGTACAATAAATTTATTTATTTTGTTCAAGTGTTACCAGAAGGTGTCTTATTATATGTTTGATGTTTGCATCAATAATATAGCAGCGTCTATGTGCGGGATGGACCAAATGTTTGGCATGGCATGTAAATCCAAACTAACCACAGACAATGTAAAGAAAAAATTATATGTTCATATGTTAATTGAGACCAACAACAGCACTGTGTCAAAGGATGGTGAATCTCCTGTACTTCTGGTACAGCTCAGCAAAGCTAGTCTCCCCCTTGAACATATTCAAACTGCACACATAGAAAGGCATTCATGATAATTAAAGAAGTAAAGTAAGAAAAATATGAATACTCCACAAAACCTTAATATTCCCTTTCACAAATTGAGAGAATTACCAGAAGAGAAAGAGAAGATTAAACGCTATAAGATCACAGATTAATTAAATGTGATCACAGTAAGTATATGTGTGTGTGTTTGCATTTGTACCTCCAGAGCTTCATTGACAGCCTCACTGCTCTCTGGTACATTGTCAGTACCTTGGATCTTCTCCCCCAGAGTGTTGAGCCAAACATGCTCCATATCCAGGTACTGAAGCAGCTCCATCCAACAGGACCAAACCTCCTACAGAATATCCCCAGCACACACATAAACACAGTCAAAAACATCTAAATACAAAAACATGAATAAATTACTATTAAGTGACAGCTCTATCAAATGTTCTCACTTGCAAATCTTAAAGGACAATATAAAAAACACTTCCCTGTGAGGCACTGAAAAAGGACTCAAATTAAAATGCAAAACTCTATGGTGAGTACTAGACTTAAGGCAAAGGCTATACATGAGCAAAAGCACAACTCAGTGACGTGTCTGACCTTTACCCTGCAGAGTCGGGGGGATGATGATAACAGTGCCCCAATCTATGATTTTACACTCACAGATTAGCTCTGGAATCCAGAATCACCGGTGCCCTCCCAGCTTCTCTTGTTCTTCGCATGAAAATTAACAAAAGGAGCTCACGAAATGACACATCACATAAACCTACATGTCATTCCCTTTCTGAAGCATGGGAGTTACAAGCTGACGGATAAATTGGGCCATTCATGCATAAAATGTGTCACAACAGCTGTTTTTTTTTTGTTTTGTTTTTTACCAGAAAAATACTTTAACCCTAAATTCAAAGCCAACATAAATCCCTAATGACTAGGAGCATCTTCTTTTTCCATCTAAAATCACAAACTGCGTGACACTGTGGTGCAAGTACATTTTTGCAAAAATAAAAGCATAGGTGGCCATCATTTTCAACAGACATCTGTCAGACAGCCAATATTTTTATTCAACTTTTAAACTTCTCCAACACAAAAGGACCTCATGTCCACAAACATTACCTCTAGAGTGTGGCACTTGCTCTTGAAGCGGTCACAAAGCTTGTGGTAGTTAGCTAGTACCCCCTCTAGCTCTGAGGTCAGCTCCTGTCCACTGTCTCCACCAGGGGGCGATGTCCTGGATACCAGCATGTTGATGCTGTCTTTCAGGATCTTTACCTTCACCTCCTTCTGCAGCACATCCTCTTTAGCCCTCTGGGAGAGATGAGGACAGATAAGAAAACGACAGCAACAAAGAGACTTAGTCCCACACACAAAGCACAGTCAAAATATCTTTGTTTATCAGAGAATAACCATATTCCCCCAAAGTTCCTAAATGTTCCTGTTAGTTTATATTCACGCATCCACTCCCACCTTCATCTCCTCTAGCGATGCTTCCAGCTCCTCAGGACTCTTATATTCAAAGTCCCTCATGAGAAACTCCTCATCAACCTGTGTCATCCACTCCTGCATCTCCGCCAAGTCCTTCCTCAGATTCACATGCCTCTCCTGACTCTCCGCCACACGCTCCTGATGGCTCAGCAGCTGGAGGGAAGCATACAACATCAGGTTTGTAAGTGAAACAAAAAGCTACGTGACCTAAAGTCAAGCTGTAAATTCTGTCTGTCCCTATCAGACTTTAAGCTACACAAGATGTCTTACCTGCTTGCTAGTGAGACTAAAATGACACTGCAACAACGTGAATGGATTCAGGCACACATAAACACAAAATAAGAAGCCATATTTCTTTCATACATGAATTACAGGACGTAAAAGCGCACAATGAAAACTCACCTGTTTGCTGAGCGTGTCCCATCTGCCCCGGCACTCGTCCAACTTATCCTGCCCCCACTTGGCTAGTCCTGGGACTGCAGATCCCTGTACAGAGCCCACATTCTCTCCCATCTGCTTCAGTGAACCTTCCACTGACTCCATCTCATTCACATACTCCTTGTTAGCAGGAAGAGAGAGAAATTAAGACGGATAACGAATAATACTTTGCAGATATTTAAATCCAATACAATAGTAAACAGGTCATCTGAAAAATGCAAAATCTAACTTTTAAGCAGTAAGTCATGATGCCTTTACCATTAGAATGTCAAAATCTGTTGGATAGAAAACCAATGTTTTCATTTTTTGCATTGTCCTCTAACCTTGCATTGGCTAAGCTCTTCCTGTAGACGCTCCTTGTCGCCCAACCCCGTCGCATCACGAGACAGCAGTTCCTCAACTGCAACCAACCAACGTTCCACTTCCACTAAACGCACCTAATATCAACAATAATGTTCATATTTGAAATAAATAAAGATAAAAAACCTCAATGTGACACTTCACTAAGCTGTAATCACTAATTACAGCTACTCTACCTGATTTTCCTTCATGCTACCCAGGATGCACTTCAGTGTCCCCAGCTCCTCACGGGCCCTGGAGGACAGTTTACTCCATCGTTGTAGTTCTGCAGGATCGGAGGCTTGCTGTGTTTGCTCAATCTCTAGACACAGGACCTGAGGTGAACAGGAGCAAAGGCTTAAAATGACATGTCCAAGCTGTGTCTATAAGTAATAGGCAACCATGCGAACTCTTACTGCATGTAAATGCTGTAACATAAACAATAAAAATGTTTAACAGTGAGTCATACGCTTGGTGAGAAGAAATTAAGAGGTCCCCTGAGGTCTCTCTGATTGACTGAGGCTTTACTCTTGAAGAAAGAAGTTCCCGTAAACATTTTGGTTGTCATGGCCTCTTTTAAAAAAAAAAAAAATTAAAAAAGAAGGTATTTTAACGGTTTGCCAATTTAGTATTTTTCTCAAGTGATTTATCCTACATTGACCTGATATTATGAACCGCAATTTTTAATCCAATATTTGATATAAATGCGATGTCGACTTTTTGAAAAACAAACACAGTGATGTGTTCTTTGCCAAAACACATTGTGTGTATCCTTGAGGCCTCATGCAGCATTTGTTTCATATGAGTAGGATAGTCAAGATGGGAAAGTTTCTTATGTTTATGATTTGTTTATGTCACTGGATGACTCAAGTTTTTGGACTGCAGAGTTGTGGTGTGAGGGTTAAAACTTCAGTGCATTGACAATCTAACACTATAACCATTACATTTAGGATCAATTATCTCAAACAATGGACTTTGTCAGGCACGAGGCATCCATTTGTTTGATTTTCAGCCAAGTTTCCCACTTGTAATTACAACTTAAGATGTTGACGTGAATGATACTTCCAAGTGGGAAACTGGTCATTACAATAACTCCAAGACAAGAATGCGGTCGGCATAACAAATTTGTTTGTCTTGCCACTGTCAATCAGTTAAATGGTGTGAAACTGTTAACAGGAATGGGCATCATATCACTGGTGTGCTCTGGGACCTGCTCCTCAAAACATTGCTACATAGCATGACTACTGGTCAAAATCTCCACAAGATACTCTACCATTAATTATGGAACAATTCCTTATACATAAAGTACATGATATGTAGCGATGTGACGACAATGTAGCACAAATAATGTAAAATGTACGGGGGCAACAATATGTTGTTACAACCTTGCAATCACATTAATTCCCTTGAACTTATTACTATCACGGCTTACGGTGGTGTCGCATCAGCCAGGTGTAGATGATTTGTGAAGCGAGGTGATGTTATCAGTTAGACATTTGTTTTCACTGAGAAAAATGGGTGAGAAAAATTATGTGTGGCGTGAAAGCATGTGAAAAGTGTCAAATGTGTGAGTCTCGCAAGACAACTTTTCCCATGAGGAGAAATAACTTCACTCTTGGCACGAGATCTCATCACAGCCTTATTAATTACTCATCTCAGAAGCACTTTACATTGTGTATAGTCTAACCTGAAAAAACATTACTGAGCCAATCAGATGACTATCACCTTGTGTCATTAGGCTAATTGCAAATAGGATTCAGAGATGCTATCATGGGAGTGTATGCGATAGTTGTCAAGCTGACTGACTGGTTGAGAGGCTCTACACTGAAACTGCTGGGAGCTCTGTGCTGCACGCATGGGCATGCTGCCCAGAATGTACCACGTCCCCGCCCTCCCCCACCCAGGCTCCATGCACTATCTGACACAATAACAAGAGCGCGGACTGAACCACATTCCACTGAAGGATGGAGGAGGAGAGAACCACACACACACACAAAACACAACGACACATATATCACAAAACTACATACCAAAACACAAACACACACACACACACACACATACACACACACACACACACACTTTTCCTCCTACACAGTGCAGACGGAACTGACTGGCTGATAAAGGGGCCTATTGTGTGTTGTAAAAGACAAACTGACAACAGACAGAGATTAACACTCACTCTGATATACATAACACAGACACAAACAAAGAATCAAATCCTTTTAGTTTAGAGGTCGGAAGGGCACCACAAAAACAACAATGCAAAATAACATGTCATTTTTCATTCTTCCAGCATATGAATATGCAATTGTCTCTGTTGTTTTCACTTTATTTTATTGTTTTTTTAAGCTTCATATAACCAGGAAATCCTTAATTAGATTAGAAACTTTTCAGGGGAATCTTGGCTAACCAATAACATCATAGCAGAAACATTTAACAACATAACAATACGTAATAAGTATGTTACAAGATTAGAATTAAACAACAATATGATTAAAGAATCGTAAATATAACTGCCAATAAGAAAAGCAATCAAGTGAATCTGTGAGAAGTGGAAATGTATATTCTGAAGGTTGACTAATAAGTACCCTAGAAAAGATTGTGTGTCCTAAGACAACTTGAAGTGGCACCTCAAAGACAATTTAAAACCATAAAATAAATAAGATTATTCCACTAATATCAAACATTAATTAATCAGATCATACCTCTACCTTTGAGTTCTGTGTTCCTGGTTATCTGACTGTCTTGTAGTAATCACAATATGTGCACTTTAAATGTTTAAATAAAGTGTGGTGGAAAGTTTTCGCTTTCACAGAGAGCCACAATGTTATGTATGCAATGCATGATGCACTACTCACCTGTGCCCGCTCCACTGCCCCCTCAGCGGTAGTGATGTCTACGATTCCTTTACTCAGAGTGGCCAGCCTGGCCTCTAGGCCCCCCACTGGGCTCTGCAACGTTTGGTTGGTCTCAAGACTTACCAAAGCTGGAATAAGACCAGGAGGAGGGGAAGAAAAGACAGCATGGGAAGTTAAGGTATCAAAACTTTTGTATCAGAACTTCAACCACAAGGGGGCAGTGAGGTGGTTATGGGATTTCCCTATCTCTGGATGTGTGTGTGTTTTCCATACTGCAAGAGGATCCCAGATGTTTGTCTGTATCCCAAAGTAAGTGTAGTTGTGCACATGTCAATCATGCCAGATTCATTTAAAAAATACATATATATATATTTACAATCACAGCTAACCAGCTATCTTCCCCTATTGCAAACGTAATTAAATGAATAACATCATTTGAATCACATTTGTTATTTGTGACTACTTCAAGGTCATTTATATTGAATTTGTAATATTTCTTCCAGCTCCTTGTTCTTTCCTCTGACTCTCATCTCCTGTTCTTTTCTGTCAGTGTTTTAATTTTAATTAACAAAGTGATTTAATGCTTCTGGCTATGTTTATATACACAAAGAGAGATGGAGCGTAACGGGGGTTATAAAGAGAGGTCCCAGCAAGAAGCAAAGTGCCCTCAAGCAGAAACAAAATGGTTTTCCTTGGCTGTCATCCAAATCCTCACAGTCAAAAGACAGACAGACACACACACACACACACACACACACACACACACACCCACGGTCTGGGGCGGAGAAGAGCATTCAAGTCTCCCTTTACAGACTCTCTTTTTTTGGCCAAGAGGAGTGCATATAAATTCCAGAGGTAAAACGGTGACTGATTTTCAGGACTGCCCCAGGTGCAAGTCACGTCCTCAGGTAGAGATGGAGCCGGCACAGAGCCATGATCATCTTACACTCAATCGCTCACGTAAATACACATGCATCTGTGAGCTTTTGGAGGCCATATAAGGGTATCATCTATTACTTGTGGCTGGCCAAGGATTCATATAAAAACTCACATCAAATTTACACAACCCCCGTGGGACTGAGCTCAGCTGATCTTAGCGATCACTCTTTCGGTCTCCCTATAAACCTGAAAGCTTTGAGCCAAGAGCAAGGGGAGAAAAATGGTTCTTTGTTTCAAGGAAGGCTTAAATCTCCTGTCCTGCAGCTCTGCGTCTCAAGGCTGTCGGCTCCCTTGAAAAGCATATTGTACTGTTAATACAGAGGAATCTGCTCAGAGTTACGAAACAGGTACAGATTTAAAAAAATTCATTGGTACCTTTGTTAACCTCCTGCTCTCTACTCTGTAGCCGCTGCAGTGTGGAGGCATGATGTGCTGATACAACCACCATGCTGTCTTTCAGAGCGGGCACGGTTCCCAGTGACCTTGTCTCTGCAGAAAGATGCTCCAATCGAGGACTCAAGGCAGTGACCTGGATAAGTCGGGACTGAAGAACAACAAGAGGAAGACGAAAGTTCAGTCATTTGTATGAAATAAGGAGTCATCATAGGCGTGTTACTTTTGATTGCTCCTCCAAGTGGAGAATTGTTCAAGGATAATTCAGCAGGGAAAAGTGTCGTTTCTGTACATCCACACAGAAAGGGACATTTTATAGACTTGGCTCAAGATTAGTTTATTTGCTTGACTTTGAAATAAGCCAGCAATATCTGTGTAACTATGTTTGAATGACTGACCTGACACAATAGAAAGTTACAGTTTCTATGGTGAGTGTTTTTTTTCTTGAACATATTTAAACATATTGTGTGCCATTAAGAATAAGTGTCATCTTTAAGAATTCAAGCTTTTATCATTGTTGGGAAACCTGCAACAATAAGTTAGTCTAGAGAGAAAGTTACTTGATGGAGTTAGGCTTTACAGTAGCAAGTGCTCCCTCGCTGTTCAAAGTGAATCAAAGGGTTTTATGAGTCTTACTCTGCACACCTTTCACTGACATTTCAAGCATTTGAGGCACCTTGTAGCTTATTTTCTATTTACTGCCTCTCCAGTTTTCCCTCATGGTTGTTTTGATATATGACTGTCTTTTAAAGTGTTTCATCTCTGCTGTGAAAACTGAAATATTTATGAAAAAACTGCCTGACCTGAATTTAAGAAGATTGACCAAAGGTTTAAAAGTGAAATACAGATGAATGTGCATGATCACTCTTGCCTGATATTCTCCACACAGGTTTCTGAGCTCGGCCTCGTCACACTTTTCCTCAGCCGAGGTCGAGTCCAGCCAACGGTCCTGTTCCTCCAGGGCTTGGTCCAGGTCTGCCAGCTCTGCAGACACCGCTATGACCCGGCTTTGAGTGTGAACTCGCTCACTAGCTGCCTGCAGCTCCCTCGCACAAACCACCCACTCTGTTTGCATCAGGTCTATGTCTGCCCTCACCGAGTCCACACACACTCCTTCTACAGAGAGACACAGAAGTCAACAGATATAACGGTTCGCATTAAATGCACATAACAAATAATCAATTAGACTTTTAACAGATTTGACATCGTTCACTCCGAATGTGTAATAGCCTGTGTTGTGAGTTTTTGGCAGGAGAATGAGACCCTAGTTTGGTCAAAAACACACTAATGGGTAAAATATAGGAAAACAGACAATACGGAGGAGAGAACAGCAGATCTGAGGGAATCAAACAAGTTGAATTCAATGGTAAGTTCGGTGTTTAACAAATTTTCCCCAACTTAGCAGTGCTGCTCCACTACCCCTCACTGCCTCCAGGACAGTGTAAACACAATAAAATCCTGAGTGCCTCTTCATTTCATTGAGCAGTTATATGAAGTCAGCAACCCTGTAGGCTGACAGATTTTTACCACTGTCCACAAACACACACACACAAACACACGTTCCGATTACAGGCATCGAAGACCAAATGACAATAAAAAATGTAGGCTTGTAAATACCCAGAAAATACCAAGCAGCTGTGGAAAAGTTGTAAAATCTTACGAGACAAACACAATTTAACGGGGAAATGGAAGATTTCTGTTGGAGCCAGTAGTAGTGAGCCTCTGAGATAAATATGAGGCACTATCTTAGCACACTTTGGAAGAATGTGTTTAACAAAACTTGGATGGATTCGTTTAACATAATTATTTGGTTTATTGTGTATAATAATGTACAACTTCAGAGTCAATGAGCAAGGACAATGTCCTGTTTCTTTCATACCTCTCTCCAGCTGGTCCATCAAGCCCCGTCCCTCCTGGATCACTTGACTAACTGTGGCTTCCTTTGCTGTGAGGTCCAATTCCAAACCCTACAGTGATTGGTAACATATTTAATATTTTTAAAACATATGCTGTAACTTCAGTTGTAAATTGTTTGTTCTTAAGCCATTTCATCGGCATGTTTACCTTTAGCTTCTCCTGCAGGTTTGGCGTGTCAGGTGTGGTCTCAGGGTGCGTGGAGGCAATCGCCTGAGTGGACGTCTTCCATGTTTTAATCCAGCACAGGAGGTCAGAAAGCTTATTTTCAAACCTGCAGAACACAAAACACAACACATGCATTGGTGTTTGTTTGGGTGTCTTTCATTCTTATGCTTTTCTGGCAAGGGAGGTCCAGTCTGCCCGAGTGTGTCCCAGTTCTTACGTTCGTCTGACTTCTGCATCT
This sequence comes from Micropterus salmoides, assembly GCF_014851395.1. Lineage (NCBI taxonomy): Eukaryota > Metazoa > Chordata > Actinopteri > Centrarchiformes > Centrarchidae > Micropterus > Micropterus salmoides. Next base: position 16,875,810 of record NW_024040928.1, read on the forward strand.
GTCTCCATCAGCCGTTTCTTAGGGGGGGCAGGTGGGGCCAACTCCTGGTTAGCGATTGAAGCAGCCGTGGCTAATGCAACTGTATCCACGACGACCTGCTCTTCCACCTGAGTCATCCCAGCATCCGTCACAGCTTCCATTACCTTAGCAGTGAGTTAGAGCATCAGTGAGAATGGGACAGAATCAAACTCACTCACTGAGTCACAGCCAAAAAATCAGGGCAATTTCATTTAAAACTACAGATGAAAAAATACAGTCATTGTACCCTACCAGCCTTCATTAACATTAACATTGCAGTCTGACATTAAAATGATTACCCTGCATGAATATGTACAGATTGTGATTTTAATTGAATATTGCACTAAAGTTAAAATTTTATATCTAAAACCACTGTTTCAGAGTTTCCCCAACACTGACTGCTGCGTGTCTAAATTAATCTACATATTGTGACGTAAATGGTAGCACTTGCTAGATTCTTCTAGTTAAGCAGCCATGAGCAGCATTAAATTGCCACAGTTAGCATCTTTGTGTCTCTAACAGCTCCGCCTCCGTTGTGAAAGAAAACTATTTTATTACTTGGTTTTATCATTTATTTAAAATATATTACCAGAATATTAACAAAAAACTGCCATGTGCTCTTCTCTGTTTAAGTATGGTCTCTGAGAATATCTGTCTCTACCATATGCTATTGTCCATCTGTTTCCTGAAATATTCTGAGGCCCCACAAAGAACCTGAAAATGTCATGAAACTTTTCTTGTGTTACTGTTATGTCAGCGTAATTGTAGTATGTTCAGCAGAATGTTATACTGGTACTACTGAAAGGATGGGCTGGCAGATGTCCAATCAAAATGAAAGATTTTTTGTCCTGTCTGGTATAAATATGTACTGTGTTAAGCAACAGACACACCCTGACTGACTCTTGTGGTAAGGATGAGGTCTATATCATGTAATATATTTGAATCTTCTACCCAGCAGAGCTTTGTGAATTATTTCATTATGCGTATTAGTATTTACAGATAGTTTCACTACCACTGTAGTATTTGTTGTGACAAGTACAGTAAGCACAACGTGTACACAAAGTTGCACAGGCAAAAACATACCTGGAAGGAGCAATCCTCCAGCTTCTGCACCAGGTTGTCCCATCCATGTGCCAGCTCCTCTGTGTCTGCCTCAATCTTGGCTCCTGCCTCAGGGCTCCGCAGTAGCAATATCACATCCTGTCCTGCATCAGACAGCTGGTCGAGAGTCCTCCTCTTCTTTTCCATATCTTCTTTTAAAATCTACAGAATTGAAAAAAATCAAAGGCTTTAGTAAATATGGAAGCCTTATTAGAAAAGTTCACAAATTATAAGGTAGTCAGTGATCTAAGTATCTGCTGCGGCAGCAAGCCAACTACAAGGACATGGCAGACTACTTACTGCTAATCGGCGCACATTAGTATTCATTTCACTCGGGTCCGTAAAGTTGCTGGTCTGTACTTCACTCAAGGCCTCCTCTTTTTCTGCCAACCACTCTCTGAATAAACTCTACAGGAGAGGTGAGGGGAAAAAAGACATAACTTAAATTACTCAGTAAACAATACAGTCTCGGTGTCCTGGAGTCTTGTTAACATAATGTAAAACGTTTTGAGTTTTGAATTCAGCAACCAGGTCAATGCCTAAATTCAAAGCCAGAAACATTTCCAACTCAAGCAACAGTGTGTTCATGGTTACAAATGAATTCCAGGTTGAAGAACATAAAGCTCTAATCTAAAAATTTAGTGGCAGACTGAAAGTTTCACTGTGCACTGAAAGCACTTAAGTTAGCCTGATGGCGTGAAGGACTGAACACATTCCCTTGAGCAGTTTTTAAGATTTAAATGACTTTGTGAGGCTTTCTGACTCTCTCTTAATATAGCTCAGTGGGTGATGAGACTGTTCAAGTGGACCATTATAACTGTATTAATTAGAAAGAAGACAGTACACATATATGTGCCTGTGCATGTATGAGAGGTAGAGCATGCTAATTGTCATACCTGGTCCGACAGAAGCTGTTGCCACACCATGAAGACTTCCTGCAGCTTGTGCCACCTCTCCTCAGTCCAGCGACAAACAGCCGCCCAGCGCTCACCCAAAGACTTGAATGCAGGATAAAGATAAACATTAATACAAACATGGATGTTTTTAGAAACACAATGTACAGCACAATGTCAGCTTATATACACTACATAAGATAGCAATGGGGCATCAATGTTTCAGCAAAATTGACCATGTAATTATTCTTGAATAGGCATTAAAAGGCAGACGCCAAGTAGAGGAGGAAGACTCCCCTTCTTTAAATGACAAAGGATATTAGTAAAACAAATTCACAAACATTATCAGGCTGACAACCTACTTGTAGTTGGTCCTCCAAGGCAGCGGTGGCACACTCACCGCTGGTCTCATCTACCACGACAACCATGTGCGTTAGAGAGTTGACCTTCACCTGCTCTGCCTCCAGGTCGTTCTGAAGTTCCTGAACGGAAACGCAAATAGTGAAATCAGCACGGTCACATATTATCCATTAACAGAGCTGGCAGAGAAGCTGCTCAGCTTTATGGTGGCAGTGTTTGGAAGGGCAGGATCAAACATGTGACAACATGATCACAAGATGTGGATTTCTATTTGATCCTGTCCAAGTTAAATCAATTACCCCTTTCCTCATTGATTAGATTCATGCAAGCTAAAAAATTTGCATGGGAAACTTTATTTACTTTGTGCTGCTCTAACTGTTCCTTGTAGATCTCCACATCTTTAGCTGCCGTTTCTGTCTCTATCTTTCTGATTCGCTCCTCTGTCTGCGTAAGCCAATCAGAAAGCTGCTGTAGCTGCTGCTGCTGAAGATCCATCAGGACTTCATGGAGCCTGGAAAGAGAGAGAGGAAGAAAGTAAGGACAGAGAGACAGAGAGGTGAGCGTGTAGAGGTATAAAGGATATGAATGCTTTCAGTTTAATAAACTTTAAGGTGAAACTGCCTGTTCAGCTGGTTATTTGCCCACCTCACAGTATCAAAACTAGAATGAGTGGCAAGGCTCCATACAAACTTCATGGACAAATAGTCGAGCACACACACCTTCGAAACAGGGTCAACATATTCTCTAACAGATGTCATGAATACAATTTATTAACAACTGTGTATGTGTGTCTAAAGCATCATAAACCTTGATAACACAGCTTGAGCATCAGGCTTGTTAGACCATGGAGAGCTCAAGGCTTTTTAGGTGTCACCTTCACACAGCTTGCAGCCTTGTACATTATTCAAGGAAAACTGAGCAATTTGTTGCTCATGATGTGATGGCACTCTATTGATTTTTGAGTTTTAAGCCTTATTTTTCTTCTCTTTAAAAAAACTAGTTTCAACTAGTTTATGACCCAAATAAACTCACATTATGTAATTGCCATTTGCAAATAAACAACAGTAAAAGGTATTGCAATACCTCTACAGGCAATATGTATGTGTATCTACCTGGCCTGGCGATCCATGCTGTCCACTCTGAGGCTCTCCCAGCGGGAGTTGAGGAGGGTCATCTGCTCCCGAATTTCATCTTCTTCCTCCTCTGTCAAGTTGCCCTGGGCAATTAGTTGGTTACCCGCTTGGAGCACATTACCAACACTGCTCTGGTGCGCCGTCAGCTCCATCATAAAGTCCTTTTGGGGGAGAAGGGGGAAGCAGTTAAAGTACAGACAAAGAAATGTACTGCAAATCTGTCTTTCAGACAAGCTGTGTGCTACAAACAGAACAAAAACGAAAAGAAAGAACCCAAAGAAAGATACCGATATCTATGTTAAGTTACGAGAGACCGTGAACCACAAACCCTTAAAAATTATTCAGATTCAGTCTAACATGGAGGCCTAACATTGCTTATATAATGATGCTGCATGCTGCCACTTGGCACCCCATACTAACGAAGACTAAATGAAGACCAGACTCCCTCAAGGAGGCAACTGAGGCCAATTGCAAAACAGAAGAGGAAGGAGAAAATGCTACAATGTTTGGTTGCTTCTTAACTCCTCAGAGTAGCTATTTTCTGCTGGTTCTTGTTGAGAGCGCCATTAAGACCAATGAATTGAGTTATTGTCAGTTGTCCGTGAGCTCTCTGGATGAGTAAGCATTTTTTCCTGCACCTCTGAGCACACTATCTTTGATAAGGCTTTGCTGGAAGTACGTGAACAACAAGGCTGAAACAAACTGGATTGATTTTTTTAGACCTCCCGAAAAGCCTGGCTGTTAAAGAGGCTTTGGGCCTTGTTGCTCTCAGTCTCACTACCAGCTTTCTACTTTGACCTGGATTCCAGACATTAGAGTTCATAGATATTCACATCGCAGCCAAGGGAATCCTGCCAAAGCCCCTTTACACACATGCACAGACACAAACCCTGCAACTACGCCTTCTCGAGCAAGCAAGTAAGCTCTGGGCCAAGGCACCATTGGATGCTGTTCGCAGCAGAATTCCTGGCATTCCCAACATGTAAAGAGCACATACTGTTGGCTGTGACAGGCCTCTACTTCTTAGTCTTAAACATGTGGTCTCTCAATCTGATGTCTCAGTCATAGAGTAGAAATCTCAAGATACATAAACAGAAAAAAATACATAGCACAGAGACACAGTTGTTTGTACCTCTATCCACAACGTGCATGCATGTTTACACCTCTGCAAGCCTTAAGCCAACCTGCAGGTCTCCTCCTACCTCATGCGTGTGAAACTGTTCTTTGACTTCTTCCACGTCGTCCGACACCTCGTCCTGAACCTGTAGGGCATCCTCGGCCGACAGCAGCCAGGTCAGTACCTCCTCCAGCGTGGTCTGGTAGCTGTCCAGGTCGACTTCCAACAGGCTGCCCTCCATCTCTCCCTCTGTCTCTGTCAGGGTGCTGGGTGTCTCAGGCCGGGGGCTGCTGCCTGCTTCCTCCATCTGCACATTCTGACAAACATGAAGCAAAGGATATAGGCACAGATTGACTGAGTTATAGACAATGTGTTTACATAGGGGTTGTTATTAATGTATTAATAGTAAAATATTACTGAAATTAAGTACAGTACTAGGCTTAACATCTATCAGATAGCAAGGAACAGGAGGAATGTAGTCCTTTCATTTTCCATGTCATTATACAAGGTCAAGTCTACTGTCTTTAAAGTGGAAAGAAAACAAGGAAAAGTAAGTTTTTCCTTCCCTGAGATGTCACATTCACAGTAAAACTCAAACACAAAACTAAGCTTCAAGCTAAAGCTCTCAGGACAAGGATGTCTATGAAACACAGCCATGCCCAAAACATCCACTTGTCCTTTACTCTGATTTTCATCTGTGCACATCAGCTGGTGAGTTTTAAAATAGAACCAGACATCTAGGAGGGGCCTGTGCTGCTGTGGAGCATGCAGAGTGACCTGCCTTGCTCGGTTAAGAAAAAAAAACAAAAAAACAACTGCAGGCCTATTATGGGATGCTGGGAGTTGCCCCTGGCACACTGGGCAGGTCAATCCTCATTCTAGAAATAGCAGTAAGTTTGAAACACAGAGGTATTGTGGGTAAAGTTGGGTGTACAGACAGAGAGATGGATGGTGCGGCCTCAAAAAAGAAACAGCTTGAGAACTGCTTTAAGGAGAAGAGGGAAAACATGGTTGAATGTAACACACTTTATGCAATTTAAACTTAAACAACACTCTAGATGTTAGTGGAAAGATAACTGACAGAAGTCTTGTGAGGGTGGTGTCCTTCAGCAACAACTTCTCTGAATACGTTTCTAAATCTAACACCATAAAAAAAATTATATTAATTTATATTTTCAACACCGTCTCAATTATGAATTCCCTTAAATACAGGGTTGTTACACGCTATGTAAACATAGTGACGCCTTTTGTAGACAACAGCATTAACAAACTTTCCCAGGTTTCCATTGTTCTGAAGGAAATGTAGGAAAAAGCTCAAAAGAGCTCAACAAATCTGTCTGGAGCTGAAACAAACAGGAGATAGAATCTTTGCAGCAGTAACCATGCCAAGTCCAAGATGAGTAGAGTCTGGTACAGTAACAAGTCAAATGGACCTTTGTTTTCCAGGCTGGAATTACACAGCAGTAATGTATGTGTAGCAAACTCAGGAAAAGGTCACCTGCTGAAAATATTCAATGACCTTTTGGTTATTTTGGAGTAAGTCACAAAAATACTGTAAGCCCTTATGTTAGACCAGTGTAGGCAGGCAGGAACAAAGCAACAAGGAGAGAAGGAAAGTCATGGGAGAGAGAGAGAAAACTGCAGCCTTGGTCTATTTATTGAGTTGAATGGCTGTAAAATAGCTGTGGTCTGGCTCAACAGAACACTTTATTATCACCAGATGAGTTGCTCAACTCAATCCCCGCGTTTATCACTTTTGCAGTTGTGATTCTGAAGCATGTAATGCGTCATCATGCATACGCCGTGATATTCTGACTTTAAAAGACAGTTAAGCAATAATATTTTACTGGATCTCAAGCTGAATTGTCATCAGTATTGAAAACAATCACTATCTAAAATCAACATTAAGAACTCCACAACAATATCATGAACCAATATTATTGATCTAAAACAAAGAGCCTTTATTTTTCCTCCACTCAGTCTCACTACCAGCAGCATTACACATCACTTCCTATAAGGAGGCAAAGTGTGCCAGGAAAGTAAACCCCTTGTTGGACCAATCAGAGCACTATTTAAAAAGACTTTTCCAGCACTCGTTCCAGGACGTGTGAAGTATGTGCCCACGGGGCAATAAAAACTTAAGAGATGGTTTCGGGATTTTCTGACTTCTGACTAAAAACTTCTGAAACAAGCTGCCCCAGGGATGTATGTGATTGAAAGAAAATAGCACAGCAGGCTGGATGGGACTAAAAATGTAGCAAAATAACTTTAATCAAGTTAAACAAATTACATTTTTAGGGGGAATGCAGCTTTTCTGTATATATGGAATATATAGATTATAAATTACAATCACAAGTGAGTGATTGAGCAGGAAAGTCCAATTGAATCAAGATGTACAAAAACGACCCTGAAATGCTCACAGATATAAAACATTGAACAGTATCAGTATCTTTAAAGCTCAAATAACCTTCCCTGTAAACTTTCACACACACTCCCATTTTTATCAATTTATTCCCTCATTTCCCTCCATCCCTTTACAGCTCGGTGTTTCCAACAGCATGCAGCTCGGTCTGTTGGCTAATGTCAGAGGGGTGAGTCATGGCTCTCCTCCCTGTTTGCCATGTGCCTGCTGTGCTTTTCATGAGCAGCGCTGGAGAGAATGAAGGAGATGGCTTTTTTAGAGTGGGAGTGACTCATTCGATTTGGCAACACACAAAGAGACACTTCACAATATTCCTTATGCTTGCACATAGCAGAGTCTGTGGCCTTCAAACTGAATGTTATCGGAAACCCAACACAGCAGCAAAGGTCAAAGCAGTTATGGGTTCAATTTTTTTGAGACTCCAGCTTTTCAGTTGTTGAAGCTGAAGTTCAGGAGCTGAACTGTCATCTCTACATTCATAGAAAGAGCTAATGGTTTGTCTACACCAGCGCAGGCAGAGGGGTCCAGACCGGCAGTCACTGGGGTAGACAGATCTGCTGGTCTGAAGCACTGTGTCACTACCGAAATAAATCAATCATGCAGATTAAGGAGGTTGCTTTGGGTTTGTTTTGTTTTATTTAGATGAGTATTCAGCGCACGTATTCATCATGAACAGTTTGATGTAGGACATCCAGATAATTTATTTTAATTTGGTATGCCATATGACCCAAATACTACTATAGTCCATTCTATTTGCAGCCAATATATTGGCATGTGCAGAACATAAGTTCAAAACTCCAAGTCCAGCAAGGTTGGGCAAGGTATCAGCTGTTTATTGTTGGCTGAAGAATGTTAGTAACGTTGGCACAGTTCATATAAAACATAGCTAGTATCATCATTAGGGCGAACACGGACGAAACAATTCCAATTAAAAAACCTTACATTTAAAGAAAAAGCTTCCCATATGAATTGCTGTTAAACTACAGCAAAAGGGCTAAACCTGACTGAGGTGAAATCCTTCTTCTCTGCAGATTCAAAACAGAGCCAAAGGAATAACAAAAGGCTAGAATAGATTTGACACATTACTCAAAAAATGCATAAGTTAGTTATAATCATCTTCATTTGTGTATATGAGTGCAAGTTTTGTAACTAAGTTAGAGAAATGTTGACACATTGCCCTTTTTTCTTTTAAAAAAAGGCAACGGAGCAACTGGACTTGGTTGAAGATACTCAAAGACGTTTCACCTCTCATCTAAGAGGCTTCTTCAGTTCTGACTGACTGGCAGGGATAACTAGAGATAACTATGACCTGAATGACTGAGAATCTTTAGACAATCCCTCTCAATCTTAGTTTACGACTCACTAGAAGTGTGTGCCCTTATCTTCTTATTACTTTGCTGTGGTTGGGACGTTTCTGTGCATCAACCTTTGGGCAGCGCCCATGGTGTGTGGTCAGGGCTCATAGTGTAAAACTGTAGTAAAACGACAGTCTGGGTGTCTGTTTGAATGCAGACAGGGCTGAGCTACAAGTGCACACACGCACACACACACCTTCTTCCCATGGGGTTGTGCTGCGGTGTGTGAAGGAGTGGCCGTGTTTATTTAGAACATAAATGGCATGAAAAACAATCAAAAAATAAAGTTTTATTTCTCTGATTCACTGCTTTGTTCTCACTAACGCTGCTCCCTCTCTTTCTTCGCTCTCTAGCTCGCTCGATCACCACTGCTCTCTCTCAAGCCGGGGAGGAGGGGCCAACTTTGAATCATGTGTTTCCAAACAGCAACCGACAAATCATACTCATTATGCCTTTAACTTTTACAGCACAAATTATGGTCAATGAGCAAGTGTTTACATGTTCTAAATAAATGGAATGAAATTCTGTGATGTGTTTTTCCTCACTGTGCCAAAAACATACTGAACTATGACCTAGGGTTGGGTATCTGAATTACATCTGGTTCCAAATGTATATTATTAATTATATTTATTTGTTAAGAAAAAAACTTTTTGATTGTAGTTACAATCAAAGTGTGGAATTACTGTTTACTGTGCTGGGTATCAGCTGTGGATATTTAAAGTTTGCACACAAAGAGGCACCTTGTATTCCTTGAAAAACAGATGGAGTGCAGTGAGCAACTTATGTGTGAGCAGTTCAAAAGGTTGTGAAAATATTACAGTGACTCTTCCCTAAGTCTCACATGTAGTACAAACTGTAACCTGCTGTGTTGTACATTTTACCTGAGCACTGAGGCCTCGACCTGAGTCCTCAGACTCCACTTTGTATTTCCGTGGCAGGGTCTCCACTTCTCTGATAGCCTCCATGCTCACGTCTTTGGGCAGCACAGCAAACAGTGATGTTACGTACATGATGATCGACTTCTTATCTGGTAACTGCACCGCCACATCTGAGAGAGAAGGGGGGCAAGATGGTGGTAGGGAGGTGGATGCAGGGCAGAAAGATCAGAGATACAAATTAAGCATGACAAGCAGGTGGGAGGGAGTGGGGGATAAAGAGGTGAAAATTGCATGAAGAGAAAAGCAGCATGGAAGATGAAGTGAGATAGCAGTTAAGTGTCACAGGAGGAGATTAGATGGGAAGGAAGGCGAGAAGGATGGAGGGGAGACAAAAAGCCAGGTTGAGGCAAGTTGTTCTGATTAAAGCTGGCTTTGACACAGGTCAGGTGTGACTGCACGTCCGTCATGACATAACAAGTAACGTATGAGTTTAGACAGCTGAAGTACATGCACACCGAGAATCCACAGGTGCTACATGAACTTGAAAAAACATTCTGAGCAAACACAGCTTCTTACAAATCTTGAGCCAAAGACAACCCCAAGGTATTTGCTCCACTGTGATTTTATCCAACTGCTGGCAGAACATGAAGGTAGGCTTTGTGAACACTGAGTATGTTTAAATATGTAAGAATTTTGGACAGTAACATGTACCTCATTCCATATCCAACTTTCAACTTTTGGGACTACCATAAAAGGTAGCTGCAACCAATTTTACATTTCTACAGTTATTCATGTCCAAATAAATACAGTTGACCTATGCGTACAAAGTGGGAAGTGGGAAAGAGTGCCAGTACCTTCGGGATCCAGTAGCCTCTCAATAGCCAGCTGGTCTTTGGCTACAGCGAAGGCATGGTCCAGTCTCTCCACAGGGCTCAGTCTGACCACCTGATCCCAGCTGAATGCGTTCGGCCTGAAGACACACAGAGTGGTGGCAATGAGAGCAGCAACAGGGAGAAAGTAACATTCTGGATTTCCGGTATTAAGGTTACAGGCTCAGATAATTCAGAATCCATATATACTGTTAGCTGCATGAATGTACGCATTTCTGTACATACTAATAATATGATAATTCAGAGGGTGGAGGTTTCTAGATTCTCTTTTTGGACAACCAATTGCCTTTTCCTGAGCATATTCCCTGTGTAGAAAAAAAATGAACCTACGTGTGCCCTCTGCACAGAAAAGACGTGCCACTCAGTGGTGCAGGGGAGACTTGTGTTGAGGCCAGTTGGGTGTGGAATGTGTGTGTTCAGTGATCCACCTAAACCCTGGCCCAGGTCTAAACCAACACTGGCCTCTCACAGTTCACAGGCCTGTGCGTGTGTGCCGCATGTCACTAGTAAGGACAAGAGGTTACAGAAAGGGGGAGTAACACCACTGATGCTTCTCCCGCTCTGTTTCTTTCACACACAACAGCGTACACACACACCAAGCGTGTGCAAACAGTGACATGGTAGGCGTAAACAGAGCAAGGAAAGCAGTGTATACACACCAGGCAGGCGCTGACCTGTCAACCTGACCTTGAGCAACTCCACACACACACACACACACACACACACACATACACACAGAAAGGTTCATACACATCTGCAATTTCTAAAGTCTTGACGGCTTTGAAGGTCTTGGTCTGTGCTCAGTATGAATTACATTCGGAGTCAAAGGGCATATGTCAAATATGCAATGTCAACTTAAAGGGGTACAATTTATCTCACAGCAATAAATACCACAACTTGGCTTTCAAGAAAGGAAATGCAGTCTCATAAAATCTGCATGCAACTTAAATACAATTCAAACTAAATGTACCAAAACACTGAAATTCACAAAAAGCACTTTAAGGTTTAATCAGATCACTGCATTAAAAAATGTAGACACATTTTCAAAGAGTCCATGATCCTTCCTCACCTAAAATGGTGTAGAATGCTGTTAAGAGCCAGCCCATCAGCCCAGCTGGTGGTGAAGTTCAGCACATTGACTTCTGGGTACGAGCGGGTGCACTGGCGTACCCAACTCAGTAAGATCTTCTCACTGTTGGTCTGCTGCAGGTTGGACATAATATCCTTCATGATGTCTTTCACCTAAATGAACATGGAAAATCACACATTAATATGGTAAATAAACATGCAATTTTGCACATCCTTTTCTTTATTAGTATTCACATAGTTGTTAATAAACTTAATGTGAACCGCAAACCGGCTGCAATGGCTGTAACATATTCCTTTGGGGCAACTGTGAAGCCAAAATTATGAAAGAAGTCTGGCTCGAAGACAGCTCTTCAGAGCAAAAGACTTCTGTTTCTGGTTAAAAACCGTTGGTGTTACTGGTAAAGATCTTTTCCATGATGTTGTTAGACAGTTAAAAGTCTGAGCATTTCAGCGGCAAAAAGAAGCACTTTCTGTTGACATATGTTGTAGCCATTGCATCTGATTTGTGGCTGTCGGCTGGATTGATCTACTTCACGGATTCCAAAACGATTTGTACCTACTAGTCATTTCGACCCCAGAACATGTGAAAATTGGTTGGAAAAGGGTTGAAAAATAATTCCTTTAAACTAATAATACTGAAAAACTGTAAGTGCCAAACGCCCTTTTAATAAAACCTCTTCATAAACTTTTTTACTTGACCGTTTTAAATTTCAGACACAAAAAGCAGTAGAAGATCAGCATGTTTACATGCATGAACGCATGTGTGCACACTAATACTGATTTTCCATCATCTGTATTTTTCATCCCTCTGGAACATCAGTGAATTGTGAGCTCACAGTCAGAGCAAACATTAATGAGTCTTTGTGTGTGTGTGTCTGTGTGTGTGTGTAATATCTGTGCTCACCTGCCAGTGAAGGATAATACTCCAGATGAGGCCCAAGGTCAGTTTGTGGTTTCCATCTACAATATCTGTCCCTCCTATGTTTACAAGATCAACCTGGAAAAGATGATAGACAATGATACAGAGACGCATTACAAAAATATAATTAATAATACAAGAAAATGTACAAAGTTATGCATTAGCAGTAAAGTAGAAATGCTTCCTGTTTTGAGAAGATTAATTTGATAGCCCACCCAGTTGCAGTGAACATCTTAAAACACCCTTAAAGTAACAACTCTGATCACAAAGTAATATATAAGTTTCTTTACGCAGTGGAGTAAATAAAGAGTGTCCACACAGCTGAATACCTCTGAATGCATTTTAACCACACAGTGGATTGTACCACCCTCATAAGACCATTCCTTTGCTACCTATAAAGTGTGTCTTTGTCAGACATCATATGAGGTGAGGGCCAAGGGTGGACTGATTACATATAAATATTTTGGGGAGGATCAAGGCACAGAGTGGAACACGAGGTCAAGTGTCTGGTCAAACTAAAAAGTGACCTCTCTGTCTACTGCAGAGCTCACCTCTGACCATTCTCTAGTCCCAATTAGCTCTACTGCGCCACACCATCACTTATCTCTCTCTCTTTATTTCTTACATACAGTGTATCATACGTCTGCTTCTGTGCGCATGGTTCCCATCCACAACTTCTAAACTAGGACATACTGCCCTGTGAACTCATTTTTAAAAACCTTTTGAAGCAACAAGAATCATCCAGCAGCGCTCCCTCAGCAGAGTCAGAATAATTCTGACTCAATATTCTGCAATAACACAGATTCTCCAAATGCAAAGGGGTACGGATCGGCGTGATTGCAGATGATGATTATGATGATTGTCATGCACATTGCAGCTGTCTGCTGGAAAAAGCCTCACATGTCTTATTCATGTGTTTTTTGACCACCTAAGCAAAGTTGGAAATAACTTGCTTTTTGCACTTCAACATTGTAAGTAAGTATAAGGTGCACATTAAAGTTTTTCAATGACTAGAACATGACCTCAAAGTCAAGCATATTTCAGTGATAAATTAATTTTCTATAATTTAATGAGAAACATCAAGTATTTATGACATCCATTTATTTCCAGAAACCTCAAAGGCCTTATTTCATTTTCTCCAGTCCGCGGCCTTTAGAGGCTTGTGGGAACTCTGGCCTTCACTGCCAGCTGACAGTCTCTGGCTCTTGCAGGAGTGAAACCAGCAGGGGTTGCATGCAAACTCCAGCCTCTGCTACTTCCCATGAGCATGTGCCTTATTCTCCTACTGCTAAGGTCAAGGCATTCCGACCAACTATTGTACACAGAGAGGAGGAGGGATGAGGGAACGAAGGAACGATGGAGCAAAGGAATGAAGGAGGCAGACACATAGAAAAATAAAGAACACATTGTTGACAAAATTACACATTTGGAGAACATGTGGTCTTGCATAGTTACAGGAAGTGTTACTGGTTTGAATCAAGCAAGTGCCACCTTGGAAATGTACACATCTCTAGTAGTGCAAGACAATCTTAAATGTATCATAGCCAAAGAGTTTTTACTTGGACACAACACAATCAGCTAATTTTGCTATTCATTATGGTTCCCTCTTTCTGGCTGTACCTATGCTGTACTGGGTGGCTAAATGAAACCCTGTAGACTCTTTGTCCTTAACAGCAGTTGAAGGGACAATCACACCAACAACAGCAGAAAATACAGGGTACTCACATTACTTTGATGCAGGACTTGAAGTACTTTGTTGACATTGTTGAGAGCGTGCACCCTGGTGGAGCCTCTCTCTTTGGTCTGAGGAACAGGAAATACAGCACAAATCAGGTGACAGCATGTTCACTGTTCCCTAGCCAATCATACTGTAACGCTGTGGGGATTTAAACATTATGTAAATCAACAGTTCATAAAAGCATCTCAGATAAATGGAGTTTCAATGGAAAGAGAATGGAATCTATGACATATTCCCATACAAGCTTTTTGCACTAAAGACAGTGAAGATGACATGGTCCCAGGTCAAACTAGAAGAAGGTATGTCATCACTCAGCAGAGTGTTTCTCTCCATACATTCATCACACCCATTACCCTATCAGCAGCGTCCAAGGGCCAACTTATGGAAAGAATGGCAGGATGAATAGCTGCCAACTGCAAATCCGTTTTAAGTCTTCACATACCTCAACCGCTTATTAGCACCTACTTATAGAATTAGTATTCTGGTATCGGGGGGGGGGGGGGGGGGGGGGGAGTTTAAAGACAGTTGGCACTTCATCAGCTGCGGGTACTAGAAAACACATATGCTGATGAAGGGGTGCCAGCAAGGTGACCCTGATAAAAAAGAGAATATCCAAAAAAAAGTAAAAAAACACACTCGTAAGCACATTGTAGTCACTGAAGACACACATACACTGGGAATGGTCTTAAAAAAACAAATCGGCTTTTTAATAAGATGTTTTATCTATTTCTTTTTTAGAGTATTTGTTTAGGAAAACTAAAAACAACATACATGCATTAAACACCAAAGTTTAAACAATATAAGAACATTTATTCATCTACGATTGATGAAATGAGAGATATAATGTGTTTGCAAAACATCTGTTCTTCATTTAGCTCTTTCTTTTCCAGGAACCAAAATACATCTGCTGTCCCCGGTGTGGCTCTGATGTTTACATTAGATTTAACCTTTGAGTTTACATGAGGTGATGCATGTGCTTGACTAGCTTGAGTGGATGCAAAAGTCACATCTCAGCTACAAAAACATTCTCCTGTTATTCAATTGCATGCATTGCCAAAGAAAACTCATAAGCATTTGCTTGAAATCAGTGTTTTAAAAAGGCCTTCGTTGTCCATCTTAAAAAAATACACTCACACAGTAAACCTGCCACATCTTAAGTTTTAAATGAAGTCAAACTTTGGCGAGCGTATATCAAGAAAGATTAAGCACTGATAGGATAAACCAATAGTAGTGAGGGTAACTTAATTTTAGGGTCAGGTGACTAATTTCTTAATAATTTGTAATCATGTGACAAAAAGGTCTGTAGACATTAATACACAAACTCACCAAGACAGTGCCGGTGAGACCCTCCAGCAGGTCTAGCAGCTTCCTCCCATCCCTCAGGTCAGAAAACATATCCTTGATGGGCGTCTTCCCTGTCTGATTAGACAAAACAGCATAAGTGGTAGGTTTTGTCTACAATTTGTAGTCTACACCAAGAATGAGAGCTGCAGAGTGTGGCTGCAGCCCAGAACTAATAATCATAATAATCAATCAATCTATCAATCTATATATATATAAAATATTTATAATAAGAGCTTCAGAGACTATCTTGGCCTGTCAGGAGTGTAAATATTTAAACAAGACCATTCAGCAAAATCAACTGAACATGTGAATGGTGTGTTTATGAGAATAATAAGATATAAAAACAGGACCACACATTTAAAGCCATTAGTGCTCTGACAGATACTGTGGCTGGGAAGAGTAATTGACAAAAACATGCATTAAAACAAAATAATGTGTTTAGTTCATTTGTCGGAACATTTGCAATTCGATTTTGTTTTTTAAAATTAAAATAAGCTATGGAAATGTCTTGCCATCTGCAGTGTAACTGCAACAACATTTATACAATGACAAGTATTTGTACAGTTTAGTCTACTCCCTTGCTAGCAGCAAAGCTGCAGGCCTATCACCCTCTTCAGTGTGGGACAAGACGTTTGAAACTAATATCTCTAATCTTAAAACTAAATTAATCTTCATTTAGTTCCACCTCTTCAGTTACTCTTCAAAGTCTCCCATTTCAACAACATGTAGATTAAGCTTTTAGTTTTAAAATCATTAACACTTTTCCGAATACATTTGCATTTTCTAGTGTGTTTTAACCAGTGCAGTAAAAGTTTGGCATTCATTTGACCTGGTCTACCATCTTTCACATTACCTTGGAGAACTGTGCATTTATCCATTTGGTAAATGTTTTCTTCTGTACTGCATCATGCTCATCTGTGGAACACAAAGAAGAGGCGTTGTTGGAAAGGTGAACAGGTGCATCATCGGCAGTAGGTACAGTCAGTCATGTGATGACAGAAAAGGACACTGTTAACACTCCATTACCACTGGTTTATTTCAGGAACCAACTGGCCGAATTCACTCTCACGCTGACATGCTGGTAAATGGTAATTATAGCTGGAGGCATCACGGCTTAAAAGCATCATAATCAATGTGGCTGGAACATCAGAAAATTACAGGAACAAAATGTAGGCAAGAGGGGGATTTGGATAATGAGTAAAAGATGTCAAAAAGGTGTAAAGGTAACACACCTCATTGTCCTAAAAAAGCTCATTTAGATGTGTGCACACACTCTTCCCCATTTATTATGTTTCCCTGGTCTGGCATACAATTGTACAAATATTTCACATTCTCTCCCCTGTTGACTCCCCCCAACCACCCCCCTGCTCCTTCCTTATACTCTCCAACATGGCTCTCTAATAAGGCTTCATTGTGTGTCAGACAGAGGGACAGCTGCTTTGATGTGCCTGGCCGATGGTTGGCTCCTGTAATGGATCAGAGTAGATCACACAAAGCAGAAACTGATTCAGAAAAAATAAGTGGTTTCAAGTCATAACTGTGGACTAGGATCCATCAGCCCCAGTGCTGATCTTATTGTGCTGATCTTATTGTGCTGATCGGGTATCAGCCAGATGAATGATGTACATAAATTAGGACTGCACAATTAGGTAAAATATGATCAAAATTGCAACATGGAAGTGCAATCTCCAAATCGCACAAGCTAAAAAAAGTTTCATGAATGTAAAATGTGTGACAAAACAGTATTATAATTAAGCACTATAGTGCTGCAGAGAAGCTCCGACCAACACATTTTGTTTACAAGGTGAGAAGAAAACATGTTTGTTTGGTACAGACCCC
The DNA here is from genome assembly GCF_014851395.1 of Micropterus salmoides. Lineage (NCBI taxonomy): Eukaryota > Metazoa > Chordata > Actinopteri > Centrarchiformes > Centrarchidae > Micropterus > Micropterus salmoides. The sequence goes on from NW_024040928.1 coordinate 16,892,906, forward strand.
AACAAATGCCAGGTCATCATGATTTAAAAGTTTTTGAACATTCCTACTAATCATATCACAAACATAACATAATTTTTTTTACCATATTGTGTAGCCCTACACAAAATACTTACTAGTAGTGCGCTTCATTAATTTTAATCCAGTGAGCTAATTAAGCTCTGTTACTTACCACTTACTGCAGATGCTTCACAGTGAATGCATTTTAATGTGAGAGCAGTGGTAGTCATGTGTTGCAAATACAGTGGCAGCCTTATGTTGGATAGGAAGGATCCCAGCGAGCTCCATGCAGCATGTAAGCATTACTCAGATTTTAAATTTGGAAAAGGGGAGCACTGGTATTAAATTGGTACTTCCGCTTCCCTAAGTTTAGGTATTGGAATCAGTACTTTCTTGAGGAAAAAGTTAGCGAAGAACCCTGTATAAGGAGACACAGTAATATAATCCAACTATCACAGGATGTGGAGTGGTGGATCATTAAACTCCAGGTATATCAAATCATTGCAGACACATAATGACATTCCCAAACAAAATTCAGCAGCAGTTGCCTCCTAAATAACCAGTTCATTAAGTTGTCAGTTTGTCTCAGAATTGCACACTTGAGGGGATGGGTTAAAAAAACGCATTCACATCTGTTTCTAAGCTGTGACTGAGGTCTAAGACTGTAATAATCGACGAGTGAGGACGTGGTAAAAGTGTATGTGTGTGTGAGCGTTAAACTGCCACTGTCGTTCAACTAGCCATTGTGTAAAGCACCATGAACTGAACAAAAGGTCAAAGGTTATGATCACCAGCCCCAGCAGTGGTCAGCTTCTTTGTTTGAGGTGTGTGTGTGTGCGCGTGTGTGTGTTTGAGGTGTGTGTGTGTGTGTGTGTGCGCGTGTGTGTGTTTGAGGTGTGTGTGTGTGTGTGCGCGTGTGTGTTTGAGGTGTGTGTGTGTGTGTGTGTGTGCGCGTGTGTATGTTTGAGGTGTGTTTGAGGTGTATGTTTGAGGTGTGTGTGTTTGAGGTGTGTGTGTTTGAGGTGTGTTTGAGGTGTGTGAGGTGTGTGTGAGGTGTGTGTGAGTGTGTGTTTGAGGTGTGTGTGAGGTGTGTGTTTGAGGTGTGTGTGAGGTGTGTGTGAGGTGTGTGTGTGTGGGTGTGTGTGAGGTGTGTGTGAGGTGTGTGTGAGGTGTGTGTGTGTGTGTGTGTGTTTGAGGTGTGGTGTGTGTGTGTGTGTGAGGTGTGTGTGTGTGTGTGAGGTGTGTGTGTGAGGTGTGTGTGTGTGAGGTGTGTGTGTGGTGGTGTGTGGTGTGTGTGTGTGTGAGGTGTGTGTGTGTGTTTGAGGTGTGTGTGTGGTGTGTGTGTTTGAGGTGTGTGTGTGTGGTGTGTGTGTTTGAGGTGTGTGTGTTTGAGGTGTTTGAGGTGTGTGTGAGTGTGGTGTGAGGTGTGTGTGAGGTGTGTGTGTTTGAGGTGTGTGTGAGTGTGTGTTTGAGGTGTGTGAGGTGTGGTGTGAGGTGTGTGTGTGTGTGAGGTGTGTGTGTGGTGTGTGAGGTGTGTGTGTGTGTGTGTGTGTGTGTGGTTTGAGGTGTGTGTGTGTGTGTGTGTGAGGTGTGTGTGTGTGTGTGGGTGTGTGTGTGAGGTGTGTGTGTGAGGTGTGTGTGGTGTGTGTGTGTGTGTGTGTGTGAGGTGTGTGTGTGTGTTTGAGGTGTGTGTGTGTGTGGTGTGTTTGAGGTGTGTGTGTGTGTGTGTGTTTGAGGTGTGTGTGTGGTGTGGGTTGTTTGAGGTGTGTGTGTGTTTGAGGTGTGTGTGGTGTGTGTGTGGTGGTGTGGTTTGAGGTGTGTGTGTGTGTGTGTGTTTGAGGTGTGGTGTGTGTGTGTTGAGGTGTGTGTGTGTGTGAGGTGTGTGTGAGGTGTGTGTGTGTGTGTGAGGTGTGTGAGGTGTGTGTGTGTGGTGTGTTTGAGGTGTGTGTGAGGTGTGTGTGTGTGTGTTTGAGTGTGTGTGAGGTGTGTGTGTGTGTGTGTTTGAGGTGTGTGTGTGTGTGTGTGTGTGTTTGAGGTGTGTGTGTGTGTGTTTGAGGTGTGTGTGTGTTTGAGGTGTGTGTGAGGTGTGTGAGGTGTGTGTGTGTGTTTGAGGTGTGTGTGAGGTGTGTGTGGGTGTGTGTGTGTGTGTGTGTTTGAGGTGTGTGTGAGGTGTGTGTGTGTGTGTGTTTGAGGTGTGTGTGTGTGTGTGTGTGTGTGTGTGTGTTTGAGGTGTGTGTGTGTGTGTGTGTGTGTGTGTGTGTGTGCGCAGCCGCTGGCTGGGTGAGAAGGGGAATAAAAACAAGAATGTTCTGCAAGCGGAGGCCAGAGATAGGGATGAGAGAGGTGAAGAGGTGAGAGGATGATATAAATGGTGGTGGAAGAGATGGGTTCTTTTGGGACCTTTTCCTTATCCAAATCAGGGTCGTATAGAAGCTATACAGAGGGATAGTTGTGATTTTGGGCTATACAAAAAATTACTTGAATTGAGGTGATAGGGAAAAAGAGAAAACATGGTTTCTAGATTGTCCATTTTTTTATGAATTTTCATACTTTGGGTAGACATTATTTCAGTCAATAAATTAATGTCTACTCAAAGTATAAAAGTTCAGTGAATTAACAACATTTTAGAAACATGTTTGATGCAGCCAAGTTACTAACAGTGCTGTCAAGTATTCTTATTATCCAGTGTCACAGTTTTCATGAAAATGTATAAATGTGTGGCAATGTGGGTGAGTGACAAAACAATCTTACATTTTGCAGTTTCTGCATGCGATTCACAGAAGAAAAGAGGCAAATATAATTTATATGTCTCTTCTAAATGCTCCAGAAATGTCAATTTCGATGACTGGAAGAGAACAAGGGTGGAAAGACAACTAGAAGTGTGAGATTTTGAGGTGGGGATAAAAACAAGACAGACTAGCTGTCTACACTGGTATACACTTGCACTCTGTCCTCTTCTCTGTTCCATTGTCTTTAAAGTGCTTTGAGCCGTAACGCTGTTAAAGGCCTTCTTGGGAGTATGTTGACCCATTTTTCCACATAAATCTCAGGCAGCAACAATAATACCTAATTGATTTTTTCTTAAGAGGTAAAGAAGACAAAGAGGGAATGACTGAAGGAGGTGAAGAATGATGATGGAGAAAAGCATGATTGACAAAAGGGTAGGTGCCACAAAAAGGGGCTAAATAACTGATGGCAATCAATCCCAGTGGATAACTTACAGGTGGAATGGTTCAACATGTCCTGACAGACAATGAGAGAGGAAAAAAGAAAGACAGCAGACAACAAGACAAAACGAACAAAAAATTGGGGGGGAAAATAAGGATTGAGGGCCACAAAGATCTAGAGAGGCAGCCAGGTGGAGAGAAAAATGCTGGCAACAACATTTAGAAAACAACTCACAAGGAGCAGGACAGGTATGGTACTGGTATGCTTTCAAAGCAATATCAATTTTCCTTTTTTAAAGCGCTACGTAGAGGCCTCCTGTCCTTACAGCCTTATCAGCACCCTGTATAGGGCCTCTGAGGTCCCTGAGGAGAGGGTTCCCTGTGGGCTCGGCTCTCCACCTTACCACCTTGACAGGACAATACATTCGATTCATACAAGCTGCTCCCCCTCAATCTGTCTGCTGCTCCTACTCACCACAGCACAGGAATGTCTTACTGCTGGATAGATCAAAGCAGCAGCAAGGCTGCGTGCGCAAGTACTGTATGTTCAAAAATGCATGCGTGTGTGCGCAAGAGAGAAATAATACTGTACCAAGGGGATTCTGTATATACAACAAAAAACAGTATACATGTCGACTTATGTCACTTTGATGCCCACAGGAGTGCTTGAATGTAATACACACCACTTACATGCTGACATTTACATGATGGGGAAAGAAACATACACACACTTAGTTAGTTGTAAACAAACTGTGAAATCATCTGTGACCATAAGTTTTTGTCTGTGTGACTGGAAAGTGGTGTGTGTGCGCTTGTGCTCTTCAGTGAGACCTGGCCTGTGGCACTTTCAGCTTCATGTTCATCTTCACGCTGGTGTAAAAGTTACTATGTGTAATACTTGGCAAGAATTTAAGTTCAAAACATTTTTAAAAATGAACTAACATGATCAACAGAATGGGAAGGAGTTACTGTTCTGACGTCACGTCAAAGACGTCTATGCATTGTGTTGCAGAGATATCTACTGAAGTTAGCATGCTAAGCCGCTAGCCCCGGACCGTCTGTGTTGTGTGTAAAATAACACTTGTGCCTCAACAAGCGATAGTGAGTCACTGTAGTGTCCAGTATGACGACGTAGAGCTGCCCCAAGGCCTTGTCAATCACTGCTGCTTCACGAGCTGCTCTACCTTGCCCTCCCTGACCTCTCAGGCGAGAGGCTTAATGGTCAGCCAAAGTGATGCTGGAAAACTTCTTGCGTCAGGTGTGCAAAAAAACAAAAAAAAACAAAACTGCTCTGCACGGTGAGTTTTGTCCCTCTAGTCCCTTTGTGATCCTTTGCTATAGGGAGTATTCAGCCGTGTACAGTTCACTGATTTCACATGATGCAATTCCTGGGTGTTTAACTCTCGGCCTGGTGTACATTTAAACCAAAAAGGTATTGAATATTAAAATGTAAAGTTAAAAAGTAAAAGGTTTGCCTGTTCCTATTCAAGACAACAGTCCAGTAAAGCTTTTACTGGAAAACGTTGTTTATGAGTCACTTGGTCATATATCGGCAGAGTGAGTAGAAATCAACGAACTGTACTAGCACAGGGAAGCAAGTGGCACATTTGCTTGCAGAGCGAACAGACAACCCCTGTCAAACAATCAGTGTGAATGTGTGTATCTGTGTAATGTCACAGATACACACTTTGCGCAGTCAGTGCAGAGTCATGTACAGTGACTGTGCTGAGAAACAAATGTTTCCCTTCCTCAACAGCCAAACAGGAAGTAGTGATTACATCAGGAAGAGAAATCCCACAACTGTCTTCTCACAGTTCACTGAGCACACACATGCTCTCAATGTATTACACATGCGCGCTCACACCACAGTATAAAGACTACAGTGCTGTGTTTCAGGTTATGTGCAGGGTTCCCTTACTAACAAAAAGACAAAGTCTCTTATTTTCACATCCTGCTTGTACAGCTTTCAATTAACATGAGGTTAATACATTCTTCAAAACCAAATAAATAAAAAATCTAGATACAAGTTAATTTTTCTTAGTTATGACCATGATCTATCAAATTGCCATGCTGTTCTCATTCCCCTGACACAGTGGTGACCATCATTACATAAGCGAGACTTGACAGCACAGAGAAGATTTTGGAAAAAATATTTTGAAAACGACATGCTAACAAACCTCAAAAGATGACATAACAGGACAAGAAAAACAAATTCACAGAAACACTCATGTTCCTCAAGGCAGCCAGCTGGGAACACAGAGCAGACACATAAAACATACAGCCCCGGTCTATTAGTAGATCCCTCCCTCTCACAGGTGGAGAGAGCCTGTGGCCGCACAGCAGGGAGAAGGGGGAAACGGTGGGAGGCGCTGAGGTGAAAATCAAACAAACCATCAGGGTTTCCACGGCAGCATCACACAGTAAACAGGAGAGCTCAGAGCTTAGACAAACAGAAGTATTTACAAAGTTTAGCCGCACCACTGAGCAGCAATTACCTTTAGCCAACTTATACTTAACAGCAACATTGTTCAGGTATAGCTTTAAAATGCATGCGTGGCCACTGAATGAACTCAGATACCTGAGGAGCCACACATTCAGGCCCAGTATCAGCAGAAGTCCCTGAAAGTTTAATTTGCAGAAAACCAACTGGGATGTTTGTTTAGAAGCTGTCATGGTGTTCAAAGTCACTGTACCAAAAGTTAACTTTTTGTTGCGTGAAATTAGATGCAAATTGAATGCTTTACTTGGGTCACTGTTGACAAAAAAAAATGAAGGAAAGCTCAAGTCTTGGCTATGAAACAACTCTCAAGCACAGGCTGCACTCATGAATATATTTCCCGAGCTGAACTTCACCTTGATAGGAGTCTAGAAGGAGGCTCAGCTGTTGGCGGTCTTGTCTTTCAGCACAGCACCACCCACGGCCTACTGGAGGGCACTAATCCTTACACAGGACACACACAAAGTCCTACAGCAATCACGCTGTTAGACTTTCATGTCAACTATTGTCCATCACTTAACTTAAAAGCCCTCTGACAAACTGTCTCCTTTCCTCACAGTTTGATTCCAGATATATGCCTTATTTTGACTCTATAGGTCGAGAGGAATGCGTAGAATTCCTATCATTTCCCCCTGCATTCCTCCCTCCTCCCTCCAGTGGTCACTTGTCTAAGCTTGTCCCAGCTGGCACAGCCTTGTTGACACTCTTCCCTTGCCAAGATCTGGGAATTTGTATGGAAAACACTTTAAAACGTTGAGAAAGATTAGCCCATATCCCACTTAGCAGCTTGAAAAACACTCTGCGGTGTGAATAGGTGCATGCATTGGTGTAATTAGGAGTGAACAAGGATGGCAAGGCGAGGGGTACCGGAATTTAGTGAAGCCGGAGCAGGCTAATAAACTTTGAACAGCAAGTCAAGTCAGACATATAACAAACACACTGTAAATCAGTGCTGCAGCTTGTAAAAAGAAGTGGGAAATAAGAGAAGGGCAGATGAAACTGTGTTTAGTGATTCTGACTGGTTTAATCTCCTTTTCACAATTCTTTAGTGTCCAATATAATATTACAAGACACTGATACCACCAACAGAAACACTACAGGGCTGAACAATTAATCAAAATGGCCTACTGCAATTTTCAAATCGCAGGAGGCTCAATATTTGTTGAAGGCAGTGTGTGAAAATAGCATTTTAAATGAAATATTGTCCTGGCCTACACATTATATTCAACAGACTTGAGAATAAATATAGATATAAATACAGAATAAATCCCCTCAAAAATCACACTATAATCATTTTAATGTTTCCAGAGAAAACGACAATAATAATGTTGATTAATTCTATAGCTCTTCACTGCTATTCCACATTTGGCTTTACTGTATGATGCCACATACATTTAAAGAGGTTACTTCCCCTCAAAAAAGACAAAAGTGGAGGAAAGACTCAATCATATGTACATGTGTGCTGACTCAGGAAGGATGATATTAAATGAGAAAAAGATCTACAGGAGAAACATATCTGAAAGCAATACAGTATACCTGAGAATTGTATGTTTCCCTTTACATAAATAAAAGCATTTTCACAATAAATTGGTGCAGAAAAAATCCCTAGAATGCAGGAAGTTAAGTGTTTAATACTCAAAATTTTCTTTCTAATGATAAAGGAATATGTGTTTGACATATTCGGGAAGGAAGAGCTTGCATCTTTGAATACCTCTCCTTAAAAGACTACTGTACACAAGACCTAAATATCTGAGGTTAAATGATTATTTAAATCTGAAAACAAATCATGAAAGCGTTCCATTAAGTAAAAATCTGAACTGTGGTAAAAACCTGTAGCATGTTCAGTGTGTGTACCCAAGAGCGGGAGAAGGTACATATAATAGTAAATATGAAATTAACTACCTTCTATTCAATGCAGGCCTCCTATTCAATCCAAGTGGTTCAAAAATGGCATACATCTTGATCAAATTGCAGGAAAGCAAAGAATTTGTCACCTACGCTTGCCTTGCTTGTCTACCACACCTAACTGCCTCCAAGACATGTGTCACACACCTGTCTAAAGTTCCTACCTCTGAGTTTGAGCCCATGCTCTGCCATCTTTTACCATAAGCCGCCACAATGCTGAACCAAAGAAGCAGCAAAAGCCAAAAAAACAAAAAAAGAAGAGAGTCCAAGAGTATCAGCGCAAGACAGTATTTGATATTCCTGCCTCCCTCTACTCCTCTTTCCTCTGCTGCTCCTTGACCAGCAAGGGTGAGAAATTACAGAAGAATGCTGCAGCACAGAGAGAGGGTAGGGAAAGAGGGACACCATCAATGAAAGGGAAACAGATTGGGGGCAGAACAGAACAGGACAGGGCAAGCCAAGAGTGGGGAGTCATGATGCATCGTGGGATAGGGGATGAAGACAGATAAACACAGAATCTCTGTTCTGCACCATCTCTGCGTGCAACAGAACAGAATTCAAAGCGCTGTGGCAAGAAACCAAGAAGGCTTTATCAGCCAGAGATCACCACACAAATACAGACACAACACAGGACTGTGGTGGAGCCAATGAGCTGGAGCAGAGGCGTTAACTTTCTAATTTGCTTTCTAAATACAGACACAACACGGGACTGTGGTGGAGCTGATGAGCTGGAGCAGAGGCGTTAACTTTCTAATTTGCTGTAAATCTACCCAACTTAAAGTTTGGGACACAACAAACGCCCACCATCATTAGATCCAATCCCCCGTATTTATTATATTCCACTTATCCTTACATGAAGACTTTTAACCTGATACTTAATGTAGCTGTCACAAGCAACACAACACACAGGAGCCTGAATGTGAGCTATCTACTATGTTGTGTCATAAAATAATGACACAAGTCTGTCAAAGTAAGAGAGATGTGGAAACCATGTGGAGGTACAAGGCTTCTTTCTGTATGATGAAAGAGAGAAATCCATCTATCTGTACATTTGATTTCAAAGACATAACCCGATGCCAGTACTGGTCCACAAAAAAAGTAGGTGGATGTTGATGGTTGAGCCACACACACACACACACACAGGTATTAAAAATACAGCCCAGCACATCATTAGAAACTACATATGTAAAGTTGAACACAACACATTCACACACACAACATAATAAGTTCCTGCATAACGTAACAAGAAAAAAAAAGCCTCTGAAAGAAAAGGTAACGGTTTCACTGCTGGGGTTATGAAAAACTGGGGCAATCGACTGCTGGTCAACCACCGTTGGGAACATTCAGATTGGTTAAACAGCTTTCAACTAGTAAAACAGATAACTGTTCACTTTGTAAGTTAAGTGGATAAACAGCTTTGTTTCCTTTAATGCTTCTTTGAATTCGCTGATAAACTCGTCTCCAGATGGACAGAACTACAGATGTGCTCATCCACTTACCTAGATCAATTTCAGGCCTTGCTTTCCTCCTGAAAAACTTGTGTTTTCTCCACGGCATCCACTTACTAAAATTCATGATGGAAAAAAAAGTCTTTTTACAGAAAAAGAGAGAGAGAAAGAGGGAGAGAGAAAAAAAAACAACAAAAAACAAATCCGGAACAGGAAGTCAAGGTGGCGGTGGAGATAGAGTTAGAGAGAAAAGTGAAAGAGGAAGTAGAGGTGTGAGAGCATTAATCGAGTACCCTGAGTCTGTTTATGTGGGGGAACTGGGCCGGGTTGTCAGATGTGACATCACCCACACACACTCTCTCAACAGGAGGGTGAGAAAAGGGAGTGACAAGAGCAGGGACCGTCAATTAAACAACACGTAACAGGTGACATAGATGTTTGTGTGTGTGTGCCAAATGCATTGCCGTAACTGACAGCTGATTCTCCCCTGAAAACACAAAGTACTGACGGGGACAACAGCCCTCATTCTCCCACATCGCAGAAAGTGACAGCAGACAAACATCATAAACTCTGGGCTGTGACGGCCACTTCCTTTGCTATCACTGTTAAAATGAAAGTCAAAACTTTCATAAAACTGTCTCAGAATAAATGCAGGACATACGGTCAAAACTGTGACATCGCTCCTGACATTTAATGTAGGTCTGTGAGCCAGTGGAAGTAGAAGAGGGAACAGGGCAAAGGGCCTGAGTCCATTTGCTCATTGACATATTTAGTCAATGAGGGGCAACTGAACAAACAACTCTTTACCCACAGAGAGAGAGAGATGGGAGCGAGAGTAGAGGGAATGGGGGGAGGGAAACAGTCAGAGAGAAAGTAATTTTCCTGTGTTTTGTTTTGCTTTTTCGCTTTCCTTCACAAACAAGGAAGTACAGGTGGAATACCAGCCCGGTCCACCTGTGACCAACTTCCAGTCTGATTAAATGAAATCCACTTCCTTCCACAGAGAGTTGGAGCAGCTGGTCTGGTCACAACTCAGAGGAATGGACTGGGTTGGGTGGGGCTGGCCTTGGCAGTGACTGAAGGAATCAGAGACCAAAAGGGACTTTCCACTGGACTACGTCAGTCATGAACCCATGAGACAGGCATCCCCCTCGGTCATTGCGTCTTTGCAAACCACCCCAATCGAGCGTCCATCATCGAGCTGCTTGAACGAAGCCGTGCGCTCTTTAACTCTCACACTTACACACACTTCATTTGCTTATGGTAGCTCTTCACATCCAAATCCCTCGTCAGACTAATGGTGGATGAAATTTATGTAACGTTTCACTTGTCTCACCACAAACATTGCTTGAGTTAACAAGTTGACATCAATAGCTGCTCGTTTACTGGACCCTTGGTATTTGAACTTGAGTAATTAGTAAGACAATCACTTGTGAAAATATGTATGGTTAAATTCATGTTGATGGATGAATTGAACTAATCTTATGTCACACAGCCTTATAAAGTCAAAAATTCGCCATAGACTAAAAAAAAAGCTACATGGTTTTGAGTCCTGAATGAAAAGGCCCTGGCTGCAACCTGACTGTGTATCCCCCTCTGGCTGACCAAGGCCTCCTCTCCCGCCACAAAGCTACACAATATCTAGTCTATACAACAAATAAAATATTTACTGAATACTTAATATGACCATCGATCCTCCGCTGACAGAAAATCTGTTTCCCTAAAGGAGAACTGTACTGTAAATCTGTGATAAAATAGTGTAATGATTTCAGTTTCTGATCCGCATCATTCACGAGACAGCCAGAGTCACACCCTTGCCACACCTACTACTACCTGTTTTGTTACAACAACCCATTATGGCCGTTTGGGGCTGACGTTTGGTATTTCCACTTCTTTTACAAGGGACTTCCTCTTGAATGATTTACAATCGCAACACACAGTAATTAACTGGACCAATAAATGCAGGATGCAGGTTAATAGTGTTTTAGGGTGGATTTTTACTTTAAAAATAGAAATCATGGTGGTACTTCTCACACACACAAATGCAAAGACAGCGGATGAGTCAATGGTCCAACCCACATCCAAGAGAAAGAGATGGAAAACACAAATATCCCACAATGCCACAGGCTTCAAAAAGGTTTTCGAAAAGATTCCAATGTCTAAATGTAGCCACAATGTCCTTGGTTCAAGTCTGACCTGAAATTCTTTGGCACATCAGCTTCTGTCTCTCACCCAGTCGGTCCTGTCCATCTCTACCTACCACTTTATGCAACATTGGAAAAACACAAACACAACAGGTTGTGATGGATCTGTAACATTCTAAACTCCCTCCAGGGCTGAGTAGTGAAAAACCCCTCACTACAGAGGTTGGTAATAACACCACTTTTAACACTGTCTCAAAAAGCTTTAAAATGTTGGCACTACGCTCCTAATTTTAGCACCATAAACAACCAAAGGACAAAATAATAAACCTTCAGCACTAAGTGGGCATTTCAGTTAAGGGATTTAATCCCTTCATGTTATTAATCAGCAGTAAAATACCACTGTAGCTTTAAAAGGGTTAATTTAAACTCTCTGGACCTCAGCATGTTTTTTTTCTGTTTTAGTAAATCCTGTCATGCGAGGGGTCAGAAGGTAGATTGGGCAACATGGCTTTGCAGCTCTAATGAGCCAGGAAACGGGGGCAGAATTTATGCTGAAAGGGCTTGCTTTGGACAAGTGAGATTCACAGTAAGAGGAGGCCAGTTTGTGTTTATCAACCACAGGAATATTCAAGATTTGGGGTGTGACGAGACACACAGCTCACAAGATAATATTGGGTTTACATGAAAGAGATAAGATTTTAATACTATTTTTAAGAAATCTTCAATGCTGAAGAAAATTTTGAGCATTAAACACTTAACTTCCTGCATTCTAGGGATTTTTTCTGCACCAATTTATTGTGGAAATGCTTTTATTTATGTAAAGGGAAACATACAATTCTCAGGTATACTGTATTGCTTTCAGATATGTTTCTCCTGTAAATCTTTTTCTCATTTAATATCATCCTTCCTGAGTCAGCACACATGTACATATGATTGAGTCTTTCCTCCACTTTTGTCTTTTTTGAGGGGAAGTAACCTCTTTAAATGTATGTGGCATCATTTCAACCCAAAATTACCCAAATAAATGATTAAATTTTCATTCAGTTATAAACTCCCGTACTTTAATAACTCCTCTGTTTCAGCAGGTTTTTTGCTCATGTCCAAAACTTTCTGTACATTCAAAATCTCTCCCACATATCTGTGTTCTCTGACGTGTCGAAAAAAAAAAAAAAAAGAGTCATACAATTAAATGACTAAGTCTCATCATTTAATGAGAATTCATAATATTTTTAATGGCTACCTGCCCTATATTTTGCTGTGCATTACATTCTTGCTCTGCTGGTAGTTTCCCCTTCAGATCATCACCAAACTTACAGACAACACTTCTGGTCAGGCAGAAATCTCACATGTTCAGTGTGTCAATTACCGGTGCTTTAAGAAAGCACGACAAAGTGTAGTTATTTGACGCAAAAGATACACTTCATTGTTCAGGCGTTTGCTAGTGCGTAGCAACACAAAGGAGGCTAACCCTACGGCCGATGTACACAGCTGTAGGGTTTGCCGGTCGACATGAATGCAATCACTGACTTAGGTTGAGCCACACACCCCAGTGATGGTTAGGATAAAATATGGGGCTTCGGGGGGCTGTCAACTCCTTTAAGAAAAACGTAGTTAGCTAGGTACTAGCGCCATTAAGGTCAGCACCTCCAATAAAGTGCACCTCAAAGTCAAGTGCAAGTTGGCGATTCAGTTTTTAGATGTTTATCTTGCAAAACTCTACCAGCTATCACAAACTGGCTACAACTGACGTGAGAGCGGGTTCACTTGATTACTATCACAGCGTACCCTGTTGTCGCATCAGCTGGGTGCAGATGATTGACTCCGCGTGTCAACCTTATCAGTATTGTATTTGTTTTTCAGTGCGTGAGGAAACTGATAAATGGCGTGAGAGGATGTGGAAAATGTCAATTTAGTGAATTCTGCAGCTTTTAACCCAATGACAAATCTCGTCACACCACTATTCAAGACTTATCATTTTCTATTATTTCCAGCTTTCTCTAGAAGGGTTTAAATGTCATCTGGGGTGGTCGGGGTTGTCTGCGTGCTGCTGGATGCGCACAAACACACATTCGCATGCACATGGACCAAAGAGGCAGAGTCCCACAGACAACCGCACCCAGGGGAGATGTTTTGGCCAGTGTTTCCATTCTCAAATTCCCAGCCAGGATTTTGCAGAGCTTGTTTCCTCCCACTTCCCAGGCAGCCAGATCCAGCTACAAGCAAAGGGACTAACACAAAAACACACTTGTGTCTATATATTGCTGTGAAGAAGACACATCCAGCTACATTCCATGTGGACACTCAAAAAACTGACCATAGACTCATACAAGAAAGTGAAGCTCAAACACCAGAGGCAAAGAAAAAAACAAATTTGGGTCATGACATCTCAGAATGAAGGGGCAGCCACAGTGAAAGCTCCTCTGTTTTGATTTGTGTTCTATGCCACCCACACATGCAGACACACACCCATTATTACATATTTGCATAACACTGCATACCACACTCACTGACAGTTAGAAAAGGCTTTCACTGTCATAGCTAGCTGGTGAATATCACTTCAGATAACTTTAACGTTTCATCCTATAAGTTCTGAGAAATCCAATCTCTTTCCACACATGCACACAAACACACACACACCATATGAAACATTTCTAAGTACTTGGTCCACCCTGCTACAAGAGGCCAAGGCTAGAATTAAGGATCCATGACATGTAGCTGAGCTGGAACGGTGACAAATGCTCAAGGAAGTCTCGTTTCCACACCCTCCACACCCTCTTTTGGTGACAATCGCATTCCTGTTCTCTTATTAGATACAACAATATTTATTTCACTGAACTGCATGTCACACCAAAAGACAATGATGGTCCTCAGGTAAAAGCTTGTGCAGACTACACGACTTTCAGTGTCGGCCAATGGCCGTGCTGTTCAAACTACAAAACTTGCCGTCTTGTGACGGGAGTCTTGAAATCGATGTGGCGTTCACACTACGTGACAATCGGTGACAGGGGGTCACGGTCACACACTACACGAGCTGACAGCGACTGTGTCACCCGACGCTGGTCTCCAAACCACGCACGAAAACCTACACACAAAACAGCTGTTGTTTGTTATTATAAAGATAGTAATTATAATGACAAAGAATATGGGTGAAAGAATGGATTAGCACACCCAGGTAAGCAGGGATTGTCTGAGCTACAGAGAGAGCTGGAGGTGAGTAAAAAGTGTTTTGCAGTGAAAAAGTAGCTGCCTGCTCTCATTGGCTGGATGTGGATGTCGAGGTGGCCGACTCTTCCAGATATTTGGCACGCTAGATATCTGGCTGGTTTCGGCGATGTGTCAGAAATGTGTCGGGGAGCCGTTTTGATGCATCGTTGAATAGTTCACACATAACGACTGGTGACCGCTGATCGATCACTGATTTACCCCTGATCACAGCCTGACGGTCGCTGAGCTCTCCGACCACCAAATCGGGCTACAAATTGTGCAATGTGAACTAGGCTTAAAAGGTGAGAGGGTTAAGGGCAACCAATTTCAAAGCTGTATACACTCCAGGAGTTGCAAAGCACCCACTAAATCTAGTTGCCTGGGATTGCTGCTGTTTTTCTCATTTTTACAAATGCAGAGATACACACTGAATCATAGGAAAGATTTATGAGTGAGGGGAAGAAAAGGCCTAAAATAATAGAGGAGGGAAAGATAAAGAAGAACCAGACTAGGTCAGGTAACCAGAGCTGTTTGAGACCTCTCAAGTAAACAGAGAGGGAAAAGGGTCAGGTGAGTGTCCATTATTGTGTAATGGTTGCCCTGTGGATGATATTTGACCTTCCACATTTGTCTGCACTCTGGAATGGAGGGGGTGGGTGGGAGGGGATGCACAAATAGATAGATAGGGCATCAGGGGAACTTTGTCAAAAAATGTCTGTAATCACTCCTTTACATCTGTTCCAGCCCTTTCAGAACTACTATGTGGCAAATCACACACACCTGGTTCTCAACAGCGTCCAGCCTATTAAGGCTACAGGCAATTATTATTTTCATTACAGACTGTCTATAGACAATTTCTTTTGTCAATTTCAATTTCAAACTGTTTAATCTTGTGAATTAGTCTATTGAATATGAAGAAAAAAAAATACACCATAAGCTCTCAAATTTGAGGACAAAACGCCATCAAGTTGCTTGTTTTGTCAGACCAAAAGTCCAAAAACCCAAAGAGCAGTCCAGAACAGCAAATACCCACCGTTAAGACACAGAAACCAGTTAAAAGGTTATTTCACTACTGGCAAGATGGTATTTTCACAAAACTGGGCTCTCCATGCAATAGCAAGACCCAAATATTTTTTTAATTTGTGCTACATTACAAGAGAAAACAGAGAAAAGGGGCTGTAGTCCCTCAAAGCTTTGGTGTAACACACAGCCACTACGCCTCTGTTTCCATTGGCGCACATTTACCACAGCAGCACCACCAGTCCCTGGCACGAAGTAACTCTGCGCAGCTATCCTCACCTCACCTGGTGGCTGGTGGTGCAAGACTCTCAGTTGTGGCGGTCTCTTCCTCCTCCATATGCCGCAACTCCTGTGCACTGTATTCTAGCTCATATAATTATCCCTGAATGTCTGATTCCAGCATTAGACTATTAAAATCATTCTCTTCCATATCTACAGGAACATTGCCTTCTGACAGTGGTTGTTGTTGCCAGGTGATTTTTAACAACAGGATGGTTAGATTTTGGAGCGGTCAGAAGCCACCCCTCTCTCGATTTGACTGTCCGTTGAGGCGGGCATACAAAATTATGCGGAAAGCATAGTCTGCATCAACCTGACGGACTTTGCCTGAGTGACTTTGTCGAAGTGCCCCTTTAAGTTTGTTGATAAATTACTACTACTCACTACGAGCTTGCATTACAACTAAAACCCCTCAAGAGGCATGAGCGTGCATATGTCTGTGACACACACACAGCGGTGGAGATCTCAGTGTAGTACCAGTTTACAAATGGAACACACACCAGCTAAAATAACTAAACCAGAGCTTCAATATAACAGAACGTGCTGCTACTCTCCACACGATCAGGACGACCAACTTTCTGTCAATCAGTAATGATGCACAAGCTATTTGAGGATACACTCTACTGTTGTGACTTAATTCTTCAACCATTCAAACCATGGCCGGCCTGGAGGTCACATGACCAAGTGTGCTAATGGTTTTCTCGCAAGGCTCATCTCAGCTGTGAAAACATCCTTCCACCTGCCCACCACACACACACACACAACTATACACACTCACCTGCTTGTCAGTCACCTCTAAAAGCCCATGTTGGTCTTCTTTCTCACAATCTATCTTCCTGTCTAAATTTCTGAACACCACAGCAGACAAACCCGTGTTTGTTCGGATGTCACGGGATAAATGTTAATAATTAGTCTCTAAAGTTTATAAAAGGCTTAGCACCTAGAAAAAAATCTTGATTTTTAAAGCCCTTATGTATTTTATGATGACAGAAAGAAGAGCATGTACAGGAGTGGGGTTTTTCTGGGTGAGGGTGGAGCAATGCATATTCCATGTGTTCTGGTCAAAAAAATAAAAACATTTTGCAGAATGTTCTCATTGTGACGTATGAAGCTATTTCCCATAGTTTGACCTTCACATACTGAATTACTTTAAAACACAACAACTAATTTAAGATACATTTCTTTAAGCCCACAGGCTACACACACACACCACAAAAAATTTGTCCACAAGGTGCGATGAAAAAACATTTGCGCTACAGCCTGCAGGTTACCTTGACACAAATGTGTTCCGCTACGTTTCGTGGGTTGTTTTAGTGTGCAGCTAAGATACTTGCTAAATGTTTCTCTCTTTGCCATAACAGAAAACATTACTTTTGGGGTTGCTAGGAAACCTGAATCTTTGTAAGAAATAAGCACTGTGGTCTGAACACAAGCGCTGTAAATTACAAACTCCATTGGCACGGTGGAATTCCTGGCAGGAAATCTCTGCCAGCATTCTGGGGCTGGGCGGGTGGGGAACGCTGGCACACAGACAGGACGGATAAATCTGCACACTTTCCTTATGATTACTTTCTGTATTTGGCTGTTTACAGTAGAGACACAGAAATAGCAAGGATGGTGAGCTGGGAGTTTAGAGTTGGCAGGGTGTCCCCCCTGGCCAGATTCCAAACCGAGGATATCACAAAAGCACATGCCACCATTGTATGATGCCCAACATAGGGATTTACATGATGAAATCCCAGGGCATATTACAGTTAACATTAACAATGATTGCCTGCCTCAAGTCGATTGCCGCTATAACTTTAATAGTTTACATACGAAGCTCAGCTTTTATTACATTTCTGTCTAATATAATATGTTCTATACATATGAATATAGCACTATATATATATATATATATATATATATATGTTTGCTTTTTTGTTTTCTCCTGCCGCTGTATTATATAACACAGCAGGAAGACCCAGGATGTGGGCTGGGTACCACTTTTGTTTATGACCCTTGAATTGAAGTATTCATTCAATAATTCATAATGACAATCATCATTATTAGATATCATCATATTACAACATTAACTACCAAACTAAATTTACCTAGCTTTTAAAATGTGGAATAGTTTAGCAACCTTTTCAGCCTGATATGTAAATATTCATACACATTCATTTGATAAATACATAGCGTGAAATACACCTTGGTAAGTATCAGAATAAAGTCTTTCTAGGTAAGAAAGATCATGCAAATGTACAGCACATGAACAACGTCTACTCAAAAAGCCAGCAATAACGGACACACCAAGTACAATATTCTATTTAATGTACTGATCTTGATTGTTTGCAGCTCAGCTAAAGCATGACTCTTGCTAGAGCAACAACTTGTTGTGTGTGTGTGTCTCTCTCTCTCTCTCTCTACCTCTCTGAGGTAGGTGTCTACAAAAGATTAACCTATGGAATGATCCGCAGAGAAAGGGATCACAGGGTGCGGCCCTCTAAACCCATCCCTGCATTCTTGTCTTCCCTTTTCTCTGCTGCCATTGGTCACCTTTCCTGCGACTTTCTCTTTCTCCTAGCTAACATGTTACAATCAACCATCTCCTGTTCTCTTCGTGCCTTTGTTGCTTGCTTTGCCTCTGTCCCCCTTCCCTTGCCTCCATGGGAACTGAGGTTAACCATGCACAACAGGATTTCTGGCTCTGTCAGGGTTTCCTTTCAGTGACTGCTCTTATGCACGTACAACAAAATGTTTCTCTCTTTGCAGTTATGAGATAACTAGTCATCTTGCTAAAAAAAAACTCAATGATCTGATAGTATTTGGTTGTACATGCATTCTTACACACTCTGCAAACAGAGTGCCCTATATGGAGCATAAAACATGAGAAGAAGAAACACAAGAAAGCAAACTCTATACTGGCCAAAACTATCAAAAACATACCAGATCTCCACTTAATGATGTCGTTGAATTCTTCATTGGCTCCCCCCTCTGCGATGTCGCCGTGTGATGCCATGGTAGCCAATAAATAAAGCGCTGTATTAGATGAAATTGTGTGATACAGTTACAGGCCTCTTGACACACCGTGCAACAGCCCTCTGCACCTGTAAGTGAGAAGAAAAGTTTAACTCGCATTATATTTCATTGTTGCCCAATTCTCACTGATATATAAAATATTTGGGCCTTTACACTTTAATGTGACATTTAAGGAGTGGAAATAATCTCAAAACGAGGCCTGGAGAGTGTGTCACATGCACTGGAGCTACACGCACACACAGGACATTTATACATGGTGAAGTAGCATGCAGGTTGTTAAAAAACACTAACAGCTGTTTGAGACTTCACCTCGACGCATCCGCTCAACAATGTTGGGAAAGCAACAAACGCCACAGGCCAGTGGTTGTCAAACTCGGGGGTGGGCCTCCCTGGGGGGGCGTTGAGCCACTTCAGGGGGGTTGTGGATGTTGAGTAGACCTATTGTTGCATAGATATGATTCATGTGGTGACATAAACAAATAAAAGTGCTCTGATGCTAGCAAGGTTATTTTGCAAGCATCAGAGCTATTTTTGTTTATTTCAATCGCCTGTATTGTTAATGATAGATAGATGATAGAAATCCACGTTTGCCTGGGTGGGGGGAGATGAACTTTTCTTCTTAAGGGGGCATGACAGAAAAGGTTTGAGAACCACTGCCTTAGGCTGACAATCTTGGCGTTGATTTATGTGTAATATGACTCCTGTAATAGCAGTTGGTGCTGTAATAATGGGACAATCATGTTGTAGACTTGTGTAAAGCTCAGGATCAAAGTAGCCAATAATCTCAGAGTTTGAAACGCCCACAAATCTAACACAGACATTTGTTTTTGTGTGCTTTGTTTGCTGTGGTTGGTCCGCACCAACCATCACACACAGTCAAAGTTGTGTCAAACGTAATACTTTCTTTTAAATGTTCAGTTCTGCTGAACTTCATGCTGAGTTACAGAGACTGTCCATTGTTTAAGTAGCAATATTTTGATAAATACACATTATTTTTATATTGATTTGATTTCAATCGATTTCAGACCCTGACAATAATTTCAGAGCTATCTGACAGCATTAAGTGAGATGGCAGAGCACGACTGCATGCAGTGGGAAAAGGTTTATTCTCATGCAACCAAGTAATGCTTTCCATTGGATCAATTAAGTTTTTCAGCAGCTAACCCAGGACTATGATTCCTTGTAAGTAAGGAGAGTTTCTTTCAGGGGGATTAATGAAATGTTACATTAGACTGAACTGTTATTATTGTCTGCCAATGTGCTATTATTCACAACTGCAACTGTGTTTTCTATATGTAGTTTCATAATGGGCGCCGTGACATGTGCTCAACTTTCAGAAGCTGCAAAAAAGAAACACCATCTATCATGATCTACAAAAGTTCAACTTGACCTAGGGCACAGGTCAGTTGGTGCTGCAGCTTTGCATGTCTTGTTGCAACTTTAAAGAGCTGCTTTGCAGTGTAGATGGATTAATGCCTGTGGTCTGTTTTAATTCAGGGCATCCTTTCATTAAACGCTCAAACATGTTCACTCCCAAAGTAGCTTGCTTTTACCATGAAAGGAGTTTGTGTGCACTTTTATCGAGCAGTGCTTGGTGAGTTACAGTTCTTGATGGATGATGCAAGATCCAAAAATAACAACTGTAAACTCCAGGAAAAGACAGCAGCCTCAATCTTGCTGGTGTCTTCACAATTTCAGTTCCTCTCACTGTGACAGGCATAGTTTTGACAACGGAGGCAAAACAAGTGAAAGGATACAATCAACCAGTTTAATCTGAACTCTAAATTTCAACAGGCAGAAGTGTAGTCCAGTACTTTCTAGTTAGGTTGATTGGAACAACAGTATTCTGTCAATACCCAATAAAGTTAAAGCACTCCTATATCGTTTTAATCTGAAAGATTAAAAAACTAAATAATACTGCTCCAAACACACAAAGGGACTTTAAAACTGTAAATATACAGTGGCCTTGAAGTAGCTAATGTTTTATCTCTTAGGTATGACGGTATTTAAAGCTTGCTGACTTTCATCAAGCAATTTTAAAAAATGGTTGCATTGCACACCAACAGCTAGCAACATAACTTACAAGACATCAGCTTAAGTAAGAGTAGTGACTGTTTGATGGCAACGTTTTAACTTTTTAAGGCTTTACACCCAACGTCTGACTTTGAAAGAAACAAGGACAGTTAACTTTACAGGTCCGAAGCATTGCACCGATCAAAATCACACACTCACCTCTGCTGTCACCAAGGAGTCAGGAGACGTGCCCCTTCAAAACAAGTCCTAAACGTGTGGCGCGTGGATAGACAAATAAAGTCAAATGTACTGAAAAGTTAAAAACGTACATCAATCCAATTGATTTAAGGCATTGTCTACGAGGGACGAGGCACTCTTTTTAACTAAGTTAGCTAACTATAAGGACAGCCGACCTCACGCGCATCCAGTCTCCACAATGTGCCCAAAAAAAGCTTTAAGAGACGCCTTTCTGCAACGCAAAGCAAAGCACAACTACCCAGTCCTGAAAACACACAGTAGGCTGTCTCTTGGAAACGGAGAGATGGTTATTACATTTCAGGAGTGGACGCAGCAATACTGTGGACTCGGGTCCCACAACTTTGTTCCTTCTCCGTGCTGCTTACATCGATGTTAAACTGGACACTGTTGGCAATACGTAGCGGAAATGATAGAACAGGTCCTTCAAAGTAAAATGGCATGAAGACGGCCCAGACATGGCAATCAATGGGAAATCATAGGCTAGCCTACCAACTGTCAATTCCACTCACTCCCGTTGCCTTTACTGATAATTGAGCAACTCTGCAATAATTTATCTCCTTAGTAATGTACTAATCTGTCAACATTAGGGCTTCCAACATAAACGTGAACGCTGTCACTCCATATATTACATTTTAAATTACGTTTAGGACATAAATTATGAGTGAAACACCATTGGTATTATTAACGTTTGCTACTGATTCCCACTTCACTTGCATAAGTTATCATGTTATGAAGCTACTGAGTAATTATTGCATCAATTGAGTTTATTTTGAATGTCTAAACCGGAACTACCGCTGCCCTTCTGGGTGACTTGAGAGGTCTTGAGCTTTTTCCCCTCTGGCTGTAAAAGTTTTCCTGACGCGGAGATGGAAACATGGCGCGGTGGGTGTCACGTGACGCAACACCAACGAAACCAGTGATTCCCACTGGAAAACACGAAGCTGTGCAAGTAACTTTAACTGTGGAAAAATAACTGGAATGTTTATAAGGCCACAGGTCTTCTTTCCACGTAAAGGCACCAGAAATTGACAATTTACACAAAGCCATTTCATCCCAAGTATTAGTTTTATTGTATAGGTGTAATGTGACATTATTTTATTCACTAGAATGATGAAAACGACAGAATGATGAAAACGACAGTTAGAATGAATGTATTCCAAACATAATATATTTCACTCAATAATAATACACTTTATTTATATAGCATCTTTCATACTGCAAACAAAAACAATTTTAGTTCAATCAAGGCAAATACAAAACTCTTACATTACACAACATTCAAAATCGTACTTAAGTAAAAGTACACAGTTTTGTCAGTTATAGTAAAGCATGCATACAAAATCCAGCCTACTATATCAGTATTTTATTATTATTGCATTACATTAAGCTGAATTTAACAGACGTGGCATGTCAAGGTAGAGTTCATTTGAACTACTTTATGCTACTTTATATACTTGCTAGGGAGTTTAATCTATAACAATCAATGATTTTGACTATGTGTTTTTATTTAAATCATTATTCGACAACAAAACTTGTAAGTATTGTCAGATAAACGTAAAAGTACAATTTTTCCATATAAAATGTGGTGAACTACTAGGTGGCAAGAAATGGAAATACTTAAATAGCCTACCTCAAAAGTGTATGGTACAGTTCTTGGTACAGAGTAAATTTAATTAGCTGCATTGCTCTACTACTGTCATTTTGTTGGGCTCCCCTGCCCATAACAAACTCTTGGAGATTGTTGGACACACATGGGGAAGCTCAAGATAGGTACAGTACATACAGTAAACCATGCAACATGTATGTATTCTAGTGTCATCTAAAATCAACAGTCAATTCAGTTTTCTTTTAATATTCTGAATACCAGTCAAAAGATAATGCTGCAACACAAATTGTCATATCACAGAAAATGTCTTACCATAAATCCACTCTATTTAGTTTCCATTCTTTTAGAATGAATGTATTCCAAACATAATATATTTCACTCAATAATAATACACTTTATTTATATGGCATCTTTCATACTGCAAACAAAAACAATTTTAGTTCAAATGGGAAACTTTATTTAAAAGTAAAATAATAAATAAATAAATCATAAAAAATAACTTCAAAATGACAAATTACCATGATAATAACAACAGCAAATATCATAACTATAAAACCTTCCACAACCCTTGTGCCATGTTTTTTTCATATTATACAAAACAACTTTTCAGTACCTGAGAGGACTGAATAATAGATTATGGCCCACTAGAAAGTCTCTCTGAAGCTTTGGGAGATGCAGATATGTTGATCATCCATTGTAAACCCTCATTCTCGCATCTTCTCACTTGTCAGGACTATGGAGGCTTCCTCGCACAGCTCGAAGAGGCTCAATTTCACAAATTAGTGCTCTTTTAGACCTCGAACACCTATCAAGTGACAGCAGATTTATTTGGTGATGAGTATAGAGGGACCAAGGGGACAGGTAGGAATGCTACGGTTCACTGACATGTTTATGTAGATTAATATGTAAAATTTGGGACTCTGAAGTATCAAGACACCAGGAGGCTACTGTCTTTTACACATAGTTATCAACTGCAACTTGCCACAGACCTGCTACACCCATGATAGGCTACATGTTTACATCCATTGTGTTTGTGAACAATGCAGTGCAAAAGACCTATATAGAATTTCAACTGGTTGAGAAAGTTTCAAAAGGCTTATTTTCCATCTGTACTTCTTGGACCTTCTTGTGACTACAGTGCAACAAAATTTTGAACACTACTTTAAAATAGTTACAGCTATTTTCTGTGAAGCTTTTCCTGTGGCAGATGCAGATGACTGGGTATCCATGAGTGCAAGGCATCGCCCTTGCAGGGAAATTATAGGGGTGAGAGTGTGTAGGCCTCCAGTGGGCCTGTGTTGGACTCCAGCCCAGAGACTCCAAGAAGGGCTTAGAGTGCCCTCTTCTGCCTCAATGGTGCAACATAAAAAAAAAAAACACCTACCCTTGGCTACCCCAGACCACACTTACCTAGAGGAATTTTCTAAAGAAAAAATCAATATAACGACATACATTTATAAACATGTTCCCCACAATTTGCCATGTTGAAATTAATTATTGGTATCATCACATAGGCACATTAACCAAAAATGCCAAATGTATGGATAATGAGCCAGCAGGAGGTGGGCTTGTACTTTAACAAATATCTGAACAACTTTGTATTACTCTACATAATAAGATCTGCAGCTGAGTTTCATCCTACCATTGTTTTCGGTATTATTGTACCAACAGTTGGTACACTGTTGCCAAT
The DNA here is from genome assembly GCF_014851395.1 of Micropterus salmoides. Taxonomy (NCBI): domain Eukaryota; kingdom Metazoa; phylum Chordata; class Actinopteri; order Centrarchiformes; family Centrarchidae; genus Micropterus; species Micropterus salmoides. The sequence goes on from NW_024040928.1 coordinate 16,917,155, forward strand.
CTTGACCATTTAACTTTCCTACTGACTGATTGTACAAATTCTCTGTATTTAGAAGAAAGTAAAATTATTAGAATGAGAACTGTTACCAAGGGCAATTTACACTGTCCTTATGTGCCTTACTAAAGTTAATCGCTGTAGAAAATGAATACTTAGAATATCACGACGGTCTTTTCCATTAATGTGTTCGTTTTGCTCACGTTAGCACTACTTACAGAAGCTTTGTGTCCCCCTATCTTTAATTATGACCTCGTCTGCATTGTGGTGCCTTCGATGGAAAATAGGTCTAACGTTACAGCTAAAGCGAAATGACTGCTTTCTTCGCTGTACTAGATATCAGAATTTGAATGTACTGTGTTACAGTTTGCAGGAGACGCTTCTTATGTTTCTTCTAGGTAATTTCTTGATGCAGAGACAGACGATTAAAATTATATACCAGGAGTGGGGTTCGAACCCACGCGGACATATGTCCATTGGATCTTAAGTCCAACGCCTTAACCACTCGGCCATCCTGGTGTATACACCGCATCCCGCCACATTTCCCCTTGAAAAAACATTTTTAACATATATGAATTACATCTTTAACCTTTCAATGATTACTTTATTACAATAGTCCCGTCTCATGAGTCAGAACTATGCTATGCTAGCAGCACAGCATTAGCAGCTAGCGTGGTGTGTGTCGTGGTCGTTGACAAGACAGCAACGCTTTTAACGTTACACAAACTAACTTTAACGTTACCGCCGTAATTTAGGGTCTCCTTACGATGTGAAATGTAATACCAGACAGAGTAAAGTCAGCGTGTTGACTGACAGAGCCCCTGCTTTATCTATCGTCACGACTACAAAGTTAGCTATCTAACCAGGACCAGCAGCTAAGTTAATAACGTTAGCATGTGCTAACTGATAGCACAAGTGAACTTACGAGCTCTGAACGACACCGTCACTACACTGTCATTTCGGCCTTACAGTGGAGTGTTTAGCTATTGAACACACTGTGATCAAACAAGGGCGCGATGCAACGCGAAACACCAATAACACATAAAGGGTCCTCTGGAGTCAGCTCACAAATGCATGCAGATAAGTTATCCGAGTCGGTAGAAGTAGACGTCAAATGAAAGTGACGGCTACTCCTGGGTTTTTCTGCGATAAAAAAGATGGGGGGGGGCAGGAGGGAATGGAGTTACCCGGTTCTGGTTGAGGGTAATGAGACAGCAGTAACAAATAGGGAGAAGGCAGAGCTAATGGCAAAAACCTTTGTTACGGTACATAGCTCAAACAATATGCAGGAAGAAGGTAGAAGAGGTAGAGAGAAAACAAAATCTGAAAATATAGAGGCTTTAGGTAGGAAAAGTAGTGTGGGGGATGGACTTAATGTCCCCTTTACAATAGGAGCGTTAAAACAGGGCACTAGACAAAGCGGGACAGACGGCGCCAGGGAAAGATGAAGTATGTTATTGTATGATAAAGCATCTAAGTGAAGAAAATCTGGAAAAATTATTGATGTTGTATAACAGAGTGTGGGTAGATGGAATAATACCAGGGAGTTGGAAGGAGGCTATAATAATTCCAATAAGGAAACCTGGAAAAGATGCCAGCAGACCTGGAAGCTATAGACCAATTGCCTTGACGTCTCACATCTGTAAGTTAATGGAACGTATGGTGAATGAGAGGTTAACATACTTCTTGGAGGAAAGAGAAATGGTGGCATCAAACCAAAGCGGTTTCAGGAAGGGAAGGAGTACCATAGATCCAGTGCTGGGACTAGAAGATGAAATAAGGAAAGCCCAAGTAAATAAAGAGACAATGGTTGCAGTATTTTTTGACGTGGAAAAGGCATATGATATGGAAGGAAGCAGCTGGGGGCTAATTATTGGGTCAATTTAAGAGGGCATGGAGATAGCCATCCAGCAAAAAGGGTGCTGCAGACGTGCCGGGAGAAGCAGCACAACACAAAAAACAAGTTTTGGGTGGACAGGAGAGCAAATGGCAAGGGATACAGGTGTATATGATAAAGAGTTTGGCGCAAATGTGGTGTGGCCTATCAGACCTGTCTGGGAATTAGAAGTACCATGTGTAGATTTGGAACTACTTGAGATTAAACGCAATAATAAGAATGCCGATTTAACTAGTGTATATTATAGCTATAGGGAATGTAAGTATAAGGAAAGTATTCAGATTTTCACAGATGGGCCAAAGGACATGCAAACAGATGCAACAGGGTCTGCAGTTGTTGTTCCTAAGTATCAGTTAGAACTTAGCAAAAGAACATCTGATTGTCTGAGTGTGTTTGCAGTTGAACTGTTTGCCATATTGATGGCGTTGGAATGGACAGAAATAATTAGTGATAAGGAAATATTAATATGTAGTGACTCTGTGTCAGCTCTTATAAGCATGAAGACATGCACAACTAGAAGTCACCTGGACTTGCTTTATGTGGGTCCCTGCACACTCGGGAATTCAGGGAAATGAGAAAGCAGATAAGGTGGCAAAAGAAGCAGTTAATAAAAGGAGATGTTGAAGTCAACATTAAATTATCAAAATCAGAGGGGAAAGGCATAGTGTGGAGAAGTGTAAATCAACAATGGCAACAGAGCTGGGATAACGCAATAAAAGGGAGACATTTACACGGAATCCAAAGCAAAGTAGGTATATCAAGAAGTAGGGGAGCAAAGAGGAAAGAGCAGGTGATAATAAGTAGGCTGAGAATTGGGCATAGCAATCTTAACAGCACACTTTTAATTACAGGAAAACATCCTACAGGAATGTGTGAACAATGTCAGGAGGCTGAAAAAGCAGAACATATTCTTATAACATGCAGGAAATTTACTCAGGAAAGACAAGAAATGATAACACAGTTAAAAAAAATAGGACGGATATATAATACAGTAAAAGGTTTATTGGAGTATGCAGAAAGTGTGGAGGTAGGAAATGGATATTTGGTTTTCTGAGGGCAACTGGATTAGATAGGCGGATTTAGTATGAATGGAAGCAAAGGGTAAATAAAAACTGAAGGTGGCAGTAATGCAACTCAATGGATGCCAGCTGCTGTAAAAACCCAAAGCAGAAGAAGAAGGTTTTTCTGCGCCTGTCTGAAAACTGAGGCACTGAAACAGGACAGGCGCCAAAAAGCTATTTATAAGTAATTTTTCAATGATAATTTCCGGACGGACTCCACTCTCCCAAATACAAAAACATGGTTGAATAATTTAGATAACTATGACTTTATTGACAAATTGTTAAACACGTTTTCAGTGGCTCTTAATGCCGATACAGTGTTGCGCTCATACTTCATTAGTAAAAGTGAAGGCAAACATTAACAAGGACTCCCTTTTGTCGTTTGATTTTATTATAAAATTAAAGGCTGGATTGCATTCTGGCCAACATGAGCTACTGGCCCCCTTGGTTGACTGTGTAGCAATTGGTTTGTTCAAATGAGCATAATCAAATGTAACTAAGCAGGTTGCTACAGTTGATTGTGTCTATTGGTTGTTTATTTTTCAGCAACAAAGAAATAGACAACTACTGGACTTACTCACCCCTAAGCTCAACATTTGTTAAAATAATTTGGCTCATTCCAAGACAAAAGTCTGATATGAAACTAACTAAAGGCTACAACTCTTATTTTACACTCCACAAATAGCTTAGTTTATGTCCTGGGATCATATGACATGTCTCTTCCCCAATCTAAAGTTTGAACTCAAAGCAGAGCCAGCTGATTTTTCCTCTCTGCCCTGTTTGGTGGGCTGCAAAGTGTAATTTCTGATTTTAAACACCTATATCAGAACTTGGCTTCTCTATTGTTTGAGGTAAACTCCAGATATGTAACATACCTTGTTTGGCCAATAATTGCCACCCTCCATCAACAGTTTCCACTTAGTATTTAAATCACACTTGCCCTTTTGCCACCAAAATGAAATACTTCTCATCATTATGGCACTTTCAGCTTTCACTTATTCAGTGTTTAATTAATGTCTGCCTGGCTGAATCATTTCTCACTATAATACTGCATTTCTACAAAGTTGCAATGGATCCTCAACTGTCATCGATAATAGCAATTTCTCAACTCTCTTTCCATCCTTACTGTTACCCATCCCCATGACTCCCAATTCCTCCACATTTCTAAAGACTGTACTTTTTATCCCCACGACCCAACTTACTATGTGTTGATGTTCTGTCAAGGACAACAAACCCTTTAATTTAATAAAAACAGCGTTTATTTTGCACGTCAGTGAACTGCTTAACGGTTAAAATAAAAGAGCATCCTATATGGTCACACACACACGGATTAATTAACAGTTGTCCATAACTATACAGGCAAATGTTTAGTTCAGTAATCTATAAAATTGCAAGAGTAAAATAAGCCTCAAGCCGTTTGGTTGCATCTCCAGCAGGGTAGACAGGAGCAACATGTCTGAAAAGGAGTCTTCTTCTTGTACTCGACACCCTTCCTGAGCCGAACGTTTGATTCGTCAACATGTTCCTCACTGGTACACACATTAGCCTCAATGTTATTGATCACGGATCCCTGCTCCTCCACCAACACGGCCATGTCCCGGAACAGTTCGTGGACATCCCTCATCCTGGCTTCCAGCTCCAACAGCTCCTTGTGTCTGCCTTGGAGCTCAGCCATTGCCCTGCTGAGCGTGCGGTTGCGTGTGGTCTGCACGTTCTGGGACAGCTCATCCCATCCTTCACCACCTTTGTCCACCATCTCATCCAGCTGCTCATTGGTGATTTCAGTTCCCATTATGGAGGCCTGCCTTTTGAGCCTCTCCCGACATGCATCCCTCTGCATCTCCTCTGCCTTATTGTATTCACTCATGGCATCATGGAAGGCACACATCAGTGCGTCATACTGAACCCGGGCAATGCGACTGACAGTAGAAAGTGGACCCGATTTCTCCTCCAGCCGGCGGCTCTCCTTACCCAGGGCCTGAATGCGGACATACAGAGCCTCACCACGTTGCTTGATCCCCCTGGCGATGGAGTCCGAGTCCTTTCTGAGTAGGGTAAGCCGCCGCATAGTGGTGCGAAAGCGGTCATTGTGCTTTTTCAGACGCTCTACCTGTACGTTGAGCAATGACATGTCCTTACGAATGCCGTGGACCTCCATCAAGAGGTTTTCGATAGCAGATTTGTCAAACACCACTGCCTCTTGAGACAGAGTCACATTGTCTACGTCATTTTCAGGCCCATGAAACTCTGGCTCGTGGTCCTCCTGCTCCTTACTAATGGTCTGCAGCTTCTCCAGCAGGTCCCGCATTCTGGCTGATATACAGTATTGAAAACACAGTTTAAGTTAGTGTCACATGTGTTCTACATGTTGGGCTGTAAGCACCCTCCATTATGATAGAACCCTCTTAATAGTGATGAAACACAGTGCTCCCCATAAAACAAGAAACATTTGATGTTTAACACTGTGGTGACGTATGTGCAGATTCATAGTTAATTTACCTACACCACCCACTAAAAGCTAAAATGACAGTTCTATAGTACATGCAGTGAGTGGTCAATTTATCTGCAGTAGGTTCTCTTTTTCATCTTAAACAATGAAAGCAGTCACAGCTCAAAGGCTAATTGAAGTGTCTTATTTTTAAACACAACAAGAAAGACATCCTCTTATTTAAAAAAAAAAATAAAATAAAGAGGCTTGTACAGAAGATGGTGCAGAGTAGCCTACCGCATTTTTAGTAGTTCTCAGTACATTCATTTTGTCAACCTCATGCTACACAAAACTTTTGAAATGGTGGTGCTTACCTAAATCTCCGCCACTGATTCTTTCATACAGCCTGTACTAAAAAAAAATTTAAAAGCTTTCACAACGTATGTTAAAACAATTAAATGTCTGATTCCTGGTAGTCACTGAATCAGTCCCATCTTTAAGCTGCTTGGGGAGTGTAGCACTAATTAAGACAATTATCCACACGTGCCTCTGCCACACCTATTACCTAACAAATTGATTAAACGTGTCTTACCTCTTGTGACTGGCCCCCACAAAATCAGAGCGGAAGTAAACCCCTTCAACGTGTCTCATGCTGATTTCTTTGGTGCAGTGGGTTTGGGAAACGCATCTTTCATTCGAATGAAGGAAGTTGTCTGTCGGCTGTGTGTGTGTTTCAGTGAGAGAGACTCACTGAAACACACAATAGGCTTCTTCCCTATAGGGAGATGCTTTTTGGTTGTCAGAAAGCAGAAGACTGGGTCGATTAAGTCAGGCAGCATTCTTGTTCGCTATGCATGTATTGAATTAGCTGGAAGGTGTTATTATAGTCGTAACGCCGCTAATTATTTCATTTGTAATTTAGCAACAATGTCTTCAGTTGAGTGTCTAAGAGAGTTTGTCAACGAGCGACTAAATGCTGCTGCTGCTGAAGAATTATTCGGAGTTTAAAAAAAAAAAAAAAAATTCCGTCGTGTACGAGGAAGAGCCTACTGCTGGATTTTTCATTTAGAAACCCGAAATAAAGTTACACAGGATAGGCGTGTTAAACTTCACAAACAGGAAAAAAATACATATAGTCCAATATGACAGTGCTGGAGATAGTTTCTGATTCGGCAGTTAAGGAAACCTAACTTACATTGCTGAGCATTTAAGGTAAAGGCTTAACGCTGTCTGAAAACCACATTAACATTTGTCAAACCATTTATTCTATTTGTGAAAATGGAAAAAAAGGCCTATGTTTTTTGCATGTACATCACATTGAACCAGGACCAGATCGAAACCACTATGCCAGCTGTTTTGATTGTCTTTCAAAAATTAAAATAACTTTTCAAATGTTGCTTTCAAGTGAGAACTGTAGGGTAGATTGTGGTAAGACTTAAGACTTTAACCAAAAACTATAAAAATCTTTCTCTCTAAACAATTGCATAACTTATCTTAAGGCTCCCCTTAATGTAAATATATATAAATTGAACACAATAAAAAATATATACCTTATTTGATGACAAAAAATTAGATCAACTTGGCTCAACTCAACTCAAAATGGCTTTGATCAAATAATTTAAAATAACAAAATAATTTCCCCCTGTTACCCTACATAGCAATCAGCCTTTTTTTTTATAAAATAAAAAAAGTCTGATTGCTGTGTAGGCTACAGTTTCTTTCTCATTGGTTTGACAAATGTCAGAGTGGTGTTTCAGACAGCATTAAGGCTATAACTAAAATGCTTAACAACTTTCACAACAGTAAGAGATGCATAACAAGGAGGCTCAGTCGCTCAGCAATGTAAGTTAAGTTTCCCTTAACTGCCTACTCGGAAGCTACAAATTGAAAGCTGACTGTCGTGGAAATTATATTCCTGGTGAGGGGTTGAGCAAAGAATTGAGTTACAACCAACCCTTGTCTTTCGAAGAATTTATTTTAAAAAAACAGAATAAACAGAGAAGTACTTAAACACAAATACAGCTGGTCCAGAGACCTGCCGCCTAGGGCGGCTTCGGGTGTCTGGCCCAGAGCAAAGGGATGCATCATCATTTACACAGGTTTCTATGTTTTGGGGAACAGAGATCCTCTCTCGGCCTTGAATGAACATTACAGGAGAGGAGAGGAACAACAAGAGGGGGAAAACACCAAAACAATCTCACAGCTCTGACCTAAACCCTAGTAAATGTGGACAGACTAACATCAGGAATACAGGAGAGGAAAGGTTAAGGATAAAAGCACTATATATATATAGTAATAACAGTAATAATATTAAAAGATCATACATAAAAGATAAAATGTAAGAGGACACAATTTTCTGCCATAACTCTGACTTCAGTGTTGTTCCAAAGTGTTTAACTGGTTCCTTCAGTGTCTACATTTATTCGTTAACATTACAGTAGTAGCATTTTCCTTTTGTTTGAGCTCCAGATCTCCCTCAGTAACATGTCTGTAAGGCAGAGGAGGTTCTGCCTGACCAGCAGCTCTGTATTCAGGAGAGGGACTCCAGTGGACCCAGAGCCTCCACAGATTAAAGAGGAACAGGAGGAACTCTGTACCAGTCAGGCAGGAGAGCAGCTTATACTGACGCAGGAGACTGATAACTTGATGTTGACTCCTACTTATGAGGAAGGTAACCACAATGAGCCAGAACCAAAAAGTGACCGCCAGCTCCTGTCTCACAACTGTCATGTAGCTGAGAGCCAAGATCAGAAAGGAGGCAAGCATGAAGATTTGGGATCAACTAGAGATGCAGAGCCAAAACAAAAGAATCAAGATCACAAAAGCAAAATACACAGGAACAATGTATACAACTCTACCATATCAGAGATTTGCCATAACTCTCACACAGGTGAGACACTCCCCAAGATGGGACTGATTCATTGACTACCAGGAATAAAACATTTAATTGTTTTAACATACATTGTGAAAGCTTTTAAAATAGTTCAATGAATTTTTTTTTTAGTACAGACTGACTTGATTAATGACTGAAAAGATTAATTGATCATCTAAACATTTGTCAGCTGAAACTTGTTCATTTTAAGAAACAACGAGACTACATATCAACTACAATCGCAGCTCCAAAACCACAGAATTGTCCCCACAAAGCCAGCAATCACACAATATGTTACGAGGTTGGTGTGGTGTGGGGACAGAGAGTACCCAAATGCAGCACTCTGAGTGAAGGAGGTTTATTTAGAGAAAAAGGGGGTTGAAGGACTGGAGTTGAGGGAGAGGAGGATGCCAGGGAAACACTGGCACAGGGAAACCAACGGGACGGGAACCAGGGAGCCGGGGAACACTGGGGCCGAGGAAGGGAGGATGCAAGGGAGAACTGGGAGGACGCCATGGGGGAAGCCCGAGGAGGAGAGGTCCGGAGGACGAGGGTGAGTGAACCTGTGAGGGAAACAGATGGAGAGACAGGGTTAGAGATAACAGAGACTAAGCACAGGGAAAATGTGAGAAACCAAGAAACATGAGAGCCTGAACACAGAGGTGACACTAGGTATGGAGCAATGACGATCAAGCGAGAGTGGTGTGGAGAACCGGGGTTGAAATACAGGCAGGGATTAGGTTGACTACTGGCAGGTGTGGCAGGCTGACGAGGTGGCTGATGAGGTGCAGGTGCGGGTCGTTGGCTGGGCTCAGGAGCAGAGGGAGAGAGAGCACACACAGGGGAGAAAACACAGGGAGGCAGGCAAGGAACAGAAAACCAAGGAAAAAGCAGAATAACTGATAAAAAGGAGAAAAAAAACCAGGACACTCACCGTCAGCCGGGCTGCCACCACAACACGATACATTTATTTAACTTTACCATGTTAAAGATTCTCTGTAATACTTAAATACATCCTTCAAATGTGACACCATTCATTACAGTATGTTTGGCTGGATTACCATCTGGACAACATGAGCAACTGGCCCTAGGCCCCAGACCCTTGGTTGACTGTGTGGCAGTTGGTTTGTTCAAATGAGCATAATTAAATGTAACTTTGTTTGGGAAAATGAAAATAATATACACCTACACATGTGAGTGTTACTTATTAGCTGATCTTAAGGCCCCCGTCTTTAGAGTCCCCATGTCAAAATGTAAGTTTTGGGCCTTTAAAAAAATGAAATTACCAAACCTAGGCCCAAGCAGGTTGCTACAGTTGATTGTGTCTGTTGGTTGTTTATTTTTCAGCAACAAAGAAAGAGTACTCACCCCTAAACTCAACACAACATTTGTTAAAATAATTTGGCTCCTTCCAAGACAAAAGTCTGATATGAAACAACTAAAGGCTACAACTCTTAGCTTAGTTTATGTCCTGGGATCATATGACATGTCTCTTCTCCAATCTAAAGTTTGAACTCAAAGCAGAGCCAGCTGATTTTTCCTCTCTGCCCTGTTTGGTTGGCTGTAAAGTGTAATATCTGATTTTAAACACCTATATCAAAACTTGGCTTCTCTATTGTTTGAGGTAAACTCTAGATATGTAACATACCTTGTTTGGCCAATAATTGCCACCCTCCATCAACCGTTTCCACTTAGTATTTAAATCACACTTGCCCTTTTGCCACCAAAATGAAATACTTCTCATCATTATGGCACTTTCAGCTTTCACTTATTCAGTGTTTAATTAATGTCTGCCTGGCTGAATCATTTCTCACTATAATACTGTATTTCTACAAAGTTGCAATGGATCCTCACCTGTCATCGATAATAGCAATTTCTCAACTCTCTTTCCATCCTTACTGTTACCCATCCCCATGATTCCCAATTCCTCCACATTTCTGAAGACTGTGTGTACTTCTTGTACTTATTAAATAAAATTTAGACACACGAGTCAGAGAAATACAGTGTTCTATTCTTCAAGACAAAACTGCTTCTACACTTTGTGCACATAAGTGTATCTCTAAAGGTTGGATTTAACATAATTTCAGCACATTTCATAACAATTATTTTTAGTTGTCCATAACTATTCATACTGGTAAATGTTTATTTCAGTAATCTATAAAATTGCAAAAGTAAAACAAGCCCTAAAGCATTTGGTTGCTTCTCCATCAGGGTAGACAGGGGCAACATTGCTGAAAAGGATTTTTCCTCTTGTACTGTATGGCCTTCTTGATCTGAACGTTGATTTCTTCAACATATTCCTCACTGGTACACACATTAGCCTCAATGTTATTGAGCACGGATCCCTGCTCTTCCACCAACATGGCCATGTGCAGGAAAAGTTCATGGACATCCCTCATCCTGGCTTCCAGCTCCACCAGCTCCTTGTGTCTGCCTTTGATCTCAAACATCGCCCTGCTGAGCGAGCGTGCGCCTGGTCTCTGCAGGCTCTGGGACAGCTCAGCCCATCCTTCACCACCTTTGTCCACCATCACATCCAGCTGCTCATTGGTGATTTCAGTTCCCATTATGGAGGCCTGCCTCTTGATCCTCTCCCGACATGCATCCCTCTGCATCTCCTCTGCCTTATTGTATTCACTCATGGCATCATGGAAGGCACGCATCAGTGTGTCATGCTGAACTCGGGCAATGCGACTAACAGCAGCGTGGGGACCTTCTTTCTCCTCCAGCTGGCAGCTCTCCTTACCCAGGGCCTGAAGGCGCACGTACAGAGCCTCGCCATGTTGCTGGATTCCCCTGGCGATGGAGTCCGAGTCCTTTTTGAGTAGGGTAAGGCGCCGCACAGAGGTGCCAAAGCGTTCATTATGTGTTTTCAGATGCTCTACCTGTACATGGAGCAATGACATGTCCTTGCGAATGCCGTGGGCCTCCATCAGGATGTCATCAATAGCTGAGGATTTCTCAAACACCACTGCCTCTTGAGACAGAGTCACATTGTCTACATCATTTTCAGGCCCATGAAACTCTGGCTCGTGGTCCTCCTGCTCCTTACTAATGGTCTGCAGCTTCTCCAGCAGGTCCCGCATTCTGCCTGAGAGAACCACGTAAAACAAGATAGTGGTTATTGTGTTCATAAAGCTTTTAGGCTGATATACAGTGTTGAAAATACAGTTTAAGTTAGTGTCACATGTGTTCTACATGTTGGGCTGTAAGCACCCTGCATTATGATAGAACCCTCTTAATAGTGATGAAACACAGTGCTCCCCATAAAACAAGAAACATTTGATGTTTAAAGAGGTGGTATTATGCTCATTTTCAGGTTCAAAATCTTATTTAGGGGTTGTCCCAAAGCAGGTTTACATGGTTAAATTTTCAAAAAACACCAATTTTTTTTTTTTCACATTGCTGCAGCTCCTCTTTTCACCCTGTGTTGGAGGCTTCGTTTTAGCTATGGAGTGATACATCTTGCCTCTAAATGATCTGTTGGGAACTGCACATGCGCAGTTCCTAGTTGAGGACTACTAGCCAATCAGAAGCAGAGAAGAGCGGGTCAGCGTTATTAATCTGTGACAAATGTATCTTTCATCCATAAAGTTTTAACTGAGCTCTGTCTCTACACCACAGTAACAACTTTATGTCCACTGACTGCCTGGAGGGTAACTAGTGTTTGGAAGGGATATGAGAGGTGTTTGCTGGAGCTCAGTGATTGTCCACCAGTGTTTTTGAGGGCATGTCGGAGTAGCCGTTTGGCAAGCAAGCGTTATATGAGGCGCATTTAGGGAAAGGGCTGGGTCAGTTCAGAGCAGTGTTTTCTGTGGGAAATGGGAACTGCCTTTGGGCTGGACTTTGGGCTTTTTCACTTTGCAAACTTATTACATGCTCAAAAAAGGAATATAACTCAATAAAGGAGAGGGAAAAAGCCAAAAAGCCTAATACCACCACTTTAACACTGTGGTGATGGTATGTGCAGATTCATAGTTAATTTACCCAGGGATGCTACACCGCCCATTAAAAGCTAAAATGATAGTCTACACAATGTACACACAGTGACTGGTCAGTTTATCTGCAGTAGGTTTTCTTTTGTATGTTAAACAATGAAAGCAGTCACAGCTCAAAGCCTCATTGGAATGTCTTATTTTTAAACCAGGAACAAGGAAGACATCCTCTTATTTAAAAAAAGGCTTATTGTAGAAGATGGTGCAGAGTAGCCTACTGCATTTTTATCTGAGTAGTTCTCAGTACATTAATTTTGTCAACCTCATGCTGCACAAAACTTTTGAAATGGTGGTGCTTACCTAAATCTCTGCCACCGATTCTTACATACGTACATACGAAGAAAAATCAATTTTGTCATAGCAGTAAAAAAATCATGAAACTATTTTAAAAGCTTTCACAATGTATGTTAAAACAATTAAATGTCTTATTCCTAGTAGTCACTGAATCAGTCCCATCTTTAAGCTGCTTGGGGAGTGTAGCACTAATTAAGTCCCTTCAATTATCCACATGTGCCTCTGCCACACATTTTACAAAGTATCAATTAAACGTGTCTTACCTCTTGTGACTGGCCCCCACAAAATCAGAGCGGAAGTAAACCCCTTCAACGTGTCTCATGCTGATTTCTTTGGTGCAGTGGGTTTGGGAAACGCATCTTTCATTCGAATGAAGGAAGTTGTCTGTCGGCTGTGTGTTCAGTGTGTGAGAGAGACTCACTGAAACACACAATAGGCTTCTTCCTTATAGGGAGATGCTTTTTGGTTGTCAGAAAGCAGGAGACTGGGTCGATTAAGTCAGGCAGCATTCTTGTCAGGTAGGCTAATGCATCCAGTAGGCTACAAGTGTTCATGGAAATTATTATTACTATTGGACGTTGCACCACTAAAGAAATGCAGCTCTTATATGTAGGCTATGTAAAGTGATGATATCTTAACAGTGTAACATCCAGCGGAAGTAGCCTAAACAATACAAGCACCAGAATTTGCTAGAAGACGCCATTGTATAAAGTGCCGCTAATTATTTAAATTGTCATTAACTCTTGCAAAACATGTGGGAAAAACTTCAGAACTATCAGTCACTTTAATCTCCACATTAGAACCTACACAGGTGAAAAGCCGTATTCTTGCAAAACATGTGGGAAGAGATTCTGTGAAGCATTGGACACACGCACAAGAGCAGCTCGAGTGTATTCAGAGAGTCTGAACAAAGAAAAAGATAAAGAACATTTATTGCAGAGTCTAGGTAGGAACATCAGTAACTCTAGCAAGCTCCTTTCTCAGCTTTATACACAAATGTCCCTACTACGAGAGGTTACAGAATATCATATCCGCCAATAAGATATTGCAAGAAAAAATAATGGTAATAATTTTGCTCTTACATTATTGTTTTATATAACCATATAAGAAGTCCTATTAAATGTGAACTGCCTCCTACAAAGCTATTTGTATACAGCTCCTCTCATGTGTCTATGTATGACATAAACTATGTAACTAGTTTATGCATGACATAAAATAGTCTAGCATATTTGGGCAAGTATGCTTTTGTATAGCCTACTTATAATAATTCCATATCAACATGTATTATCTTTAAGTTGCCATGTTTGTACATGTCACCTAATTAAGTTGGATGGACCTGAAGGTCCTTTCCATCCATCCATCCATCCATCGTCAACCACTTATCCTGCGTACAGGGTGAAGGTCCTTTCCACTTATAATTATTATTATTTCATTAGTAATTTAGTAACAATGTATTCAACTGAGTGTCTGAGAGAGTTTGTCAATGAGCGACTAAATGCTGCTGCTGAAGAGTTTTTAAAAAAAACTATCATCGTGTACGAGGAAGAGATCGATCATCAGCGCAGACTGCTAGATTTCATTTGGAAACCCAAAATAAAGTTACACCCGATAGGTGTGTTGAACTTCATTATTTTAGTAACAAAACAGAGAAATGGACATATCCAATATGACAACGCTGGAGTTAGCTTAGGTGGGCAAAAACAAAAGTGTGCATTTATAATTTTGTTCAGTTAGTTCACTCTACATGGACAGCAATCTAACGGTTATAACCATATTACAAATTACATGTTTGCAAAACATGTATGTGCAAAACGTGATTTAGCACAGATCAAAGTTCTGTATACTTCTTTGTGTCCCCTGTAAACTTTATTTCCCTTTTTGCAATAGAGATATAAAGAGGAATAAAGATTCTGATTTTTCTGACAAACCAGTGATTACCACTGCTACTACTAACGTTACTTGTTCTTGTTGGCTCATTCTAAGGTAATAAAAACATAATGGTTAATTATATAAGGTCTTTATACACCACTGAAAACATAATTCTGTATATTATCTTGCATCTCTGTCAATAGATCCTCCTAAATATTACACACTGAACCTTTAAACAATCTGATTACTTCTTTCACCACAGCCTATTTGTTTATTTTGGCAAAACTATTATCTGGAAAGTAACAAAAAAGACTTTTGTGAGTTAAAAGCAGTTGATGAGACAAGAGTATGAGATACATTTCCTTGTGGAATGAAGTGAGATAAATAGAATATATAATGAGATAGAATATTGCCATAAGTTGTAACTGGAAATGAAAAGCTGCCGCACTTCCACTATCTGAACAATACAAGCCCCAGCATTAGACTCATTTGTGGGTGTGTGTTTCTGGGTGGCCATTAGGATGTGGGAACCCTGGAGGATCCAGGAGACCCATAGCTGGACAGAATACCTGGCATATACCAGAGGTTATAGGCATTAATTGTCTAGCTGTTATTGAGCTATTGTGAGCTAACATTTTCTGCACTGCCCCTGGTGTGTCGGAGATCTTGAATAAAGAAAATGTATTCATGTAAACCAGCTACGAAATCTTAACATGTCTTATTTTCATGTGTTGATGTGGATTTCAGGTGAAACAAGAATAAACCCAGACTCTGGCTGATTTTAATATAACTCTTTATGTAATATACATCATACACCACAGAAGAAAGGCAGACAACATAATCAGGTATTATCATACATATCAGTCATAAAATATCAGTGAAAAGTAAAAGATTAGTGTACATCAGATTACATTCACTCTGTGATCCCTAACATTGAGACTGACAATAAATCTATTAAAGCTGTTGTCACTCCTCAGTTACTGGTGCCATCAAAAGAGAAAACAATCTGGCATTTTAAAAGTGTTGTGCAATGTATTTAGCACAAAATGGCTAGTTACTATCAACCAAAGAATTCTAACATACACACAGGAAAGCAGAACAGATTCACAATCTAATCAAGGACAACTAAACTGTGCAATTTCTAAAATATTTCTTTCAGCCTTACATCTAGGACATCCATTTTAGTGAATTGACATGTAGGGACAAATATGGATGGCACTCAAAAATAACTTTGGGTAATATTTTCTGCATTTCTTAAGGGTTCACTATTAGTGGAATTTACTGTATCGGGCACCCTTGTGTCAGGCAGCAGGCCCAGCACAAACATAACTCACCTTTCTGCAATTTTCTGAAAATGACAAACTATTTGGTAAATCCCTCTCATGTGGAAATTCAGCAGGCTATGAAAACAAATATTTCCAAAAAGTATTTGTTTCCGGTCTGCATCACACCTCAGTCATGGGGGGGGGGGGGTCATTCTGATATGAGATACCCGTCTCAAACCTTTCATCCAAACATTACAGACGTCAGTGGAGTACTTTAATACAGTTTAAAAATATTTCACCCAAGAATTTTTGTCTCTCAATCTAGACATAATAGTTTAGCCTTTCCATTACTAACTCCATTTTACTTCCTGGGGAAAATTTTATTATGCAATAGCTGTACAGGCCATGTTGATAAATGCTTTGTGACAACAGGATGAGCGTATTGAAACGTGAAGAAAACTTCCTTAAGATTTCCCCTCCTCTTTGCATATTGTGCCATCCCCTCTACCCATCTCTGCGCTTGACACTCAGTCTTGGTAGCATGGGAAACAGCTGCAAAACATTTTTTTAAAGGGGTTGTTCTTGTCATGACGTTTAGCCCTGTTGAGTTTGACGAGGACTTCCTGTATGCACTCGTCAGTTTTCTGAACGTTGGTTTGGATGGAGGTCAGCATGGGGCCCTGCTCCTCCACCAGTAGGGCGATGTCCAGGAAAATCTCATGGATGCCATTGATACGGGTCTCCAGGTCCACCAGCTCTTGATGGCGTTTCTCAATCTGGGACAGAGCCGATCGAGCAGTTTTACCTTCAACCACAATGTTGTCATTAAAGATGTTCCACTGGCCTGTCTCAATCATCTCCTCCACCTCCTCTCCTGTCACCTCACGTCCCACTATCTCCATTTGCCTCTGGATCTGGGCTTTACAGTTCTGCCGATGACTCATCTCCGCCTCATTATAGTCAAACATGGCATCGCGGAGACCATTGCTGAGGCAAGCATACTGAGTTCTGGCGATACGTGTGATGGCGGAATTTGAGCCGTGTGCTTCCTCTAGCTTGTGGGAGGTGTCGTCCATTTCCCGCAGTCGTGCCAGCACACCCTCAGCCCGAGCCTTTATATCAGCACCAATGGTGTTAGAGTCCCTTTTGATAGTGCTCATGGTGGTGATGCCCTGGAGCATGCGAGAGTTCTGCTCACGGAGCCTTTTAACCTCCAGGCGGATGAGCTGGATCTCTCTGTGGATATCTTGTGACTGGGAAAAGACCTCCTCCAAAGCAGGGCTGTTGTCAAACACTACTGCTTCGTGGGGCAACTCCTCTTCCAGGTCCACGTTGCTGAAGGAGTCGGAGACAGTGGACTCTGCGTACTCCATCTGTTCCACATGTCCATTGGACATTTCCTGCAGGTGGCTCAGTCTGTCCCTCATGGTTGGGCTGGAGAACAAGCAAAGGTTACAGATGGAAAAAAGATGATTTTGAGGTAAGAAATAAAGATGATTTTCTCTGTCTGGTGATCTTTCCTCTTCTAACTCACATTGGTAAAGATGGCTCAGTAATGAAGGCTGATCTGAAAGAGCAAAGAGCCACAACAAATCTTTAAGATTTACAGAACTTAGAATCTAACTTTTTAGAATCTGGCTTGATAAAGAAAAATGTGAAACAGACACAAATTGCATTCAAGAACACAGAAAACACTTTAACAACAAGTTAAAACACACCCAGTGTCACATTTAAGCTGTCATGCCTGTTCAAAAGCCTTTTCCGTCTTCCTTCACCAGTAACCCACACAGCACTGGCCTAACAGGTTCTCCAAAGAACAGTCAATGGTGGTGCTCCTCACTAAACTTGTTCTTTTGACTTGTCACCTCTCTGACTTCTTTGTCCAGACATTCATTGTGACTTTTAATCCATCTGAAGCATCAGCAGATACTGTCCATCAGATACAGAAATATCTTCTATCTCAAGTTTGAAGTTTCCAATGTGAAATAAGGAGGCCAGTGACATTTTCAGAAGGCCAAAAGTTCCTGATGTTGTCTTTTTTACTATTTTCAGTTAGAAACAATAGCATTTATGTGTGATCAAACAACTTAAATGATTCCATATTAAACTGAAATCCTGTGGGTAAGATATTTAAAAGTATGAATAATAAAATTAATATTAACTCAAAGGCTCCTTGGTCATCATGTTGGAAATCATTATTCTAGACTGTTACAATACTTAACTCTGTACTCCTGAAAAACACTCTTCCTTTTATAGTATTATTCAGATGATCTGCAACTCTCAGTATAAATATTTTCAAGGTAAATAGTTACAGGATACAAAGGCATGTTGTTGGTATAAAGAACAAGGCTTTGAGGTACAAATGGTAAACAACATCAAATCTATGTACATTTATGTTGAAGATATTTTAGAATAAATCATTAATATAGGTTGCATTTTTAAAAAAAACATAGCTATTTGATTTTGTAGGCCATAAAGCCCACAGTAATGTTGTTTACCCTACTGAGTAGCTTTCACCACGTAAATATCAAAACATTTTATGATAGATCCATAGCCTACACATCGGGTATACAGGTTGAAGTTTCCTTTAAAATCAAAGGCTTGCTGGAATAAAGTTTCATGCAGTTTTAAAGGTAAACCCTTACCCGTTTTGATTTGATCTCAGCAGACATCAAACGTTATCCTTTATTGTAAGGAGGCCGTGGTGCCTCAGTACCATCCCACAGTCGACTACTGCTGTGAGTTGAAACACCTGGCCTTAACTGCGTAATGCAGCTATATTTGGTGCCAAAACTGGTATTCATCAGCGGTTTTGCTTGGGTGACTGATTGCGCCACGCCATGCGGCTGTAATGATGTGACTTCAGGAATGAAGCCCGGTCGGTTTGGCCTTTGCAGTGACGCTGCAACTCAAGAGCGTCAATTGGACGGGACGAGGTGTGGGGCAGCTGGTGTGTTTAAACCAAGTGAGTGCCAATATGAACTTCTTCAAAATTCTCCTGGTTAGAATAAAGTAGGATTGTTAGGGAAGCCCATGACGAGTGTTTTTGACGGGGGTCTCTAAAGATTTATCATATTGGAGACACCTGACAATCACCAACCACTGCGCATTTGTGCTGTGAACTGCAGTTTTTCTGCAATTTATTTGTGACGGCAGCCAAGCCCGTTCTCAGGTGTGAAGATTTTCCAGCCACGCCCAAATGACTTCCACAAGTATTCGCTTGTGTGTGTGTGTGTGTGTGTGAGTGTGAGTGTGAGTGAGAGAGAGAGTGTGAGTGTGAGAGAGAGAGAGAGAGAGAGACTTTATTTCTTCTTTCATTGTTGTCACCAACAGTGACACGAAATATGCGCGCTTGCCCTGAATCATATGTTAGCCTACATCTCGTTTATCTAGAAGTTGTATTTTCCCTAGATGGCCACTGAGGTTGGACGATAAAAAAAAATATTCGCACTCCGATTGTGTGAGCTGTGTGATTTGGGTGAAGTGGGAAGTGAATAATATTTTTAGGAATTATAGGCTAACAAGTTAAGAAAGTTAATGTTCCTTGAAATGGCTCGACAAAACCCTGAAATATTCAATTCTGGTGTAGCCTCTAGATTATCAAAATGTGGAATAGCTGTTTAATTGTGTTTAAGTTACTGTGTCTATAGTTAGCCTTAAGTAGTCTATTTAGCCTAGGCTGTTCAGAAGATTTCATTCTAAAAGATGCTTTAGTTGTTTTTCTATTTCTGGACATTCCCTGTTGTGTAAGCTAAACTATTAGGCCTATTTTATGGTGTCTTGTAAGTCAGGCTGACTGGGCATAGGTAGCCTATAAGTTACATGATACAATGACAAAAATGCCATTCATTCATTCCTATGACGTTTTTGTGCCTACGTTTCTCTACCCCGGCAAATAGGCCAAACTCTTTTTCTGTTTATAGTCCTGACTGGATGTAGGCTATACATGTCATATTTTGTGAACTCCTTTGGCCTGACCCCTCGTTCTGTCAAAGTCGCACATGAACGCGCAACCGTAATCGCGAGCGTGTCCCTTCTTGTCAGGTTGCTGCTTTCAAGTGTAGGCTACCTCGGATTTACAATGTTAACACGCGAAGCGAGTATTCCAGTGTCCCTGGTTAATAACAAAATATAGCCCGTGTGCCAAAGTGTTGGCTATATTTGCTGTAGTCTTTTAACAAGACAAGCAGCCTCTTTAGCAGTAACCCTAGGACAGGGATTATCGTGTTAAGGGAAGCTGTGTGTGACGAACTCTGAATTTCAAATTTCCGACCGCCCGTGAAGAGGGCGTAGCTCCATCCAGACCCCTCTAGCCACCTCAACTTTCTTTTTGTTCCTCCCGGAGGTTGAACCATCGCTAGAGAAACAGAGAGGAAAAACATATAGGCCTGGCCACATTTAAAAAAAAACTAAACTAAAAACCAAAGGAAACGATCATGAAGTTGTCTATAATTCGTAGTGCGTGTGGCAGCCTTCGGCTACATCCAGCCCGTTCAGGAACCAGGCTCGGCGGTTTGTCGCGGAGATGCCTACCGGTTGGTCCTGCCAACAGCCGGTTGATCCTCCGGACGGCGAGCTCTGCCAGCAGCGGCGGGACTAACCCGAAATTAGTCGTCAGCTCTGGGGAACAGTCCCGAAAGAGTGATGGGTTTGAATGCGACAGTTCTTTGAGGTAAGAAATAAAGATGTACGTTAAAGCATATGTGGCCACACATTAGTGAATTTCTGCTGTTTTTGTTGACCGAAAACGGTCGAGTGGTGTTTTGCTAGTGATAAACAGTGGTCGGTAATGTTAACAGTTACTTCCTGTATCACCGGCGATTTTTACTGTTGGCTAGGAGCCAGTTCTGCACGTGTCTCAGATATCATCAGAGGGACTCCTGCCAGCTGATGCAACTTGTCTTCCTTGTTGCCAAAAAAAGGGTGCAAAAATGTGCATTGATTTACAAATGGCGAATGAAGCTAAAACACAAATGTGTGAATTATTGTTGCCTAAATGTTTTACTGTAACGTTATGTGACACAACATCACTACACGTTTTTATACGATTTGTATCATGTGTGATATTTACTGTACGTTATGGGGGTTTTAATGTTTAAATGGTGTATTTTACTACTATAGAGTGTGTTGCGGAATAAAGTACATTAAATGATTGATCAGAGATAGCTAGATGTGGACTTGATCAAGTTAATGTTTACATTCTGGGCAATATATAGGTCAGTGTGTTAACTGTATACATTAACATACGTATTAGCCACGCTCACACAGTCACGTGCGCAGTAAGGTGGCCAATGGGTGCAATCTCCCAATGTGTTTTATTGTATAAAATCTATTTCCTTAATTTTTTTTCTAAAGGGATGTGGTATTCTATTTACTGCCAAATCGCTATTTTTGTGATATATATTTAGTAGAATTACTGCTTCTAGGAGTTGAATTTCACTATTAGATTATTAGATTAGGAAAGTGGGAGCCTTTGAGGCACAATTTACATGTAAGTGGTTTATTTGAAACCAATGTTATCCACTTTTCTGTTCGAGGTACCTTTTCCAAAATCTTACAGAATGTATGTGTTTGGCTTGAATTTATTTTCCATGTGCAGCCTTACATGGATTTATAGAAACTGCTAATCAGTTCATTTTCTCTCTCACAGAGATGTGGTTCAGAGCACTAAGGAGGCAATGGTTGCTCTGCAGAGAACAAATCCAGCAATCCAACCTTTGTTAGTCATTATACAGGTATTCTAAGCAAAGTTCTATGCATGATTTTTGTTTCCCATTGTAGAATTAAAGATAAGTGACATTAAACCTGCTTTGCCTTTATTTACCTGTTGACCTAAAGGTTGCCTGTTTTTACTGAAGCCATTGAAGATTCGTGTATTACCAGGTCTTTATGTTTATGTTGCTTCTTAAGGCAGGTGAAGATGACAGCTTGTTTGAGATCAATAAGAAAATGGCAGAAAGGGTAACTTTCTCTCTTCTTTCCTCTACATAGATTTCACCCATTTAGTCTTTTTGTTTTTTTTGTTTTTTTTTACAAATCTACACAGTAACTCAAACTGTTCACCCTGTCCTTGTCTGTATATCCACAGATGGGCTTAAACATCACTCAGATTTGTCTGGCAAAGGAGTGCAGTGAAGATGAAGTAAGTGAGGCTGACTCACACATAAACTAGGAGAACTCTTCCTACCTCTCATTGCTTAGCAAGTCGGTGCATGATGTTCGCCTGGCTGTTTGTGGTTGTGTGAAGTGTCAAGGTAATCAGTGCCTCGCATAAGCGTTTGTTTCATTTAAACTGCATGTCATCATATATATCTACTGTTACATGGCTATTCCTTGATCTTAATTGATTGAGTCAGTCGTTAGATTCTTTTTTTCACTCCATGGTATTTTCAAACCAAATGTAACTGGCACTGGGAAGCAGCCTCTCGTCTGTGGCTCTCTTTGCCCAGTTGGGAGTTGACGCGTGGTCTATAGAAAGAAAGAACCCCTGGGAATAGCTCACACATTTCAGCTGACATTGGATACCTGGCCTAAAGGACCACCCACTGTTCTGCTGATCCACTGCTCTACTTTCACACATCTTTCTTTTTTCAGCCCCCCTCCAACCTATCTCTTCTCTCTCCTCGGTGATTACTATCTATTTTATGCTCACTAGTACTGACCTGACTTAAATGAGCTGTTTTGAACTTTCCCTTGTTCTTAATCAGTACTTCATTCTTAAAAGATCACACATAATTAACCTTTTAGGTGTGAAGGCTGGGGTTTCTGTGGACCAACAGACAGTACTTATACCAGCATGTGTGATATTTATAGTCAACTATTGCAACCCTGGCTTGCAAATACTTTGGACTTTCTCTACAAAAATTCTCGTGTGTGTGTGTGTGTGTTGTTGTGTATGCGTGCAGATTGTAGAGGAGGTGTTGAAGTTGAATGAAGACCCCAGGGTGCATGGAGTCTACCTCCACCTCCCCCCTGCTTCCCTCACCAGTCGAGTGCTGAACACACTCAAACCTGAGAAGGATGTAGACGGGTAAAAAACCTGCACTAGCTAACTTGTATCATTGCATTCAAAACTGTTGAGTTTTCTACTCTCACAAAGAGAGGCACAACAGTGAAGAGCATAGCTCTTCCAAAAAGCACAAGTTCTTCATCTGTGTTGATTTAGGATGGTTGTCTCTTTTAATTAATTTCCTTTAAAAGGACTTGACATGCTATATGTGTGGCAGTAGATATTTTTAAGCAGCAGTCAGCCAGGTATCAGTGGTTTGTAATTCTCTGTCCCAACAGAGATAATTGCATTTACTCACATGGTATGTCAAATTGGCCCAAATCAGAAAGGGCTGCACAGAATTAAGACTGTGGAAATGGAGGCAGACAAGTGAATGACAAAATTAGCAAAGCACCCTTCATAATCACAAATGAAAGAGAATTGGTTCAGTCAAGGACAAATTATGTAAAGAAAATTCACAAAAAATGGTTACAGTTGTCCCATGAAAAGCCGAGTAATTTATTTTTAGTGTTTGATAAAGATTTTTTTTGAACCAGTAATCATAGATCTCTGTCCAATAATAAAATCTAAAACTACTCAAATGCTGCTCACCAGTGTTAAGCTTTACCAGTAACTCATAAATTATGTGTGCCTCATGTGTATCCATATTTAAATTTTACCAATGTACTTGATGCTGTTCATTCATAGCACTTAACAAAACAACCTTTAACCTGTAAAAAGAGACCAACTTCCAGGGAGAAAATTATCCATTAAATTTGATTATGTTGAAAATTAAATATATTATATTTATGTCCATTTTTGTTTTAGGATATCAGATTTGAATTTGGGCCGTCTGGTACGAGGAGACCTGAGCAAAGGCTTTCTGCCACCCATAGCCAGCGCTGTCCTGGATCTCCTGGAGAAACATGGTGAGTTTCTGGGAAGGGAATTCAGTCCCTTCAGTCCCTGAGGCTGGGCTGTAACACATGGAAATTGCTTAACTCATGAAAGGTAAAGGAAAAACTTTAGAAACACTTTAATATGTGTAGCTGTAACGGTGCTACATGTGCTTCTGAAGGGACTCGTTACAGAGACGGCACAGCATGGAAAGTGATTGCTGACATGCTAACCAGTTTTGTACTATTTACTACAGTAATACTATAAAGTATACTCTACCAAATGTACTAATTTTGTTTGTTGTTGCAGTTAGAATAGAAGAAATGAATGTACTTTACTGTTGAATACTAGCAGAAAATGATACTATACTTAAATGACTGATGATGAATTTCACGTAAACTGCAACTTTGGAAGACCCTTGTCAATTTTAAATTTCATGTGTGGATAGGTTCACGGTTATTCTCAGTTTCTCTGAAACAACTGGTATAACATAGATGTACAACTAGATTCACCAACATGTTTGTCCAGTTGTAGTGGTATTTGGGGTGGTACATTTCAAAAAGATAAAGTTTATGGTTATTATATTTGAAAATGTACCACATATCACATGCCTTATCTGTAATTATGACAGCAAAGCCATTTCCATCCATGTTCAGACGCTCAGTATTTTAATAAATGAAGCATGTCCTAAGGTTGCATTAAACCTTTCTACAGATGCTCCTTTGGAAGGGAAAACTGTGTTGCTGGTCGGAGGAGAAGGAGCACTTGGGGTGGCCCTGCAGTGTCTGATTGAAAGAAGTGGAATGGTAGCACTCAAGAGCCATTGGCACTCCAAGAACCTACAGAAACAGGTGTTTGTATATGATTCTTTCTTTATTTTCTTGATGTTTTTTATTTACCCAAAATATATTTTTATAAATGTACGTTTTTAATCATTCACCCCCTGTAGACTTGAAAGGTGACTTTTGAGAATGATTTGTTTTGAAAGGCCTACCCCCAAAGCCATCACTTTACAACTGATTATTTGTCATCCACTTCTCATCCTCCATATACTCAGCCATCTGTTTTCATTGTTCACTTGCGCCAGTTACAGTATGTGCAGTTTTAGTGGCTGGCCACATGGAGTCAGTCTCTGCTTTTTTAAATGTAATGTGAAGTAATGTGATCAGCTGTAACAGAGCTAACTTGAACCGTTTAGGTACTGGTAATTAAAAGTTATATATTTTTTACTCGTCAGTCACATTTGACTGCATGATTTTTTAGGTTAATTTGTCATAAGTGTTTATGCCCTTTTACACATACAAGACATAACACACTTCTAAACTCTAAATCTTCACCTCTTTAGTTTTGGCTTCATAGCTGTTTTTTTTTAATTGCCTTTCCTTTTCTTATTTCCTAGGTGATGCAGGCTGATGCTGTGGTTCTGTTAGGGGCAGGAACATTGGATGTCCCACCCACCTGGGTTAGACCAGGGGCGGCTGTCATCTGCTGTGAGCCCACCCTGAAGACAGGTATTGTAGACTATATTGTGACAGCCATCGCATTCACTTTGCATGGGCTTGAGCTCTTGTGGGGGGGGGGGGGGTGGCAATTAACACCTGTTTGCTTGGATTATAAACCTTGCTGCTGCACAATCCTGTTTGCTGCTTACCTTTCATTCACTGACACTCACTTACAGTGCTGTCTTCCTTTCACTCGTCTCATTCGCTCCGGTAAAATATATAAATTTTAAGCAGTAGCTCATGACGGGCTTCGATAGTAATATTTTTCAAGTTATTGTGTCAAAGTTACAAATTCCAGTATTCTGACAGCACTAATATAGACATACTAGTGTAGTCAAGATTTAAAATATAGTATAATACAGTATTTGGCTTTTTTTTTTTTCAGCATGAGTGACATTTCTTGTTCATCAAATATAATTATAGAATGACGTGTAGCATTACTCTTTATTGTATAGACAGCCTTAGCAAGTTTTCCCCCTGCTGCAGTTGTGAGTTACATACTGTATGGTGGGACGCAGCATGTGTCCTCTGTTTTTCATATCTTTGTACTCTGTCCAACTCTCGTTTCACATTTGGAGCTGCATGTTTTTACTCAGCATGAGCATTAATCATACTGTTTTTTTGTTTCAGATGAACATGCTATTAAGATGTCCTCAAAATCTGGTTTAGGAAACCTCATAGCAGCTTACAGAACCCAGGTGATTCTCTTTGTTTCTGACTCCGTTCTCGCCCCGTTTGCATACTACATTCTGTCTTCAGTGTTCTTTAACTTGTTCTTTCTCTCCTTTTTTTCTGACTAGAATGTGGTGCATAGTTGCAGTCGGTGGCTCCAGGAGCAGCAGTACCAACCCTGGCGTCTGCGTAGCCTCAAACTGCAGCCCCTGACCCCTGTACCAAGGTGAAGACCCTCATCTACCACTAATAGGAATTTTAACTGAATCTACCTGAATGCAGGATCTTTTTATTTCTGAATGTAGTATTCTTTTCTCATGCCATACAGTTCTGAGTTACACCTACACCTATGTGAATGTTATATGAAAGAGGCTGAGCGTAGTGTGTAAAAATAAAAGACACTGTGTACATATTTGTTTCTTTAAAATGATTCTGTTCTGTGGTTATCAGTGACATAGAGATTTCCAGAGCTCAGACGCCTAAGCCAGTGGACCAACTGGCTAAGGAGATTGGTCTGCTGCCAGAAGAGCTTGAGGCCTATGGCAGGAACAAAGCTAAGGTCCGACTCTCCCTGTTAGACCGTCTCCACACACAACCTGATGGGAAATATGTCCTGGTTGCCGGGTGAGCATGACTTACTAATCAACTGAATCCTTTTCCTTAATTATCTTATTACTTCAGTGCCCCAGAGTGCTTAAATTTGCAATGTGAAAGAAGTAAGCCCTGCTGATCCTTAGCCATGGGAACATCGCCAAGGAATCTTTCTACATCTAAGCATATTGTTTGGCTGCAGACTGAATGTGATTATGACATCAATGTACATAGACTGAATGACATTATTCACGCCAAAAAATATGAAATTCAATAATTTTCTGTGTTTTCTGTATGTCTAGTATAACTCCCACCCCACTGGGCGAAGGTAAAAGCACAGTGACCATCGGCCTGGTCCAGGCCCTGTCTGCCCACCTTAAGCTCAACTCCTTCGCCTGTCTCCGACAGCCTTCCCAGGGACCCACCTTCGGAGTTAAAGGTCAGCAATGAATACTTAGGTCAATGTGCTAACTGTACATGACATATCATGTCTGAAAAGTATGCTTTCACCTCTCTGTGTTCTCTCTGCATTACACGGTAATACAATACATTTTATTTTGACGATAATCATACCAAAACTAATAAGTAGTAGTTTTCTTACTCTATTATTTTGTAAGAAAACTATTACAGTGAATAAGAACTTCAGTTACATTCTTTAAGGAGGTGTATTTTCATGACAGAAAGATGTCCAACTGTTTCACATGGTGGATGTTTCTTAGAATGAAACTCCTAACAATGTGTGGAATTTGAACAAAGCCAGAGACAGGCGCCCAAATCAGCAGTTAGGAATGTGTCAAGTAACTGTTTGATAAGCTATCTTTGTCAGCATGAGCCTAGTGTTTCATACCCTGCTACATTTTTTGCTGGGGTGGAGCAGTTCACCCAGTCCTGCACTCAGCATTCCTCCTTTGTGTGTCCCTGTCCTTTTTGTCGGCCTCTGACTGTGCTACCTCTTCTTTGTGCCTAGGGGGAGCTGCAGGAGGGGGATATGCCCAGGTCATTCCTATGGAGGAGGTAAGATACACAGACGCTCTGAGTGCTCCCTAACAAGACTAGCGCAGGCTTCAAAGACCTAAGACATGCAGAGACTCACACCAGTTTATATGAAAGTGCATAAATACACACACACAACCCCTGGGGCTGTGGCATAATATTGCCTGTGACTAAAGGCACTGTCCGTGAAGGCCGGAGGGAGGGTGGTTTTGAAGCTTCCGACACATAAGGCAGTGTCCTTTTCTCATACCAAAACACAAGCTTTGTTGAGCTTTTTCCTTCTACCACTCTTTCTTCTCACTTCCTCACAATGTTTTGTTTCCTTTAAATCGAGGGGCTCATACCAAACAGACAGAATATGTGTCATAATATTTTTAAAGACCTAAGTAACAAAGTCAAAACTCTGAAGCCACATTTATCTTGTGATACCAAATGTTGTGATTACAACCCATAAACCCCCATTGTTAGAGGTTTTTATTTCCACTGGGGCCATCCAAACCATTACAGGAGAGAGTGCTTTTGATTATTTTGTGTAATCAACTCACCTCTCTTTCTCTTTTTCTGTTTGTTCTTTTGCTTTTGTTTTGGGTATCTTGCCCTTCAGTTCAACCTCCACCTGACTGGTGACATACATGCTATCACAGCAGCCAATAACTTGGTGGCAGCAGCCATCGATGCCAGGATGCTCCATGAAGCGACGCAGTCAGACAAGGTGCCCGTGTGGTGTCACAGTAATAAACGCATTCTTACACTGCCAAAAAAAAATAATTTTATCACATACTGTATATAATTAGTTTATAGCCCTGTTTTTGGCCCATTGCCCATACCTCAGATGGTGAACCTCCCCATGTGTACATACTACAATCTTATCTTGTTATGTCACGAAAGATTCACAGGGAAGCCTGGGAAACAATGTCACAGAGACAATTAATAGTAGCCAATCTACGTAAGAGCATGCTATTTATGTCTCAATTACATTTAGCAGTCCCAACCATGACATAAGTCAACAGTATTCCATTAAAGAAAACATTCTTATCCCCCAAGGTGCTATTAAATGTACTGTATATGCAAATACACATGAATTGCATGTAATTGTTTTGTCTTATATATTCAAGGCCCTGTTCAATAGACTGGTCCCTTCAGTGAATGGAGTCAGAAGGTTTTCACCCATCCAAATCTCCAGGCTGCGAGTAAGTCTAAACACTGCAGTGGCAGCATCACTAGTGGGAAAAAAAAACACTGTTGTCCACTAGGGGACCCCAGTGAGCCTATCTTTTAAAAGGACCCTCTCTCCCTCCACATGTCACCATCAGCAAATGTTAGTTTATATCTTACGATCTGTTTTTATGTCTACGAATAATGCTGTTTTATGTAGGGTGGATGAAGAATAATAATATCAAGTCTTAACAGATAAAATACATATGGCAGATGTTTGAACATAAGTCAACTCAGTATTTCCCTTTCCTGTTGCATTAAAAGCCTCTTAATGGATACAGTGAGAGATGTGTATATAGTGTAAGAGTTGTATGTGTTTTTCAAACACAGCACTCCCAGTGAACCTTTTGAACCTCTGTAGTCCTTGTAGTCTGGAATTGCTTTTACATGCCGGGATGATCATGTGTCCAGCTGATACTGACATAGCTAGAAAGATAGATTGTTTGCACCACTACTATCTAGCAGCCAAACATTGCACTTCTCCAAAAAGACGTACAGACAGTCCCTTAAACTTCTTTCTCTCTTCTAATTCCAGCGTCTAGGGATCAGTAAAATAGACCCTGCATCTCTCACACTCCAGGAAGTCAGCGCCTTTGCACGTCTTGACCTTGACCCTTCCAAGATCACCTGGCAGAGAGGTATCTATAGATATCTACAGCAATTCATTCTGCACATTACTTCCGGTTTCTACCTTCTAATAGTGAAGGGCAGTGATATTGAAATGCAGCCTTTTTATATGTTCTCTTTTTTCCCCCTTAGCCCAAACTAATAAAGACAACTTGTATGTCTGTGAAATATTAAGTAGGATTTGTGTTTGCTTCTTCATCCAGTGTGGATTGTCATTCCTTTGCTTCTTTCACATAAAACTAGTGTTAAAATTAGAGCTTCTCCTGGAACACACGTTTAAACTAAATCAAAATGTTTTAGCCTTGTTTTTTTTGGTATGCAGTGACAGTGTTATTTACAGAAATGTGTGATTTACTAAAATGGTGATTATATGGCATTGTTTGTGTCAACCACACAGCCACAAACATCTTAGAGATGTTTGTGGCTGTGACAATAATATGAAAAATTGTATTTTATGTTTGGTTTTATAGTTCATACTGACATGAACTCTCTCAACTTTCCCTTGTCAATGAAACGGGAAGGCTTGTTGCACCATGTATGACTTTCTACAAGCACAGAGTCATAATAACGATCAAAATATCATGACTATCACACAAATCTAATTACATTAATAAGACCAACATCCCATGGTTCATATTCAAAGTCTTTTATGAATTCATTACTAAAGAGTGTCACATGCAATCTTGAATTAGAATGCATTTTCCATTTTTTATATAGGGAAACTTAATGCAGTATGTTGGTATTCGCAAATGAAAAGTGGCCACTACAGCGCTCTCTGGCCCTTGTGTTCATATTGTATTAACACATTTATTGTAAAAGCGTTGCAGTCATCAGTCACAGGAAAATAAATGTGAGTATGGTAGGAGTGGAAGTAGCTATCTCAGTGGTAGCTGTGTTGGTTTAAAGTTGTCAGTGACAACAACCAGCCGGGTTCTGCTATGACTGATGTGGTATTTACTCTAGTGGCTCCAGAGGGCATTCTTATAAGTTGAACCCTGGAGATTAAAAACAGATTTACCACCTAATGGTATGTGTCTGTGTTCATGAAAGACACCATGTTTTTTCTCTTTCCCTTTCATTACTTTAAACTAACATGAGGATAGTGTTTGACTAATGTGGTTCCCATGCTCATTGTATTAACAGTGAAGCCACAGAGTAACCAATTTCTAGCCACCTTACAAGTGAAATTTAAAGTAGGAAATCCCTCATAGCATAAGCACATGCAGTGTGTCTTATGTGTGTGTCTGTGTGCAAGCCTGTGGATGTGCATTGGTATCTATTTATGTGTGGAAATTGATTTTTACAGTCTGTCAGGTTCAGGCTGTAAAGACAAATCTTTGTGTCGACGAGTCAGGTTAAGTTGTTTTTATTACTTTATTTAAAGTTTTGCCTGTCATTGATGCTATGCCAGTTTTCATACTTAAAGTAGTATATTTTGCGTGAAATTTACAGGCCATTAAATGCATTTTTGTCTTTGCAGTTGTTGACACAAATGACCGTTTCTTGAGGAAGATCACCATCGGACAGGCAAGCACTGAAAAAGGACAGATCAGAGAGGTATGCAGCATTCATGCCTTCACAATCTTGATTCTTGAATTTATGACGTAGTTTTAAAATATTTGTCACCCACCGGCTTGGTTTGTGTATTTTATGATAACCAGAATATGACTGCTTCTGCTGCATCAGTTTGGGACTGAGGCATCTACTAATGCTAATATTTACATTCCTGTTCATTGCAAATATATTCTCATTCACTCACAGTATGACAAACAGTGATATCACTGCAGTGTTTCCATTGCAGAGGTTTTGCATGAGCATGGGTCTAATATTATTATAAAGGTGGCACGACATGTCTGCATTTTTAGGGATTCATACAGTAAGTGTATAAAAACTTTCCCATGCGGGGACACAGACACACTCCCCTCCATCCCCTCCTCTGTCTAGGATAAAGATGCATTTCACCCATATGTCTGTAGTAATGACAGCCAAATGAAATCCTGTAAATAAACACTTCACCTCAATGGGAAGCAAGCAGGCCTAAGTGAAAGCAAATGTTTAAGTGAAAAGAAAAATGACCCACCCTTACACACACACACACACACACACACACCTGGAACAGTCTCAGAGCTAGTTCAGCATATGCTTGCATTTACTGCCATTAGTTTGTCCATTCTGTTTCCCTTTCACTCCTCTGTCCTCCACCTTTCTCCATCTCTGAATCTCTGGAGCTCTCAGGATACACTATAGCCCCTCAGGGTTTTATCACCGGGAGTGGGAATAGAAATGTTTTTCCTTGGTGGATTGATGTGGTTTGAGTTATGTTTTAGTTTTTGGTGATGTGGAATGGAGACTACTTTGGTTTTCTGTACTCTTCCCTGTGAATGGACTTGTTTTCTCAAAAATCAATACAGTAAATTTCATCAAAAATAAGTTTAACATGTTCATAGTTTTAATTAAATAATTTTCATAAAGTCTAAAACAAGGCCATGTTCATAAGATTCGTATAATCTTGCCCATGTGATAAAGCTGGTGACTATGGTCAGTGGAGAGTTGCCAGCTTTCTTCCCACATTGGTCTTCAGAGTCAGTCAGAGATAAAACATTTCATTCACTCTCAAAACTATTATTCTTTACTGAGCTGTCACCACCTTATAAAACTAAGTGACATATAATTTATTGTGAAAGTGTAAACATATTGCTTTGCATCGTAGCGGCAAACTTTCACACGATTTCACACAATAGTAGCCGATTTGTATGTTCATATCCACCAACTCCAAGCCACTGAACAAGTACTTTGTGTGTTTACATTGTATGATTTCCTGTTCTCACACTCCAGACTGGGTTTGACATAGCAGTTGCCAGCGAGATCATGGCCATCCTGGCTCTGGCCGACAGCCTGGAGGACATGAAAAACAGACTGGCACGCATGGTGGTGGGGACCAGCCGCTCTGGACAGCCTGTCACCGCAGAGGACCTGGTGTGTTACCGTGTCTTTTCATTAAGAGGGTGTGGGAATTTTAAATCGTTGCTACATCTCAGAATTTCTACCGTGAAAGTATTAAATCAACTCCAGTTTTCTTTTTTTAGTTCAGATAAATGAAGAGACTTTCTGTGTCATCACCATGCAGAAAGAACTGTAAAAAGTTAGGTATGTTATGTATTGAACAGTCCTACATTTTTGGTTGGGACATCTGTGGCGTTTGTATGCTGCTAGGAATTTTTCCAACCCAGGGAAAAAAGGCCACAACAGCTTCTTAAATCCCAATTGTTAACAAAATTGTAGTGGCTGACAGAGATTAACACGCTGCAGCTTAAGAAAACGCAACATATAAACAAACAAAGAAATTCATGAAATCATCACCACTTTGACACACATACATTACATAAAAAAACTATATTGCCACTTTGACAACCGATGCATGGTATAAAAAAGCATGCTGCAAATCCACTGCAGGCAATGATTAGTCAAAATAAGTCTATTTTAGTTTTAATATTATGATTATGAGATTCTTTATTATTCGAGCTACCGTCTAAACAACTAAACTTCTGTTGTGTTATAAGTTCCAACA
Source organism: Micropterus salmoides (assembly GCF_014851395.1). Taxonomy (NCBI): domain Eukaryota; kingdom Metazoa; phylum Chordata; class Actinopteri; order Centrarchiformes; family Centrarchidae; genus Micropterus; species Micropterus salmoides. The sequence goes on from NW_024040928.1 coordinate 16,949,883, forward strand.
TAAGTCAACTCAGTATTTCCCTTTCCTGTTGCATTAAAAGCCTCTTAATGGATACAGTGAGAGATGTATATAGTGTAAGAGTTGTTCTGTTATTATGTAGGACTTGCAGTGTTCCTCTGCTTGCTTGTGTTTTCAAATTGATTGAAAGAGTGTTGTCCAAGTAGTGACAATCTTCTTATTCTTCTGCATTTGCTTGTGTTGGTCTATTTGCTTGTATTTTCTTATATTGCAGTGCACTGAGCAGTCATCTGAAATCTTGTGTGTTTTTGTTGACACGTGTATAAAACATGTGAAACAGGACCCCACATCGTCATCATTTAGTCTCTGCTGTCAAACTTGCCGCTTCGAATTTTCCTCTTGTCTTTCAACAAACACATCTAATCTAGGTGTAACGTGCGACTATGATGCTGAGCAGAGTTCACCAGATCCATCTGTGGCGTCAGCTGGCATTGGTTTGGCACGAAGACTGCAACCTATGTTGTTTCAGAGCCGTAGAGGAGGATCCCCTATAAAGTTACATTAGTCTTTCTGATTAGTCTGGATGCAAAAACATCACTACACCTCAGAGCAAGCCCCAGTGAGAATATGGCGTGTGTGTGTGTGTGTGTGATATGTGTTAGTGTTCACATTGCTGACGACAAGGCATATTTTGAGACACAAGCTTTACTACTTAAAGCGTAAAGGACAGAAACCTACAAATGGACTGTAGTGCCATTTATCATGTGAAGTTGACAAACATTTGAGCGTTCTTGTATTAGGGACGTTCAGTTTTTTGTCTGACTCCTAACAACTTGCTCTTGTTTTCCAACCAACACCTTCATATTTCTTTCTTCCTCCCCGTCAGGGTGTGAGTGGAGCACTGACGGTGTTAATGAAAGATGCCATCAAGCCCACGTTGATGCAGACCCTCGAGGTGAGACACACACATAACCCCACTTAAATACTCATTATCCTGCTCAACTGAGCGTCTTCTGGTAAAATTCTTGCAGAATAAATAGGCTGGCCGTCCACAGGGACATTGGAATTGTGTAGTAGACCTACCTGTACTTCTGCTTTCAGATAAAAGAAGAAGGAGAAAAGAGTTCTCCTCTGAGAGCTTTTAAGGAGTGATGATCGATTGGCCTCATCCTCCCAAGGCTCTTTATCTTAATAGCAAGTTGGCGGTGTGTAGAGGGCAGGTGGAGCTCTCAGACAGGAGGCCAGCATATCCAGATTCACACTGCCCTAAGGAAACAGTTTAATTTGACGACTGGTGTGGACCTATACCATAACTCTGCCTCGCGCTACATCTGGCTTTCATTTTGCTTTTGAGACTTTACCGTTAGATGAATGGACACTCGCACATAAACAATTCTTGCATGTGCACAAACACGCATATGCATTTACCATCAGTGACCCTAAGTTGTCCCTGTGCTAGAGGGATGAGCCCAGCCCTGAAAGTGATGGTTGGAGATGTGGAGAGGAGTGGGGTTTGGAGGTTTTAATGGATTGAATGAACCGATAACAAACCAAACATCTAGTCTTAATCTTTGGCCTTTCTGGTACAGCAAAAGCCAACTTAGAAGAAGCACTGCATTTATAGGAGGCCGGCCCATTAGCTAACTTATCCACTAAAGGATGAGGATGTAGTCTTTGAAATCGACCATGTAGCCTGGGCCTGGTATCATTCACTTCTTTCAGTCCTTATTGTGTCAGTAGGCATAAAATATTTGCTTTTTTACCGTTTACAGTTCTAATATTTGCAACCTTTTAAACCTTCTATGGTGCAAACTGAATATCTTTAGGCTTTAGACTGTTGGTTGGACAAAATAAGACTTTTAAAATTGAAATAACCAGCAGACAGATTGATAATGAGTATACTGTCAGTTACATCTCTATATATCGTATTCTGTGTAAAAATAAATTTGTTTATAAATTATTAATATTAATAATTATTATTGGTCAGATTGACTTGGCATTTATCTGTTGAACCAGTGTAAATGTTAAAAAAACATGAACACTGCTAGTTACCCAGTTCACTCAGCATAGTGAATGGAAGTGGCTCTAAATCTGGGGGTTGGACGGCGAAGGCCGTCTGGTTTATTTTTTATGTTGATGCTCTCAGTGTTTGCTTTTCTCACTGGGAGTCTGAAACAATGGGTGGTGGGCCAATGGTTTGCTGTACCAGCAAAGTGTATTTTTCTGTTGGATTGATTTAAGTCATTAAAGTTTACAATGTTAGCAGTCATGCTTCTGCTAATTGTTTTTGTAGTAGGTCTATTTTTCGTTATGTTTGTTCCTTCTTGGTTTTGAGCAGAAAGCTTGATTACATGGCTGCTGGGTGGGGAAAATAAATACAGGCTGGATGTTTTCAAGTGTGTAGAGGGGGGTGGAGTGTTTCATAAAGCAGAGATTTGGTAACTTTCTGTTTTTTTGGAGGAAGCATTGCAGCCCTGTTCTGTGAAACCATTTCCTGTGTGTGTGTTTCCTGTGATTCTGGTTAGGGAACTAGTATTGGGACCAACCAGGCATCAGAGCTCCATGAGAATTTTCCATTGAGCTTGAACGCCTGTGTGCCCTTTATGCCCTCCAGGCTCGTGATTGTGTGTGTTGATATACAGAAGCACACATGAGAATAGATGTGCCATATGGAAGATAGTGAGTGTGTGTGTAAGAGTGTGCATTTCTGTGTTGTTTCACATGGAGAATGGTTTGGAGCACAAGAGGAAAAGGGATAGTTTTTAAACCCACTCCCTCTGTCTATTAAGCAGACCTCAGTTATTCTGTGCATTTTTTTTAAACATCCTGTCTACGTGGAGTTTCGCCAAACCGCATGCATCTTTCCATGGGTGAGGCAATGGATCATAGCATAGCCAATCAGACGTGTGAACACAGGCTTTCAGGAATCCTTGTGTTTGAAAATCTAGGCTTGGGAACATTTTGTTAATGTAGCACTGATGTGCAGCTTGTGTAGTGGAGGGTACAAGAGATGCACATGAAGAGGAAACAGTGACATGATCTGAATTTTCCTGTTTTTGTTCATTTGCCTAGTCTTCATAATCCTCTTGTCCACCAGTTGAAGAGGTTACACACTCGACTTTTCTATTATCTTCACGTGTTGCGGCTTATTTATTTCCTGAATCGCAGTCCCTAGTGTAAGGATGTGGAACGAGTGTAGAATGTGAACTGGATCGAGTGAAAGTTCAGAAGTTACGTTGAAATCTACATAATGTGTGACGTGTGTTAACGTTCCATCAGAATAAAGAAAGAAACATTGTATTGAATTGATAAGGGTAATAAAAGGATGTTTTTGGATTATATTGTGCACTCTTTCTCTCTTTTTCCCTTTTCCTGACACTTTCTCTTCATGCAGTTAGATGCTGCTGTAATCGGTATCACTAGTTTACATAGACAAATAGACAAGTGGCAGCATTTGTCAGAGCCTTGTTGAATGGCTGATTTACTCCTCCGAGGGGAGGCTGTTTATGCAGGCAGAGGGAGAGGTATGCAAACAAAAGCTTAGAAAACCACGCAAATCCTTCCTTTTTCCTCTCTCTCAAGGAATTCACATGCATTGTAACAATGGATCACTTGGCTTTCCTCACTTTTCTTCTTGACCTGTTTTCTCAGTAATGTCCTTTTTTTTTTTTATTAAGTCTGTCATGAGTGCAACGAAAGGATCGTGCTTAAAGGAGTAGAACTCTCCTTGGCAACCGTACTCTTTGATGTCTAAGTTGGATGCACACAGAAAAATACCTTTTGAATAATTCAGAACGAGCATTGCAGTGCTGTTGCCCGCAAACCTTTCAGGATAGGTCTGCTGCTTGTAAGCTAAAAGCAGCTGTGAGTTAGCCAGTAGTAGAGTTTCACCCCAGTTGAGAATGACCATTAGGTGTCATTGTAGAAAATCAATGTGAGATCATATCAGTGACCACAAGAACATCTGACTTACAGTAAATCCAAGGTGCAACATTAAAGTAGTGTAAGTACATAGAGATAAGTACACACACTCATAACTATGCTGATGTCAAATCTCATATATATAAAGGTAGATATTTCTGAACTCTCAGCAAGGTTAAGTTCAGCATACTCCCGATGGGGAACTGAACTCTTACATCTACAGAGGAGTAAATATTCAAACTGACAGTCAACCTTTCACCTTTATTAGATCTATGCACTCTGATATGAAATGTTAACACGTGTCTCACTGTTGTGTTTGTGTTTTGTAGTTGATCATGTTGTAAATATCAACAGAAAGTACTCGCCTGAGTGTCTTCTAGACATACAAACTTGCAGTTGAAGTGCTCTGTTAGTTTGTATGTTTCCAGCCTTTAGGGAGTTATCCAAATCAGCAGTGGAAGCAACCCTGGCCCACAGTCAGGCTGGCATACCAGTCGAGTACCCCTTAACTTGTGCTTACACAGTGCTAGCCAAAGTGCATGCACACTTAAATATTTATCCAGGATGTTTCTGAAGGATGGTGAATTTAGTATGAAAGAGCTGTTTAGTCCTTATTGAAACTTGGTCTGGTGAGTTGCACTGTTTTCTGACATCCTCCTGCATGTTTATGTGGCCCTCTCATTGTTGCAGGGTACGCCAGTGTTTGTCCACGCTGGGCCCTTTGCCAACATCGCCCATGGCAACTCCTCGGTGCTGGCGGACAAGCTGGCTTTGAAGTTGGTCGGACGGGACGGCTTTGTGGGTAAGAGCACACACACACACACACACACACACACACACACACACACACACACACACACACACACACACACACACACACACACACACACACACACACAAACTAAGGCAGAAGCACAACCACAAAACCTTTTTGGGGACGACGGGCAAGAGGATGTTAACTGTCTAGGAGCCCCAGATGTGGAAGACTTTAAGGCGTAAGCTTTCCTTAGCAGGGCATATTGAACTATAACTTATCATTTACTCCAGTCATGAACTTCAGCTATGCTTGCAATGAGCCTACACTCATCTCAATTCTGGTTTTGGCTCTGTTCTACATGCCTCTGCTTGACTAGTGTGTCTGCGTAACTTTCTAGGAAACTGGTGGAAAGATTGCGTAAAAAACACAAGAGAGCGGAAGGAAGCTGATTGATAATCTTAAGAGCCCCTGGAATGCTTTAGAATAAACCACACTAATCCCTTCAACGTCAAAGCATACTTGAGTATTGCCATTTTTTATCTGTCTATCCATCTCCCTGCTGTCTTTCTGTCTTCATTTACTTCAGCAGCAAAAATATGTCTGGAATTTGTGTGTGTGTGTGTGTGTGTGTGTGTGTATGGGTTGCTCAGTTTGTCAGGTGCATTTACTGTACATGCAAATCTTGTCAGTGGTTATAATTATGTATGTGAGACGGTAAAAGCAGAAGGGTGACTCTTTGGGCATACACAACATTTACACAGGCTGTCACCTGTGAGCTGGGCAAATGTGTAGGAAGCCTGAGCAGAGAGTTAGGTTTCACAACACTGGAGCAGAGAAGCTGGGAGGCTTGTATGCATTTTACACCACCACCTCTCCACCCCACTTGTTTTCGATCTGTCTGTCTCGTTCCTTCCCTTCCCTGTCTGTGTGTCGGTTACCTGACTCTCAGGTATGCCAGGAACTCGACCTCCCTCTTTTCCTTCCTCGGCAGCTGGGATGCATGTATCCCCGTCTTGCACCCTCACTCCCCTCCTTCCCTCCCTCTTGAGCTCTGTTCCTACAAACTTTGACTTCTTTTAACTGGCCGCACCACTGAAAAGAACAATAATATGTCAGCAAAGTTAAGGAAATCCAAGTTAAACAAGGATAGTCTGTTGACTGTAATGGATTTACAACAGACTCTTTGGGTCAATATTTTTCGAATTCTTCGGTTTTCTCCCAAATAAGTTTGGCTAACCTGTGGGTTTCTTTTATAGTTGCTCTAATAAATACTTGGGTCAAATGACTATGTAATGTGAAAAGGGTCTCTCAGAGACATACCCACAGAGAATCATCACCCAACTCCTCAGCTGCAGCTAGTGACTTTCAGCTCAGTGTTTTGGTTTTACTGCTGGCAACTTCACTGTTTGGTTCCTTCTTCCTCATCAACTCTGTTTCCAGACAGCAGGCAGCTGTTTTGAGCAAAGAAAAAGAGCTCTAAAAACACACTGCACACTACCTGCTCAGCAGATGGCAAAGTAAGCTGGTTGGTTAAGACCCAGATACTTTGTCTCACGAGTTGGTGGAGTCCAGATTTGAGCTTAAATGAGAGTGAATATTGGACTTACATACTGCAAGCCAGGAGTCCAGAAACTTCAGGTTACAGAGGGACCCCGGTTCTCTGAATAATTTGCTTGGTGTCTCACTGTGGGGTACGCTCCTCTTTTTACATCTCCTCCCTACAAATGGGATGATGCTGCATCATAAGCTCATTCAAAAACACTAATTTGGCTCAAGGGGCTTTACAATCTGTACATCATACAACATCCTCTCTCCTTAAACCCTGGATTTGGATTAGGATTAATTCCCCCCCCAAAATCCCTTAAACTGGGAGGGTGGAAGAAACCTCTGGAAAAACTAAACAGAGGGGGGATCCTTCTTCCAGGACTGACATGCATGCAATAGATGTCTGTGGAAAGAGACCAAAATAGCAAAATTACAACATGGAAAATCTGTTTGTCAAAATGATCACCTGATTGCTCCCCTTTCTTTTCCCAATCTTACAATTTTTTAGCAGTGTCGCCGCATTCTCAAGTCTCAGCAAATAACTTGATGAGTGCAATGTTATTACAGGATTGGACAGAGCAACGAAAAAGTAATGGCAATAATTATACAGTTCAGTTTAACTATGTCTAAAAGCTCCTCTGATGTGGCAAAGGAAGCACATGAACTCTTTGTGAACTCTGTGGGAGTGTGTGTATGAGCATACTCATGGCCATGCTTCATCATGCTCTGTATTATTGTGGGTTTTTCAAGTCACTTTGGAATTTGGACTTAAAATGGAGTAATGCTGCTATTGCGGGGAGGGGGCTGGTGGGGGATGAATTCCACATGCCAGATGTGAGGGATTCCTGTATCAGTCTGGAGTACTGAATACAGATAACCCCCCGATACTTACTGTATGATTCCCCACACTGCAACACCTCCCTAAACTAAAACAACAAATCATTTGGACTTTTAGAGAATTGGCCTCTAAGAAATTATGATACATTAGCATGTAAAGCGTTTCAAGCTCTACGCCCTTTTGACACCACTTTTTAAAAAACATCTCATGACGTTTACTGTCACTGAATTAACTTAAACTTACAAGAGACTTAGAAACATACTGGATTGGGTTTTAAAAGACTTACTCTGATTCACTTGGTAGTTTTATACACTTTAGTCAAATTTCCAAATTGTCTATCCTAGATATCTGCGTCCACTGTGCATTTATGCTCTGGTTTGTAAATCAGAATCCGCATGTAATATGCAAACAAGCGTGCATTAATGCAGCTTTAAATGCATTGGTAGATACAGCCCTCACATAGTGTGATAGTATGAATTTAGAAGTAGTACTGAAATGATTAGATTAATCAATTAGTTGGTTGAGAGATAATTAATAATGAATTAAGATCCATTATTAATTTAAAGTAAAAAATATGAAGAGTTTTATATCATTGTAAATTCACTATTTTTGTTTTTTTTGTTTTTGGACTGTTGGTTGCACAAAAGACACTTTGGGCTCTGCAAAATAGGCTAGCAAAGGGCATTTTTCTCTATTTTCTGACACTTAAAAAACTGATTTGTTGAACACATAATCAACAATAATGAAAATAATCATTAGTTGCAGTCCTTCTGTGTACAACATGGCTTATTGTGGAGAGCTCTAACAGGAAGAAGGTGGTCGTGTTGATCTAGCCTACTTTCCAGCCTTTTACGTATTGCTTTTATTGGCAGGGGTGCTGATACCAATGCTTTGACCGGTAGTAACACCATCCAGCTCTCTTTTCACTCGACACTATTGACCTTTTCTTCCCCTGTCGCTCTTTGGACAGTTCAAGGTTGTCACACAGAGCAGGAAGCTTGCGAGTGTTTCCTCATGACATCCTCTGGGGTCATTCTCCTGCTTGGTGAAATGTCATAGTCGAAGGCTTGTTGTAGTTGCTGTCATTAAATACTTGCTGTCTTTGTTTCCATTCTTTTCTCGCAGCTTTTGCTTTGCCTTAGTGTGCATGTGTGGTATGAGTACGCCTGTGCTAAGTTTTTGGGAGATCATTTATGGATATATCCACAAATCCTGTACCTAAGAATGTGATTTTCATTGGCAGGCTGGTTTAGTATTCAGAGCCAAAACTTTAGTGTGGTGCTAACATGAAACACTACACTCTGTCAGTGGCCAAATACAGTCTAGTTACATTCTTGTACTCATCCCTCAGCTTTATTTGTTGGTCTTTTACTTTTGAATTATGCTATTTTCTCCTTTTCACTATTCTCCTCTTGCTCTTGTCCCCAGAAGGTCTTCTCGCCCCTCTCTAACTTAATTTAACTCCTTGTCTTCTTTCCACTTCTAATCTTCATGCCTCTCCTCTCCTCTCTTCTCTTCTTGCAGTGTTTTTACTCTTGCTTGCTTCTCTAGTGAATAAATTGAACCACACAGAGCAGAGTGATGCATTTCTTCATGGAAACCCTTGTTTTCTCACTAAAGCCTCAGAGAGATGTACTTTATCAAGTGTCAGCCACAAGCACCATAAGCAACAGTGAATTACTCTTTTCTTACCAAAGGCCCCAAGTGGATAATGTTCTCTTGTAATGAAACGATGAATGTTTTCCTTTTCGTCTTTGCTGATTTCATAGTAAATTTATTTTTGGAAAAATTAATTTAATAAAATGTAAGCCTAATTAGATTTTTATTGCCATCCAGAATCGAGTACATAATAGATTTTCCGTCCTAAAGGAATTGATTCAAATCATTCCTGTATCCGACAGCTTAACTGTACTCTCTATAAAGTGTGCATTTACTGTATAGTTTCCTGGCATGCTTCCTAGTCAGGTTTCATTATTATCCTATTAATTGAATTAAATGTTCAGAGGGTAAGCTGTTGGTCATTGGCTGCCACACAGGCTGCCCATGCATAGATCATACAGACAGAAGGTGAATGCTACTGTGTTTTGATTTCACTGGTGGAAACAGTTGTGCTGGATATCCCAGTGAATCAACGAAGACGTTTGGGCCTGCTCTAGCTCTAGTGGAAAAAAACATAAAAACTAATAGATCTTAGAATAATAAAGTGGTCATATCTAAACCAACCCTTGGCTGCTAAACCAAACCACCTGTTCACTCTTTCTCCTAGTGTTGTCTAGTTCTTATGTAACTGTACTATGATTCTCCCTCTGTCTCTCTGTGTCATTTAATGACTCTGTTTTCTCCAAAACATACCGTGTTTTCTGACAGAGCATCATTTTAGCCCTCTTGGCTCTCATTAGTTAATCATCATTTAAATTGTATTACAGGAAGCTTTTGTTTGACTCACCTGTTCATGCACTTGCAAAAAATATTACTTTTGCATTTCAGTTTAAGGCTATTTATGGTTCAGCTTTTCCTAATGTAGCATGAGTTGTCAAAATATGGTCACATGGGTGGACTAGTTTAGACATCTACATTATACACTACGTCATATATCTACATTTTGGGAGAAAATGAAAACAAACTTAATTCTTAATAAATAAGGCTTTATTGGTCCTCTGGTGGTCACAAAATGCTCTTAAAGCTTGATACTCAAACTGGACTTCATTTGTAATAAATGCTGACGGGCAGCTAAAACCGGAGGGATGAAACTGCATCTAATGTCACGTACATTTTATGTAGTTTAGCTTTGAATTCATGGTTTCACAAGGCTGTTTAGTGTTGCATTTTCACTACAAATAAACAGCACCAGAGTACATTTAGAAGCAGATTTGGAATCCCACATACTTCGGTGGTGTACGTGCAGTTATTTTTTTCTCTTCCAGGATTCAAATAACTCACGAGGCTTAACAAACTGCAGTTAATGGGGAAAAAACATCAGTATTTGTTGAATCCTCACTAAATAAGTTAAGTGTGAAATCAGCCTTCCTCTAAAATTTGAAATTTGGCCCACCAGCAGATGTTTTAGTACAGTGGTGCCACACACACATTCGCACAGTCCCACACACATACATTCAACAAGTAACAGGAAACCTTATCTTAACAACTGTCACTCCAGGTGGACTATTGCTTTGTTTGGAGCCCGTTCAAGAGGCCTGTGTGTAAGGCCGTCCATATCAGAGGCCCTCTGTCTCTTTGAGAGCCCTTACAGTGAACCCATTGCTCAATACAGTGTTACTCTTCAGACAGAAACACAGACTCAACTCTTATTCCCATGATTCTTTAAAGATTTCTGACTGTGTGTATAAAGTTGTTTCAAGAAGAAAATGCTGCTGCAGTTGTGGTTTGGTGCATAGAATTGATTTGGCAAGTTTTTACTTAAAGAGCACAAACAAAACCTGGGAAAAGGGATGAGGGAATAAACATTGCTTAATCACTATTTGCTTACATTATGCTTGTGGAGATTCTTAACATCTGCGCAATAGGTTGTTGTTGGAAATGTGACTTTTTGATATGGAAATGTGTAGTTCTCCCTGTCTGTTTCCTAACAGTGACAGAAGCTGGTTTTGGAGCGGACATCGGGATGGAGAAATTCTTCAACATCAAATGTCGGGCTTCAGGGCTCAGGCCAAATGTGGTGGTGTTGGTTGCAACTGTCCGAGCGTTAAAGATGCATGGCGGTGGCCCAAATGTAAGTTAACACAACACCACAGACTGATGTGTTTGAATTGCTGGATAACTGGATAAGTACAACTTTACAATGGCCACAACACTTTCTGTCTTTTTTTTTTTCTCTCCATAATGCTGCCTTAGAATATCATAATGTGGTCTTGCAGCCTGGCTTTTACATTTTCTCTGATGTAGTAGAATTTAGTGATCAAGCGTAGATGTTTTCAACACCCTACGCTAGCATGTGACACATGTTGTGTAAAGAGTCTTAATCACCCATATAAACAGGCTGCTATGCATCAGACCTGAACAGATGTATACAGTGCATCTTAAAAAGACACATAACAACCGTTGCATGACGGTTTCAGTGGCCTTTTTGAGCTAAATTCTCCTTTTGTGTGGTAGTATGCTGTCCTGGTACACCTCCTTGCTGCTCATTAATGGCTGAATACGATCACGTGCCAAATACAAGAAGGGCATTTAAGGCCAAGATGGCATTTCTGATAGGTCAGGCTTATGTTCCAGATTCGTTTGGAAACTTTTAGATGTTTGTGCGTTCCTCCGTGAAAAAAAATACTTGAATGACCCACGTTCATACAACAACAATGGCAACAATAATAGAAATCTACATAGAATTTCTTGGTCCTTATCGGTCTGCATCCCATTTATTGAAATGAATGCCTCAAATTAATAGCAGTGTTCGAAGGCTTTTCCATGAAAACATTTAAAAGAGAAACATGGCGATAAAATAGCTATTCTGCATTAGAAATAAATGTGTCCAAAAAAGCTACAAGCTGGAAAGTGAAATAATACATTGTTGAATGTGATAAAAGACTGAGGTGTGTGTGATTACTTGTTTTCTCTGTGTGTTTTCAGGTGTCAGCAGGCACACCTCTTCCCAAAGAGTACATTGATGAGGTATGAGCCATATTGATATGCATAAATGCACACATAAACAAGCTTAGCCACTGTGATGAAAAGAGAAACATAAGGGAGACGAGACAAACCTGTAAACATTTTTGAGGTGCGGAGTTTGGGGGTTGTTATGTCACTTCCAATTAAGTGAAAAGAATTGTCTGAGCCTGTTTTACTACATTTAGTCATAAAGGACAGGATGTTTCAAGGAAGATTAAAGCTAATTAAACTCATTGGCCAATGCAGGGCCCCAATTATAAAACAATCACATGCTCATTACTATAACTCTATTTAGTTATGTGTGTTGTGTTTTTGAGTGAACTGCCATGCATAACTATGGGTGGCGATGCAACATCCTGTTATTTGCAGCTTTGTGGCCCTTCAACATTCCCAACAGGCCCTTAGGGGCCTCTTACAGCCCTGACCTTCTGTAAAGATGTAAAAGAGTAGGATAATGCTGAGTTGCATGGAGATGACTTGCTGCACACTAACACATTGGTGCAACACAGTTCACACAATATCACAGATCACTTATCAAATGTTTTTGCTGGTTGGTCCAGTTTTGGATATGAGCCATCATTTGACACATTTATAGAGGTTTTTATTCCCTCAGGCCTCCAGCTGTATTCTCGCAGACATTTAATTCCCCGCCTATATGCATAAATACTTCGCCCACTAACATGGTTAAGAGTACTTATTTGATTAACAGCGCAAATAAAACCTTTGCATGTGGTTTCCGGGTATTTGGGCGTTAGCAGTCTGTGTGTGTGCACGTTCATATCTGACTAGAATCACTGGTCTTTCAGCCAGGCTCAGCTGAGTAAATAATGAAGCAGTATAAGTTAATTGTGAAGCCTATAATGAGAACCAGAAGTACTTTGGAAAACAGATCCAGGGAAATGAATTTATGGGACCTTTATGGCCTTACTGCTCTGAGCCTGGGGCTGCGCGCGCACACACACCCCTACACACACCTAGTGCAAGATTGGATTACTGCAGTCAAACTAGCTGCACAATATGCTTCTAATGTGCTTAGGAGTCGCTGGACTTCTGCGCACCCATAGTTGTGCCGGCCAGGCCGTGAATGGCAGCGAGCAGGGGGTGAGTGTTTTATCCACTGCACAGCCCAGTAAGGTAAAGTTGTTGAGGATATGTTGAAGGTATGCTAGTCACAAACCACAGTAAGAGCCCGTCTCCTGCAGCTCTTCTCAGCTCACTGTGGCTATAACGGCTCCAATACGGCTAAAAGTGTAAAATATAACTTAATATCTGAGAACAAACAGAAGCACAAGAGTGAAACTAAACTCCAAATCACAGAGATTCACGTTGAAGCTTGAAAAGTACGGAGAGACTTTTAAAAAGAGAGCTTTCACTCTAGTTTCCAGCACAGAGACACATGAGTTTAGCCACTGAGGAGACAGTTAAGGGGAGGATGTTATCAGCCTGCTACCAAGCAGGAACCCCCTGTTGCAAGGCTGTAGTGAAAACGCATGGCTTGGCACTGTGTGGCTAAAGAGGACCATGAGTAAAAAAAACATTCTAATAAGGCACAAGGTGAATGCCATAAATTCTGATTTAGTTGCTGATATTTTGGAGAACTCCAGCTAAATTAGTAAATTGGAAATTAAACCATTTAAAGTAGACTTTCACTAGACTTCCTGTCATACCGTTCAAATTATGTCTCTAAAAACTATTTGGCAATGAAGGCCAAAATGGAGATCTCCAGCATTTTCCCCTGATGTGCTGATAATGTAATTAAAAACTATCCTCAGTGTTTAGTCACATACAATTTTTTTTGTTTTGTTTTTTTGCACACATTTAGTGTTAAAACTCTATAGCCGCTTCGGTGTCATTTATAGTTGTAAATCATGCACATCATTTCTTTCCCTTTTTTACAGTGTATTTACGTTTTTGAAGTAGTCTAATGAACAAAACTAGTCTCGTTGCTGTAAGTGTTGCCTTATGTTATGAGGTGGGAGAAATCCTCTAGCCACACATCCTTATCAAAGTTTTGTCATGATGGCTAACATGCTTTGATAGACCGCTGTAGTACATTTTATCGGTGTGTTTTGCAATATCAACTGAATTACAATAATACATTTCTGACCTTATGCTTTGTTTCTTCCGTCTCTATTTCCACTAGAATCTGACCCTAGTTGCAGGCGGTTGCCGTAGCAATCTCAGGAAGCAGATCCAAATAGCGCACCTGTTTGGGGTACCAGTCGTGGTGGCGCTCAATGTCTTCAAGTAAGATTCATGCAGACATACGTCCACAAAAACGCAACCTAACTTAAGTCACAGTAAATTAATAAACTTAACAGTAGTAATGGGCAGTGGTGGAAAAAGTACTCAATTTTCATACTTAAGTAAAAGTACAGATACCACATGAAAAATGTTACTCAAGTAAAAGTTATCCAGTATAAACCTACTCAAGTAAAAGTAAAGAATACCTGGTTTTTAACATACTTAAGTAATCAAAAGTATTACACATCAAAATCTGTTGATCTTACAAAACGCAATCTATCTTTTTAAATTCTCTCAAGACAGATTTGAATACAGCACTATAAGTTATAGTGAATCACAATAAGGAAAACTGAGTCGCAAGCTCTCATAAAGTGCAGCTCACAGTCCCAAACAGAGCAGGATTGGCTTCATTTTTCAGATGTTTATATCACAAAACTCTACCAGCTACATTACCACTCGGTCACAAACTGGGACTGCTGCACAGTCACACCTGACAGCACAATGCTCTCACTGCAATCCTCCCTCTGTAAGAAGCCTGAATAGAAACCGCTGCTAGAAAAACCCAGTGCTGGTTTGAATGGACCTCTGCGCACTAACTCAGACCTCATGAAGTCTGTTAAGACTGGGGCCAATCTGCTGGGCCATTTGGTAGAGCCGCAACTGTTCCATTACAGTCTGAGCTGCTTGTATCTGATGCTCATCTCTGGCTGTGCTCGTAAGGGCTGAGGCTAGATGTGTTTCACCTGGGTCTGTGTGACCTGCTAGAAAATTCTGGACTGGGTCTGTGCTGGTACTGGCTGAGCCTGGATGTGGATCAGCTGTGCTTATACTGGCTGACTGGCTGGAGTCTTTTCTTGTACTGGCTGATGATCCAGCACCTACTCTGACAAACTTTAGCTCAGCCCCTGTAAATTATAGATATTTTCTATATATTAATGTTATCAGCTGCATCAGGCCCATTCTGGCTCCACCAGGTTTCCTTAAATACATTTGTCCCACAGATGTTTCTTGCTCGAATGCATGACTGTAATTTCGTGCACGTGCATATGAACACATTTCCACACGCAACGTGGTCATCTTTCCGAGCTAAAGTTTGTTTATAAACTGGCCCATCTGCGTTTATCAAACGTAATAAATAGTTTAAATAGCATTTCACTCAACATTTTTCTGTCACAGTCTGACAAGCAACCAAGACACAGACACACAAGAGCTGTGCTGCTCAGCTGGTTAGCAGGACAGACAGACAGAGAGATTTACTGCAGCTGCACATTAGACATAAGTATGATCTGTTGACATCAGACATTGAGAGGAGAGAACACAAGTTTACCAGACTGCTGTTCCCGCACTTCACTCTCATTGCGTTTTTCTCTTCTTGTGCCTAGAAGGATAGTTCATCCTCTCGTCAAAGTTTTAAACATTCATGGTCACCTTTGACAGGAAAGTGAGGCAGGGCCGTTCAGCTCTGCGCTGTTACGCATCAGAGGCGTAAGTACAGTAACAAAGTATTTGTACTTGGTTGCTTTCCACCACTGGTAATGGGATAATTCATAAATTACGAAGGCCCACAAAAGCACCATTTCTATTAGCTCCATTTTGTCTCTAAATATGTAATTTGTTGTCATGTCCACCAAGCACTGCTAACAACGCTTCCCTTGGTGATCCTTTAGGACTGACACCCAGGCAGAGATCGACCTTGTGTGTCAGCTAGCAAAAGAGTGCGGAGCGTCTGACGCTGTGCCATGTCACCACTGGTCGCAGGGTGGGCGAGGTTCTCTTGAGGTGGCCCAAGCTGTGAATGAGGCTGCCGGCAGACCCAGCAACTTCCAGTTCCTGTACAACATAGAGGTGAGAGCAGATATCTGGATTTTGTGTATTTTACCAACAAAACATAAATAAAGATCCGCTGCAGACTTGTTTTAAGATATAAAATATTCAGCTTGGAATTATAATTTGTGTCGTATAAAGATTCTTTAATTCTTAAAATCTACTCCTTTCCCCCAAAGAAAAATCCAGAATATATGAATAAATGTGAATTTTTTTATTTCAAAAGTTTAATTACTGGACACTGGACATAAATCTACCTTCCTACATGACATCTCCTACAGCACTGAAAAGTATGTTATTAGTGTATGTGCCATGTAGGCTTTCCACATTCCACTTGTGCAAGTTGCATAATGGAACATATTTGGCTTTCAAACTAGACACAGTGTCACAAATCTTGCTTATACATCCATGGTTGAAACTTTGGTGAACACAGAGAAACAATTGCCAATTTGGCAGATAAATGTGAAAACAGCCATCTAGTGTCAAACTCACACATACATCATTCTGCACAGTGAAGTTCAAACATCTAAGTGGAAGTAACAATAAGCAAAACACATCTTTGAGAAGAGGGGGACTTGACAAATATAGCCTTGTACTGAAGCACAATGCATTTGTTTTATTTCCGTTATAATAAGCAGTTGTCATTATCCCAATCCTACTTTTTATTGGGTACTTTCCATTTGCAGTGAATGATGATGTTTGCTCTGGGCACACAGCCAAAGAATGTAGAGGTAAAAAAACATCAGCTGGTTTGAGTTAGTAAGTTTGGGAAGTTGTGACTTACATTAACTATTCCTGTTACGCTGCCATGAGTCCATGCATCTTTGTGTCCCTTTTTTACAGTATGAATGTGTGCCTGCATACCAAGTGTCCAACAGTAGGAGTACAATAAGTCCAGTACTGATTTAATTAATCCAGGCTGAAGCACAGTCAAATAAATGTGGCAATAATTAATTCATAAGTCCAGTATTCAATCTTCACAGTATTCCAAGTTCACAATGGCAGGTAAGTGGAGTAGTATTTGGAGGAAGGTCAGTGAACAGTGGAGCTTGGAGGAATGTTTGGGGTGACAGACAACCTCAGGGTAGGACTCTTGGTGGTGCATGGTCACAGACCTAACTTAAAAGATGAAGAGGCCCCAAAACAGCCCCAGAGAGCAGAGCAGAGGTGTCTGAAAAGGGGCACCCAGCAGGACATGTGGCAGACAGCAGCAGACCTGCAGGTCAGACTTTAGGATACAAGGGGGACGTTTTACTGGGAGCGTTTGGTTCAGTATGTCTCAGGAGGAAGAGAAAACAATTTTAGCAGCATCCATGTGAAAACTGGCCATAGTAGAGAACATGTCATGCTAAGAAGGCCTTAATGATGTGCCCAAATAATGAAATTAGACTCTCTACAAGCCAGCATGTTGTTTTTGATTCCAGTAATCTATAAACTTTAGATTTAATTTTTTTTGCAATTTTCCTTCACTTTGCATGTCCTAGCTACTGTACCATGATTTAAACACCTGTCAGGCCACAGAGGAAATCTAAAGT